>NC_090652.1:278183694-278514528 GCF_040937935.1 Hyperolius riggenbachi | reverse complement strand
TAAAAGTCACCTGTTTTGATTTAGGTTCACTTTAAGTTTGTATCCCCATTTCACTGTCTCCTATGCAGTTAGAGAACATGGGGAATGGGGTTCAGAAAATGTATTAGTAAGGCCCCCTTGGTACTCATAAAGGGAAAAGGGAGAGATAGCGCTCCTAGGGTACATTAAACTTCTTTAGGCTGTATCCACATTATAGGTGCTTTTGTGAGCGCTTGTGATTGCTGAGCGCTTTTTCCCATTCACTTTCACTAAAATCATGGTAAAAATCACGTAAAATCTTTATTTCATGTATTTTGTGTATTTTATGTGATTTTTTTTTTTTACTGTGATTTTAATGAAAGTGAATGGGAAAAAGCGTTCAGCAATCACAAGCGCTCACAAAAGCGCTTATAGTGTGGATCCAGCCAAAAGAGGATCTGTATTTAAAAAAAAAAAAAAAAAAATACTTACCTTGGGAAGGGGAAGCCTCTGGATCCTAACGAGGCTTCCCCCGCCCTCCTCCGTCCCTCCGTTGCTTTCTTGGGACCCCTGAATCGCAGCGAGGTAAATATTTACCTATGAAGAGTCGCTAGTGCGTCTGCGCAGGATTGCAGAGAGGTAAATAAATCTCTGCTTGATGGGAGAGGTTTCGGGGGAGCCAGCGTTGGATTCCCCGAAGCTACAGGGGAGGGGGAAGTCTCATTAGGACCCTGAGGCTTTCCCCTCCCAAGGTAAGTATCCCCCAGAGGGCTTTTTTTTTTTTTTTTTTTTTAAATACAGAGTTCTTTAATCAAAGACACAATTACCAATTGCACTTACATGGCGGGTATGAGATAAAAAAGCATAGATGAGGTCGCCCACGTCTCGTCTTCCTTCCTTCCCTAGGTCTGGTCAGGACCCTGGACCGCTGTTGGAATGCTATGGCACGAAATATGAGAGATGCGGGGGGCGTGTCCTCATCTACGTCAGTGCCGTACGTCACTACCGGTTTCAGGGTTTCCATGCCTTCTTCAGATTGACAAGACTTGGGCAGCCCCATATACACTTTTTTTTGTCTACTACCCATGTAGGGATGAAGCCCCAAAAAGTTCCAAACCGCCAGGCTTCCTGCAGCAGCGCAGAATGAAAAAAACTTATCTTCTCTCTGTTATCTCCTTGGTACACGCCAGGCCCTAGGCACCTGCCCAAGTTGCCTTGTAGATGATCCTATGGAGCTGATTGGTCATACTTGAGAAAAATCACTGTTCATGTTGAATTTGTGCAAGTCAAACAATCCCCATTGCCTGTTTTAGGCCCGGTTCACACTTGCGGTTGTTTGCCAAACGGACCGGATGACCTGACCGGATCCGGACCGGATCCGGATCGGAACCGTACGGTTCTGATCCGGATCCGATCCGGATCCGGTCAGGTTGCATCAGGTGTCCATCAGGATGCGATCCGGATCCGTTTGGCAAAAAAATGTTGGGGTCTGGGAGGTCAGCAGAAGGGGGACCTGTGGAATCAGGCCCTCTGCTGTTTAGCACTCACCTCCACCTGCGACATGCTGCCAACATCTCCGGATTCGGATCCAGCTGTGCTGCTCCACTCCAAAATGCTTGCCCATGTGTCCCCATCCAATATCGCCGCAACAATCCCCATAGGAAGTGGGGTAGAACATCCGGATTTCTCAGCCAGTGTGTTGTGCGCTCTCCGGTTCCCATTGGTTTGTATTGGCCGGATGGTGCAGTCCGGCTCCGCCCCGGATACGGCTGCCGGAGGAGCCGGATGAAAAAATAGCGCATGTTGGAACGGAGTCCGGATCCGGCCCGGATCCGGTCCGGCTCCGGTTCGGCAGAACGGACGCATGTGAACGGACGCATAGGCTTTCATTGCTATGCCGTGCGTCCGTTCCGTCCGTTCTGCAAGCGGTGCGGCTCCGGCACGGCGATTCCGGAGGGCCACCGCAAGTGTGAACCGGGCCTAACAGCTCTTTGGTGAGCCCATTGCCTGGAGTCCAGCTTATCCGGTGATATCAGCTCCTCTGTGGTTACTGATGATCCTCCTCCACCTCTCGCTGTCTGGCTGCTTCCCCTGACTCACCATTACCTCACCCAGGTCTTCTTTGTAGTTTTACTAAAGAAATGCTAAGTTTACAACGTGTGATCTCCCAGCTGCGACAGCCACTCTGATAACCTCACTGACTGCACATTATTTATGCTGAGATAGGCCTGGTGCACACCAAAACACGCTAGCAGATCCGCAAAATGCTAGCAGATTTTGAAACGATTTTTCTTATTTTTCTGTAGCGTTTCACCTAGCATTTTGCGGTTTTGGGAAGCGTTTTTGCTGTAGTAGATTTCAGATATTGTTACAGTAAAGCTGTTACTGAACAGCTTCTGTAAAAAAACGCCTGCAAAACCACTCTGAACTGCTGGTTTTCAGAGCGGTTTGCGTTTTTTCCTATACTTTACATTGAGGCAGAAACGCATCCACAATCCAAAAAATGCCTCACCCCGGGAGTATGCGTTTCTGCAAAACGCCTCCCGCTCTGGTGTGAACCACCCCATTGAGATACATTGACCAAGCGTATCCGCAGCCGCAAGCGGCTGCAGAAACGCTGAAAAAGCCGTTCGGTGTGCACCAGCCCATAGTCACGATGGCTATAAAATATTATGTAACCATCCTGCCATGCGACTGATGATTGGCCAGTTGTCCGTAGGGTGATGGCGCCCCACCAAGTTTTTGAAATGGGAAAGGACACCTTTTAGTGCGAAAAATATTTATGCTATGCAGACGCTCTCTGCCACACCTCCAGCTATGAGAGCAAAGGGGAACCAAAAAGCGAAAGTGAACATCTACTAATGCTGCAAAATACAAGACAGACACTCTGTACTTGCAAATGCAATCGTTCAGGCTACGTTCACAGTGGGACGTTGCATTGTGATACGATATTAAAGTCACAACGCAGCATTACAGCGCAACGCAAAAAAAAGTGTTAACGTACATTAATGCTTTGTTACCGTGGCATACAGTAGGTACAGTGAAGCATACAGGCAATGAAAAGTATGCTTCCTTGTACCTGGTAATGTATGCGTTTAGAGGTACCGCACTGCAGAACACGTTACCATGCGATGCTAACGTTGCACTGTGAACGTCACACAAACTTCTTGTTGCAGTGCGGTAAGCTGCGTTATAAGACTTTATAACAAAGCACAAATCCCACTGTGAGCCTAGCCTTAAGGTGGCCGTACATGTAGCGATTTGGCTGTACAATCGCCCATTCGATTAAATTATTTTATAGAATCGAGAGGGAATGGAGTGTGTTACGGAATTCTCAATCAATGAAAAGTGGCTGATTTCATCTCGAATCGACCAGCTCAGTCGATCGTGCAGGATGCAAGATATCGTCAATCGCACAGGAATCGGCTACTGCTCACGTCATTCGATCGACTCTGAATCGATTTTTGCATTCAGAGTGTGAAGACACAACATCAGTCAGATCAATAAGTGAAGGTGAATCGCCTAGGATATCGCCTGTAGTGTGTGGGTCGCTAGTCGATCGACTTTTGATCAACCACACTGAAGTGGATTCCTTAATAAAGTGGATCGCTTTGTTGATTGAATCAGAATTGCTAGATGTATGGCTACCTTTAGAGGTTGCATGTAATGTAGAATCTCGTTCTACATAGTAAACTCCAAGGAACTGGGAAAAGTGGTTTACGATATAAGAAGTTTACTATATCAGAAAATGTCTTAGAAATGTCCCAGCATGCCGTGCTACATTCTTGGTTTTGCAGGGATTAGGCCAAACTACAAGCGAAAGCAGCCTGTACTGTGCTCCACACACTACCAGAAGCGCCATCGCTAACAAGGGAAGAGATACCGGGAGTGCGTCCAATCCCTTGGGAGGACTGTGACTGGCAGATTGGACCCGCTGGAAATGATCAATTCCACCCGTCAATCTGATGGGAAATTGCATGGTGTGTACCAGACATTATATACTTAGCTTGAGGCTGGTTTCACACTCCAAGCTGGTGGTGCGGCAGATGTGTTGCACCGCACAGCCAAAAACAGGCCTTCGGCAATAGTGTGGTGTTCCCTGTCTTGGCCACCGGCCAAGCAGGAAGTGACGTGCGCTTGCCGTCACTTCCTGTTTTGGGTATGCGGAAGTGTATTGTCATACGCTTCCGCGCATGCGTGCCGTGATACCAACGTGTTTACAGAAACACGCGTCACCGTAGACTAACATGACTTCCGGGCCGACGCAGCTTGCCACAGAATCCATAGTTCTGGCCCTGCGTGAGGGATCCGGCGTAAATGTCACGTCACTTCCTTCTCATTGTAGCATCGCAGTATTGCCCGACAGTGGGGTGCGGTAAAAATACAAAACTGCCCTGATGTGAAAGGGGCCTGAGGCTGTGAATTTCACAAATAATAAAATCGGAGACATTTTATTTGGTCACCCATGCTTTGTTCTTTGCTGTATGTTGCACATTCTGCCCTATGTCTGGGGAGAGACGTCTCATTGTTTTGATGTTGGATGTTTTGAGAGAGAAGTTGAGGAATTGAGTTCTTCCTGTCCAGAAGGGAAGTCTTACTTAGCGAGTTCTTCCTGGGAAAATCCACGCTCAGCAAAATGTTTTTTAGCCTTTCCAAAATTTCCGTTAAATAATATTTATCTGAGCAAGGTCGGTGTGAGGTTAATTTGGCCTCTTGATTGGGGTGGGAGACGAGACTTCTAACAGAAGATGGAAATTTAATGAAGACCGCTAATTGTGGCAGCTGCTCTTCCCAAGGCAGATAACAAACAACCAAAGCGTGCAGCTGTTAGGAGGAATCCTGCTATGTATTCCATGCTTTCAGTATCATTCATTCAGATTTCTAATTATAAGGGTTTGTTCACATGGACAGTCGGGGAGCAAATGGAGTTACTTCTTTCCAGCTGCCACAAATCGGAAACAGGCGCTCTCGTATTCTCGTGTGAGCGCAAGAGGCTCACAGGTGGTTAGCGAGCATTTCAAGCACCTGCTCCGTTGGGTGGTAGACCTTTTCCCATTGCTCAAACGCCCATAATCCGTGCCCAAACCTATAATACTATGACATTTGCTCAGCATTTAAATAGGTTGGGCAACAACAGACGAACAGACATTTTGATGGATCCTATGTTAAGCGTAGGATAGATTTAGGCATTATTATTGTTATTTATAAAGCGCCAACATATCAAGCAGCGCTGGACAATACATGGGGATACATACAATGTAAACAAGGGGTGACAGACAGAGCGGCAGCAAACAGTTGTACAACATAATAACACAAGGTTATACACGCAAACAGGGTGTAAGATGCATGATCATGTGATTTAACAGAGACCCTGCAATTCAAGTTCGACTTAGTCCATGGGAAGGGTGTCATAGCTGGGGTTGCAAGATCAAGAAGGACACACGCGGGGGGGGTGTATTTCGGATGCCTGCCAAAGGCTTACAATCTTAAGGGGTGGGGGAGGGATACATAAGGTAGGGCTTTAGAAAAGTTGCTCAGCTGAGAAAGTTAAACTGTGGTAGATGGGGGGGGGGGTATAGGTGTAGGTCATGTTCTGAAATGTCCATTACTTTGTGTCTGTTGCAGTGACCAAACACGATCTTTACAGACGGACACGGGAAGTTTTATAATAGCAATAAAAGTGACTGAATAAAGACTGTGTGGGCATTACCAGTCCGGGCTCGTTTCCACCATAGCGAATCCGCATGCGGCGCCGACATGCGGATTCGCTTGGTACATTGAAGTGGCCGGGGCTGTTTCCATATGTGCGGCGTGCGGGAGCGATTTGGCGGCGGGCCAAATCTGCACGACGGGACCCACACGACGGGACCCACAGACCCACAGAATTCGCCTGCGTCGGGAATCCATGCGAATCGCCGCTAATGTATTTAATAGGAAAAACGCATGCGTTTTTTACATTCGTTTTTACCCGCGATTCACGTGCAATTTCGCACCTTTTTCAATGTTATTTTGCCCTGGCAGAGTCATGGTTAATTTCGCACGCGAAATCGCGGGTAAAAACGCATGCGTTTTTACAAGCGTCGGGATGGCGGCGAAATCGCGTCGCAACAGTGGAAACAGGCCCGGACCTGGTTAGAATTTGACTGCGTCCTGTTTTTTCCTTATTTTTTGTGTGTGTGTGTGTAAACCAAGGCTATAAATCACAGTTGGCTGTGACGTCCATTCCTGACAGCAGGGAAGGGATACGTTTTAAAACAGGTTATCATTACTCTATATCGGAGCTGAGGAATTTAGTGAAATAGATTAGCAAAAGAGCAGATATACCCGTGAGACAGATTAATCTTTGAACCTTGATATCTATCCCTTAAAAAATACAAAATGGGGCTCCAGGAGTTCTAGGATTTTTTTTCTGTTACAATGTCCTTTAAAGGAAAACTTAAGTCAAATAAAAAAAATGACATTTACTCACCTGGGGCATCCCTCAGCACCCCGAAGCTAGTTGGTGCCCTCGCAGCCCCGCTCCGATCGTCCTGTCCCCGCCGGCGGCTACTTCCGGTTCGGCGACAGCCGCCGACAGGCTGGGAACGCGGCTGATTTTCCGCGTTCCCAGCCGCTGCTATCACCCTCTATGCTGCTATAGCGTCTATATATACGCTATAGCAGCATAGAGGGTGATAGCAGCGGCTGGGAACGCGGAAAATCAGCCGCGTTCCCAGCCGCTGCTATCACCCTCTATGCTGCTATAGCGTATATATAGACGCTATAGCAGCATAGAGGGTGATAGCAGCGGCTGGGAACGCGGAAAATCAGCCGCGTTCCCAGCCTGTCGGCGGCTGTCGCCGAACCGGAAGTAGCCGCCGGCGGGGACAGGACGATCGGAGCGGGGCTGCGAGGGCACCAACTAGCTTCGGGGTGCTGAGGGATGCCCCAGGTGAGTAAATGTCATTTTTTTTTTTTTGACTTAAGTTTTCCTTTAAGCCATACAGTACATTTATTTTCATTTTTGATTGTATATAATTAGGTAATGCAATACTTGTACTTGCGTTACTTATTACTTACAACTGAAGTGAGTGGTAGTAGCCCAGTCAAGAATCAATTCACAATACTATTTATTCATTAATGATCAATTTATTAATGATCAATTAGTGAGACGTCAATTCATTACTATCTATTCAAATAAATAGTTAAAGGGGCACTACAGCGAAAAACTGTCAAATTTAAAATATGTGCAAACATATACAAATAAAAAGTACATTTTTTCCAGAGTAAAATGAGCCATTATTTATTGCCATAAATTACTTTTCTCCTATGTTGCTGTCACTTACAGTAGGCAGTAGAAATCTGCCAGAAGTGACAGGTTTTGGACTAGTCCATCTCTTCATCGGGGATTCTCAGCAAGGCTTTTATTCTTTATAAAGATATTCCCTAAAAAGGATTTAAACAACGATGCTGGCCAGCTTCCCTGCTCCCTACACAGTTTTTGGCAACTGCCATTCACTAAGGGCTGGTGTACACCGAGCGGCTTTCTCAGCTCTTGCGGCTGCGGATCTGCTTGGTCAATGTATCTCAATGGGGTGGGTCACACCAGAGCGGGAGGCGATTTGCAGAAACGCATACTCCCAGGGTGAGGCATTTTTTGGATTGCAGAGGCGTTTCTGCCTCAATGTTAAGTATAGGAAAAACGCAAACTGCTCTGAAAAACGGCACTTCAGAGCGGTTTGCCAGGCGGTTTTGTTACAGTAACTGTTCAGTAACAGCTTTACTGTAACAATATCTGAAATCTACTACACCAAAAACGCTTCACAAAACCGCAAAATGCTAGCTGAAACGCTACAGAAAAATAACAAAAAGCGTTTCAAAATCTGCTAGCATTTTGCGGATCTGCTAGCGGGTTTTGGTGTGCACCAGGCCTAAGTGCTTTTGAAAATAAATCCATCCCTGAGAATCCCCTATAAAGAGATGGACTAGTCCAAAACCTGTCACTTCTGCCAGATTTCTACTACCTACTGTAAGTGACAGCAACATAGGAGAAAAGTAATTTATGACTGATTTTACTCTGGAAAAAAATGTTCTTCTTATTTGTATATGTTTACACATATTTTAAATTGTACAGTTTTCCGCTGTAGTGCCCCTTTAATCAATCAGCTAGTCATAAAACTATATGTATAAAGTCTGCGCACAATGATTCGACTGATAATTATTAACAGAGACAAAAGACAAATAACATTTATATCGCACTTTTCTCCTGGCGGTCTCAAAGCGCCAGAGCTGCAGCCACTAGGACGCGCTCTATAGGCAGTAGCAGTGCTAGGGAGACTTGCCTAAGGTCTCCTACTGAATAGGTGCTGGCTTACTGAACAGGCAGAGCCGAGATTCGAACCCTGGTCTTCTGTGTCAGAGGCAGAGCCCTTAACTATTAAACCATCCAGCCACTGCTGGATAACAGGATAACCTATTCCCTGTCTGAAATCACTGCTATTAACTCACAATTTGTTTTATTAGTAATGATTTAAAGAAAAATCCATATTATTATTATCATTGATTTGTAAAGCACCAACATATTCCGTGGCGCTGTACAAAGTAAGAAACAAACGTGGAGTACAAAATAATACAGACAATGGTGTACGCCAATATGCAGATACAGAATTGGTAATGACAGAGACAAAAGTAACATGATGAATAAAATGCATAACAAGTTCCAAGACACAAAGGGTGAGAGAGCCTTGCCCTTGTGAGCTAACAATCAAAATCCATACATTTGTATCTAATCAATTAACAAATTAACCAATCAGTAACTTGGTTAAAGAGCTACGGTATATGTACAGCCCACAGTTAGGGCCCGTTTCCACTAGTGCGGTGCGAATCGCTGGGATTCCACCGCTGACAAAATCGCATGCGGATGCGATTCCGCATGCGATTTTTGCCGCGATTTCGCATGCGATTTCGCATAGGCAGGCTATCAGCGATTTTAACCATGTCACTGCCTGGCTCAATGTACATTAGTTTTAGTGCGAATTCGCACATGAAATCGCGGCAAAAAACGCATGTGCGATTTCCCCTATTAAATACATTGCCTGCGAATCGCCTGCATTCCACACGCAGGCGAATTCTGCAGGCCCTACCGTGCAGAAAAATCTTGCACAGAAAAACGCACCAAAAAACTGACAAGTGGAAACAGTCTCATCCACTTGTATTAGTTATGCGAATCCGCATGCAGACAACGCATGCGGATTCGCTCTAGTGGAAACGGGCCCATAGTTACGCAATCTAGTATGATTACAAGAATAATTCCCTATGTTAAACCTTATATAATATGCAAGGCAAATGATAGCAGTTTACAGTATTATAATGTGTATATGGGGGTTGACATGCCTGCATCATAAAAAGGAGAAAAATAATTCAAATATAGGTGGTCCCCTACTTGCAAACATTTTTATTTTCGGGACATTGTAAGTTGAATTTGTTTTGTAAGTTGAGACCTGTGTTAAACATGGTGAAATGAGGATAAATGATTTACTTTCGGACATATGGTATAAACAATGTTTTTTGGTAGTTTTAAATGTATTTTTAATGTGTATTAAACTACTTATAACAGTATAAACAACAAAAATTTGTAATAAGAAACAGTATTGCATATTTTGTACATTGGAGACAACTTTGTGCGTCTGAAACATTGTAACCAGGACTGCCTGTATGTTGCATTATTGATCAAGTCAACGTTGTAACATGATTTAAGCTCACATAACGCCATAAGTACAGACTCCTTGCATACTATGCACAATATGTTGCAATGCAATTCTATGGAAACGCAGCGCAACCTAGCCAAAACTTGTATTGCCAGTATGTTGCGACCATGCAGTGAGGCATACAGTAAAGTAAAAGTACATGTATGTGTGTGGGGTCACATGGGGTAGTGGCTTGAACAGTGGGATTAGTGGGCGGGGGATCAGCGTCACTAGGGGTAAGTAGATCCGCCTGACCGATTGCTCGCATGCGGTCGTTATCGACTTAAAGTGGACCTGAGATGCAAATAAACTGATGAGATAAATATTTGTGTTTATGCTCCTACTTCTAAAAATGACATTTTTAGATATCCCAGGGTTTTATTTCATATTTAAACATTTACAAAGCAGATTGAATGTTTTAAGGTCTCTAATCAGTGGCAGCCTATTATGTGTCCCATAGTTAGAAAAAGGTTAATAGTTCATGTATTTTATCTCCCCCTGCCCTTGGAAGTTGTATTTTGCCAGGAAAACTGCAGCTACGTCCGGGGCTGGGCAGATAGGTTGGGGGTGAGTGTATCCCCTGGCTGTGAGTGACGCAGCCGCACGTCAGGGGTGGATAGGTTTGAGGAGAGCGTATCCCCTGACTGGGAGTGACGCAGCCACGTCGGGGGCCAGGCTGATAGGTTGGGGGTGAGCGTATCCCCTGGCTGTGAGTGACGCAGCCACTGCGGGGGGCCGGGCGGATAGGTTGGAGGTGGGCATATCCCCTGGCTGTGAGTGACGCAGGCACATCAGGGGACCGGGCGGGTAGGTTGGAGGTGAGCGTACCCCCTGGCTGGGAGTGACGTAGCCACGTCAGTAGCGGGCGGGTATGTTGAAGGAGAGCATACCCCCTGGCTGGGAGTAACACAGCCACGTCGGTAGCGGGAGGATAGGTTTACATCAAGCCTGTGAGATGATTGCAGTGTGACACCGCCAGGCTGGGACCAGTGTGACAAGCCTGGGAGAGAGCTGTTTGGAAGCAGACATTTGCCGGGAGGGGGGATTAGCGTCAGTAATCCAATTCTAATGACTACGTTCCTGTAATGCCAACGCTGAGCAAGACTATCTCTCTTTTGTGCTGGAAGGTGGATTTGTTTGTCTGAACTTTACCCCCCTCCCCCCAAAAAAGCCCAAAATTTGTGAGGAAAAGAGCAGTTGGCTAATTTTCATTCCCGCAGAATGAGCAGCAGCGCGACTAATGCGATAATTCTGTGTTAGCAGAGATACAGGAGGGGGTTATGACAGCAGATGGGTAGAACAAGTCCGGACAGTTGTGAGGATTCACTTAAGGACAGGACTGGACTTTTATTTTTAATGATTTGTTATTATTATACCTATTATTACTATACTTATCTATGGAGAGGGAAATGCCTACCCTGTACCCTTTCGGTCCAAAAGTCAAAATAAACATACACGCGTCATACTTACCTTCCATGTAGTCTACTCATCAATCTCTTTCTCCTCTCCTGCATCCTGTTTTTCCACTGCGATCGACGGCACTCTCAGTCCCCCATTTTGAAAGTGGCCATTGCCCCATAACAGCTTTCCTGGTCAGCTCACTGTTAAACTGTAATATCACTCACTTGAGCCATAGGGGAACATGCATATTACCTTGCTTATCAGTTGTCCTTTCAGTTATAACTAACAGCAACTGATATATAACTGACAGCAACTGATATATTTCAGTTCTGACAAAATCCTATCAGAACTGGAAGCAAAATGGTGAGCTTCTGAGAGGAACTGACAGCGAGGTAAGTATGCAATATTCATTTGCAGGTACATCATGTGTTTATTTGAAATAATTTTACTTGGTTCAGGTTCACTTTAAGAAGCAAATCTATTATGTGTAGTGAATCTTCGATATGTAGCGGGGACCGTTTTTGTTTTGATGAATGAAGTGAGAAGTTTACTTTAGGCTTAGAATTTATAATGTTGAGGGTTTTTTGTGCTTATTGCACGGTGAATGAAATTCCTGCTAATTCCTTCCTGCTAATTAAGCTGCTAATCGCAGAATAAACAGAAGTCGCTGCCGTAATCTCTTCTTCATGACAGACTGTCAAACGTGTTAAATTGTAGATGGAGGAAATAACAAGTGAGCTGATTACGCGATCGATGTGTCAGGAAAGTGCCTTTCCTGTTCCACAGTCCCCAGATTCATCTGCACACCGATAGTCTTTGACTCTTAATTATGCGCCTTTAATCCAGGTAGGATTTTCAGTGTTCTGACTTCCTAGCATCCTAGCATACATGGGCAGCATGGTGGCATAGTGGTTAGCGCTCTCACCTTGCAGTGCTTGGTCCCCGTTTCAAATCCGAGCCAGGTCAACATACATCTGCAAGGAGTTTATAAGTTTTACCTGTGTCTGTGCAGCTTTCCTCCGGACAATCTGGCTTCCTCCCACGTCTCAAAATCATACAGATAAGTTAATTGGCTTCCCCTTAAAATCAGCCCTAGACTACGGTACATGCACTACACGATACATACATAGACATATGACTATGGTAGGAATTAGACTGTGAGCCCCTCCAAGGGACAGTTAATGACAAGACAATATACTCTGTACAGCGCTGTGTAATGTGTTGGTGCTATATAAATTTAAATAGAATAAAAAATAAAATACTTATCAAAGCAGCAAACATTTACTTCTGCGCTTGCACATCCCCCTTAATTGAGTGTACAGCACATGCACAGCACTGCCTCCTGTCAGCTCATCATACAGGGTAATTAGTTGCTTGCCAGGGGGGGTGTTATTAGTTGCAGGATGCGCAGCAACGGCGCAGTGGTATGCGACAATTAAGTTGCAAAAAAAAGAAGAGAGCCGCGGCTGGGGACCAGAGGATTGTTTTGTCGGGCGCGAGCACAGGAAGTCTGCGGGGGGCGTTAGAAGCCCCAGGTAAGTGAAACTTTTTTTTTTGTTGCTTACAGTAGCCTCTCCGCTATGCAATGCTGCAACTTGCATTTCCGCAAGCCCCCAATGCCCGCGATTCTATCGAGCGCTGAAACTCACCTCGCTTGCCAAAGGCGCCGAAATTTACGTTCTTTGCCGCATATTGCGGCCATCATAATAGGCGCATATGATGGTGCCGTTTTTTTCACAAGGGCTCCTGTGCCCTTTTTTTCCTGATTTGGGTTTGTCTGTAGGAGTAGCTCTCCTCACGAGATACCAGCAGGGAGCTGTATGATAGGTTTGCCTTGTGGCCTATAAAGTGGACACAATTGTTGTTGCGTTGCTGCAGATTGCTATAGAGAAGACACCCCGGCCTTTGTGGAGAGACCTCGGCCGGCCTTGAGACAATCTCATCAGCATGTTACTGCATTCCCGCCGCCCGGGCTCTTGGCAACATGAGCTGACGTCTGCCCAGAGACCGCCATGTAACAGATGATCATTGTGGTGTTTCTCTGGATGTGGTTAATCCCATAACTAGCGGCGTGTTGTTTGTTTTACAACCAGACCCGCAGCGTCAGCACAGAGGGGGAAGATGAAGATGTAACTTCGTATGACGGGCCCGAAACTTTTTCATTAGTTACACTTTACAGTGGAACGCTAGGCAACTATAAACTCTCCCAGACACACTGCTGATCCTCTACTCATTAGTACAGTATTACACTTTATAGCCCTGGTTCAGCCTACTCCCAATGTTATAATGCCGAAGATGGTGAATTAGTATTAATTAGCAATGCACTAAGTTCTGTACCTTGCATGCCTGTACCTTTGGCAATAAATATGTGTAAAATACTTGACTGGCTGGTTCCTGTAGCTCCATTTCTAGTTAAAGAGAACTAAGCACTACTTTTTTTGTTTCCTGGTTTCTAATAGCTATAGGAGTTGCCATGTTCACCCCTCCCCTTCTCTCTGCCCTTATTTATCCAGGAGAAGGTATAAAGATAGCTTCTGTGACTTCTCTAAGCTCTTCGAAGCATAGTGACAAATATTTCCCCCTTCCCTTGCTGATGAAAGCTTTTTGCTAATGTGTGCAATAAAATAATTACAGAAGTCCTTATCTGCCTCAAATGTCTGCAGTCGGGCAGGCCCAGGAAGTAGGAAGAAGTAGGATAATAAAAGCCTCTGCTAAACTTTTAAATGTAAAAAGAAGAGGTGAAGGTTGTGTTGTTTTTTTTTTTTTTTTTTTTTTTTGTAATAATGAGCCACATTGTTGGCCTGCATATTTAAAGGGAACCTAAACCCTATAAAAAAATGAGTTTCACTTACCTGGGTCTTTTACCAGTCCCCTGCAGCCATCCTGTGCCCTCGACATCACTCATGGATCCTCTGGTCCCCCTCCACCAGCTAGTTTTGTTTTTTCCGACTCGGAGTTGGCAGGCCGAAGCGCATATCGTTACATGCGTTACCGCGGTAACGGGACGCTATAGTGGGTGTCAACGCATACAAAGAAAATTGCTGATTTTGTGAGCATTTTGATCTGCAGAATGGCCTGATTGTGAATTATTACATGTGTTCTGTAATATAATAATAATAATATATATATATATATATATATATATATATATATATATATATATATATATATATATATATATATATACGCTTCATAATAATGATGACATTAATAATAGTACTTAGTTTTGATAAACATGATAAGCAATGAAACGTGAGAGAGAGGTCCTTGCCTATGTTCCACTTTGTTCAGAAAAACTTCTATTTTATTTGCAGAGATCCTTCCTGCTTTCTTCTGTTTTTGTTTGATGCTTTTATTTTCACATAAAACAAATTTGCCTTCTTAAAGTCAGTGGAAAACGCTTTTTGAAGAAAGCCAGATGCTTACCTAAGTAGAGGGAAGGCTCTGGGTCCTAATGAGCCTTCCCTCTCCTCTCCCAGTACCCGTTCCAGCGCTGGATCCCCCATAGCTAAATTAGTCAAATACTGCTCTCTCCGATGCCGAAGGGAAGTCTTCGGGAGCCTGAGTGCTCCCGAAGATGGGCTGCTCCATACTGCGCAAGTGCAAGTGACCCCCTCTCTCTCTCTCTCTCTCTCATTAGCGCATGTGCAATATGAAGTCGCCTGTCTTCAGGGGGACTCGGCTCTCGAAGACTTATGTCCACCGTGTGGGGGATTTAAATGGGGAAGCTAGCGCTGCACCGAGGGCACCAGTAGAGGAGAGGAAAGGCTCATTAGGACCCAGAGCCTTCCCTCTCCTTAGGTAGGTATCTGGTTTCTTTTTTTTTATAAATAAGACTCCCGTTAGCTTTAAAACAGAAGGTATTTGCGATAATTCAAGGTTGAAGTGAGCATATGATGTCTCCCACAATGCATCACTGCTGAATTTGCAAATCATCCTTTTTGGCTTTTTGGTCCTTTGCAGCCCCTTACACACTACTAGGCATTCTGGATCACAATGAGCTTGCTGGGTACTCTGTACCTCGGAGGATTTCAAGTCCTACCCCATAGAGCCAAATTAATCCATGCCGTGCATTAATGAGGATCAACCAATCCGAAACAATCTGTATGCACGTTGGATTATTGTGGCTCTGTAATATTAATTAATTAATTGTAATATTAACAAGCTGACACATCATTGCATTCCAGCGGTTCTGGAGGTGTGGCTAGCTTACAGGGACAACAAAGGGATGATTTGCATATTCAGCAGTGATGAATTGTGGGGACAAATGCTCACTCCAACCTGAATAATTGCAAATACCTTCTGTTTTAAGAAGCCAAACTTTTGTTTTGCAAAACATTTTAGTAAGAGGGCTTTTGGGTTCTCTGTAGCCCCTTACACACTCCTAGGAGTTCTGGTTCACCATGAGCTTGCTGGGTAATCTGTAACTCTTATTTTCATATACAGACTGTAAAGATTGATAGACCTGTTTGTGTTTCAGACTGTGGACGCACGCTCAGAGCTGGACTATATAATGTGGATTCTTCATTCTTTATGGAGAGCTGAAGACATGAGCAACAGGCAGGGCTGAATGACTACATGGTGGGGAGGATATACCAGATGACCTTCTTTAAGGCTCAGTAAGTAACACCCTAATATGAATTTACCAGCATCTTCATCAACCCAATGTGATGTGTACAGAGGCATGTGTAGTGAAGAGGGGGCGTGTTCTTGCAAGCACCCAATCATGACAGCTTCCTTGTTTATTCTGCACATGATTGGATGATTGGAGTGAAAACCACTTCACTTTTACAGCTCTTTGTTGCTTTAGGGAATCACTATAAAGACTTTTACTCTTTGGAAAAGGAAACATTGAACTGCCAGCCTTGTAACCACAAGAGCTTGTTCTGAGACTTTTCAGATTACTTTCCTGTATGGCCAGTAGAAAGGTTCCACCTAGTGGTCAAATAATTATGATGTGTTGTTGCAGAAGCTATAGGTGGCACATTCCAAAATGTAAACTGAATGAGACCTCAGAATGTTTGATCAGGAGGTCAGAGCTACATCTTTATATAAGATGAAAATGTGCATCTAATACACATGAACAATCCTGTAGCACCGGGTGATCTAGAGGAAGGCAAGGAAAACCTAGATTAGTGTTAACTAATTTGCTTTAAAGAGGCTCAGTAACAACATTTTCAGCCTTATTTCTTCTATACCTGTCCTAATGTGGTCTGGATTACTGCAGCCTTTTCTAGTTGCACTGTCTCTGTAATATATCTAATTTTTTCTTTGTCAAGCTTTGTCGACCCAGGGAGGAAGGGGCTGCCTCTGTTGTAATGAATACAAGTTATGCACGCCCCCTCCAGGCTCTGTGTGCTTTGTTTACTCCTCAGTCTCTGCTCTCAGTGTCAGCTTGTCTGTGTCATGCAGTTTGCAGTTTGTAAGGCTGAGGGGGGAGGGAGCTGCCTGTCACATGCTGAGAAACTGTGAGAATCCCAGACTGGAGTGCAGATAATTCACTATGTAATAAAAACTTGTAGTATATATATATATATATATATATATATATATATATATGTATATGTATATATATGTATATGTATATGTATATATATATATATATATATATATATATATATTACAAACATCACTTCCTGGTGTTAGCGGCCATGTTTTTTTGTTTGTAAACACTGCCTAAAACTGGTGATTTAAAAGCCAGGATCCCGGCGGGGAACGGCAGAAACGGCAGAGAGGGATCCAGGAGATCAGTGACTCAATTGGTATGATTTATATTGTACAAATCGGACAGTACAGATCTCTTTAAAGGACACCTGAAGTAAGAAGGATATGGATACCGCCACACTGTATTTATTTCATTTTAAACAATGCAGATTGTCTGGCTGTAGTGCTGATCCTCCGCCTCCAATACTCTTACACATAGACCCCCAAACAAGCCTGTAGTTCAGGTGCTCTGACCAAAGTACTTACAGGTGTGTGATTCAGACACAACTGATACATGAAAGATCAGCAGGCGGCCAGGCAACTAGTATTGTTCAAAATGAAAAAAATATGACTGCCTCCATATACCTCTCACTAAAGTGTAACGATCGGTGTAACACAGAGAGGATCTGATTATTGGTGATCTGCAATATCACCAAAAATGCAGATATATACCTGATTATTGATGATCTGCAGTATCACCGATAATCAGATATATTACTAACCTCTGGACACCTGAGTGATAAGAGTGTTTGGTGCAACAGTAATACTTTGAGGACCGCACCTGCCAAGCAGGTGATGAGGCAGTAGAGGATACTGCACAAAGAACAAGTTCCTTCCTATGGTCAGAGAACTCCCAAGGGAGTGACCAGACTGGGAATAGGAAGGACCAGAGTGTGAGTGACACCAAGGGGGGTGTCACTAACAGATATGTGAACTATCTCTTAACTGGAGAGATAGCTCTCGAGGTCGGGCAAGCCAGGTCGTCAACACACAGACAGATAAGGTACACAGACAGAAGACTGATTCGGTAATCCTAAAACACGCAGGGTTTGCCAACAGAGTATCAGGTATAGCGAAGTACCAAATCAGTAATCAGAAGAGTGGTCAGGAAAGCAGAAGGTCATAACAGATAATAAACAATGCCTAGTCTTGGTGTGAGCTCCGTGATCATCAACACCCTGGAACTAGTCTGAAGTATAACAGAATGGTAATACAAGTCCCTAATCTGGGTGTGAGGTCCGTGATCATCAACACCCTGGAACTGGTCTAGAGAATAATACAGGTAATATACAGTTTTCCTAGTCTGGGGTGTGAGGTCCTTGATCATCAACACCCTAGAACTGGTCTAGAGAATAACACAGATACTGACAAAAAGGTCTGAGTGCTTCCACGTATTGATCGAAACGGCAGACAACCAGAGAATGACCAGCACCTAGTATATATAGTACAACGCTCTCCAGCGCCTCCCCTAAGTGCTGGACCAATGGGAACTGGTTGGATTGTCAGCTGACCAACTTGGTCAGCTAACTCTCTTCTGGCTG
Source organism: Hyperolius riggenbachi (assembly GCF_040937935.1). Lineage (NCBI taxonomy): Eukaryota > Metazoa > Chordata > Amphibia > Anura > Hyperoliidae > Hyperolius > Hyperolius riggenbachi. The sequence continues at coordinate 278,496,419 of NC_090652.1, read as the reverse complement.
TCATTAAAGCTCTGCCTCTCAACGCGCACGCGCGCGTCCTTCTGAACCTGTGTGGACTATCAGTCCCAGCCACACCAGCCATGTGTTGTATACCACCCACCGCGCTGGACGCGGAACCAGCCACACCGCTATCAGAGCATGCGGCCGTTTCTCCGCGTTCGGCCAAACTGACAGATGTAGGCCTATGCGTGCATACCGCCGCTTTGGACGCGGAATCAGTAGTCTTGTTCTCAGGACATGCGGCGGTTTCTCCGCGTTCGGCCATACTAGCAGGTGTAGGCCTATGTGCGCAAACTGCCGCGTTAGACGCGGAGTCAGCCGCCTTGCTCTGAGCACCTGCAGCGGCTTTTCCGCGTTTTCTCACATAAAGGTGTCTAGTGGTAAGAAACTCAGCATTTCTTCTTTGCTCTAAAAGATTCTTTATTTTATTCAAGATTCTTTAATTAATTGTTCAATAAACAGAAATAGTTTCTTTAAAGGGACTCAGTGCAGAAACTATGGAAAGTTGCATACCATTTTGAAGCTCTCTTTCTCCTCTTTCCAACGATATATAAACCGCCGCACTACGCCTTTTAGTTTTCGCTATTTTCGCGATCAAAGTCGTAATCAAATTACGAAAACTAAAAGGCCTAGGGCAGCGGTTTAGGTGTCATTGGAAAGAGGAGAAAGAGAGCTTCAAAATGGTATGCAACTTTCCATAGTTACTTGTATTACACAGGACGACACTTTCCCCAGTGTCAGCAGCTCCATTCAGCTGCCGACTTTGGGGAAAGTGCCGTCCTGTGTAATACAAGTAACTATGGAAAGTTGCATACCATTTTGAAGCTCTCTTTCTCCTCTTTCCAATGACACCTAAACCGCTGCCCTACGCCTTTTAGTTTTCGTAATTTTCGCGATCGAAATCGCATTTGCCGCGAAATAGCGAAAACTAAAAGGCGTAGGGCGGCGGTTTATATATCGTTGGAAAGAGGAGAAAGAGAGTTTCAAAATGGTATGCAACTTTCCATAGTTTCTGCACTGCCCGGAGTCCCTTTAAGTGAGAGGTAAGTCCTCCCTGTTTAAACATTTTTTTAGTGTATTTTATCCTTATTGGTGCCTCTGTTTATCGATTATATGTTACTATGCAATTTTAGATGCTATATCTGCACTATGCCTGCATTGTCGCAGAGGCGTTATACTTTTTTCATATAATTTAATTTTATTGGAAGAAAAAGGAATGCATCCACAAAAACAGTAAGATACCATCAACAATCATCTCCATTTTCTCCCATATTCCTATTAACAAAACCCATATCAAACAAAAGACAACTCCCCCTCTCCTCCCCCTTTAATCGTCTATATAAAAAAAAATCTCATATTATAGTAGTCAAAAAAACTGATGAATCATCCCGCCCATCAATAACAAAAATCACAATTCCCCAAAAAGAGACTCCTCCCCTTCACCCTCATCATAATTCCATACTCAGCCGAGTTCTGAAACACGAACCAACGATCCCATTTATCATTAAACACCTCTAGTCTATCCTGCTGAAGAGCAACCTGATTCTCCGCATCTTTCAATATATTAACTTTTCCCACCCAATCCTTAACCTCCCTAGCTGTAACCCCAAGTCAGGCTCGGGACGGAAATCCACAGTTCAGAGCAGTAATCCCGAGTTGGTACTATCAGAGGTGAATAATGTGCAGGGCTGCCACAGATCTATCAGGCAATATGATTTTTAGGGTCTGAAATCTTGTGAAAAAATTGCACCGCTTTTGGAAGAGTAATCTGGAAATTATCATACCACCAGGGAGGTTACAGAGACTCAGAGATGAGTCTCACTGCAGTTTTTTTACTTACCCGGGGCTTCCTCCAGCCCCATAAGCATGGATGTGTCCCTCGCCGTCCTCCTCAGCGCCGCCGTTCTCCCGCAGTCAACCGCCAGTAAGCTTACATAGTTACTTGGGTTGAAAAAAGACATACATCCATCGAGTTCAACCAGAGAACAAAGTACAACACCAGCCTGCTCCCTCACATATCCCTGTTGATCCAGAGGAAGGGGAACAACCCTTACAAGGCATGGTCCAATTAGCCCCAAAAGGTAAAAAATTCCTTCCTAACTCCAGATGGCAATCAGATAAAATCCCTGGATCAACTTCATTGGGTATTACCTAGTAATTGTAGCCATGGATGTCTTTCAACGCAAGGAAAGCATATAAGCCCTCTTTAAATGCAGGTATAGAATTTGCCATAGAGGCTCTGTCGGACTTAGTCTGACTGAGCGACGTCAGCCAGGGCCTTCTGCGCTTGTGCAGAAGGTCCACGCATGCGCAGAAGGTCCGCGGCTGAACGGGACATCGTAGGAGGGTGGCGACGGACACATCCATGCTTATGGGGCTGGAGGAAGCCCCGGGTAAGTAAAAAAACTTTAGTGAGACTCATCTCTGAGTCTCCTTAAGGGTTGGAGGATCCCGACATCTCCACTTAACTGGAATCAAACTTTTAGCAGCAATCAATAATTGAGGAACCAATGATCTCTATGGGCTGGTGCACACCAAAACCTGCTAGCAGATCTGCAAAATGCTAGCAGATTTTGAAACGCTTTTTCTTCTTTTTCTGTAGCGTTTCAGCTAGCGTTTTGCGGTTTTGTCTAGCGGTTTTGGTATAGTAGATTTCATGTATTGTTACAGTAAAGCTGTTACTGAACAGCTACTGTAACAAAAAACGTCTGGCAAACCGCTCTGAAGTGCCGTTTTTCAGAGCGGTTTGCGGTTTTCCTATACTTAACATTGAGGCAGAAACGCATCCGCAATCCAAAATCTGCAGCAGCCCGGGAGTATGCGGTTCTGCAAAACGCCTCCCGCTCTGGTGTGCACCAGCCCATTGAAATACATTACCCAAGCGGATCCGCTCCCGCAAGCGGATCGCAAACTGCAGCCGAAACGCTCTGGTGTGCACTAGGCCTAACAGGCCATAATAGATTTTGCCGTGTTATGCAACAACACAGAAGAAGGATCCCATATAACACTAGCACCAATAATCTTATTGATGTATTCCAAAACCACTTCCCAAAAACTGGAAATTATTGGACACTTCCATACCAAATGTAATAATGTACTTTATGTTGCAGGGGCGTTATACAGCGCTCATGGGGCTTGATTCACTAAAGTGTGATAACTGTTATTATAGCCCCTTTATGCAAGTTTTCGCGTTCACGTGCTAATGAAAATTTTAGCGCACGATAATCTACGAGTTCACGTGTTAACCCTCGCATTAACCTAAGGTTATCGCATGTTAAAATTCACGTTAACGCTTGAACGTGAAAATTTGCGTGCGCAAACAGTTACGTGTGAAAACGCGGCAAAACTCATCCGAAGGGGCTGTAATAACAGTTATCACACTTTAGTGAATCAAGCCCATTGTGTAATCTTAGCCAAGACTTTATTTTCCAGATTTAGTTTCAATAAGTTTTATTGAAGAAAGCCACAAGAGATACAGCAGACATCAAGATAACCAGATATAACGAAGAGATAGCCAAAGGGTAGTACAAAGTTAACAAATAATTGAGAGTTATGCTAGGAACACAACACACAATTTTGTGTTAACGTGGCCACACACGATACAATAAAATGATCGATAAAAACGATCGGATCTCCCGAAAAAGTCGAAAAGCTTTTTTTTTTTTTTTTAATTCGACTGAAAAATCCGATCGGATTTCCCGCTTTTTTTCGATTTTTATCTATCCGGAATGCCAGATATTTTTCTGCAATTACTCTAAAGATTGTATGGTGTGTGTTTGATTGTTAATTTATTAATATACACACCCAAGCAATTTTCTCAGTTTCCAATCATTTTTATCATAATTGGGGAAAAATTGAACATACCGGTAGGTGTGTGGTACATTGGTCATGTTTTTGAAATGTTACAATCAGTCAGAAAAATTGATTGCAATTCTTAAATTGAACAGATATGTAAAAAATTGTATGGTGTGTGGTCACCTATAGATGGTTCGATAGATAATTTCTGTCATGTCCGATATTATTTTCGATCGTTTTTCTGGTCAACTTCTCATAGAAGTGAATGGAAATGAATAAAAAAAAGATAAGAGAATTGAGCGCGAAATCGACCGGAAAAACCGATCGAATGGAAAATCGGCCAAAAAAACACATCATGTGTTCCTAGCATTACACTTTGCTGTATAATAATTGGTATATCAAAAATAATTTGCATGGAGAGAGGTGCAAAAAGTGTACATAGTCTAAATAACAATAATAAAATAGCACGGAAGGCCATCCGTATCTCTCGCAGAGAGCTTTATTTATCTATGATTGGTAATCCTAACTATTAAACAGATAGTTAGGGCAGCACGGTGGCGTAGTGGTTAGCGCTCTCGCCTTGCAGGGCTGGGTCTTGGTTCGTATCCCAGCCAGGTCAACATCTGCAAGGAGTTTGTATGTTCTCCCCGAGTCTGTGTGGGTTTCCTCCGGGTACTCCGGTTTCCTCCCACATCCCAAAAACATACAGATAAGTTAATTGGCGCCCCCCTAAAATTGGCCCTAGACTATGATACATACACTACACAATATATACATAGACATAAGACTATGGCAGGAATTAGATTGTGAGCCCCTCTGAGGGACAGTTAAGTGAGAAGACAGTATACTCTGTACAGCGCTGCGTAATATGATGGCGCTATATAAATACTAAATAATAATAATAACAGAAAACAATTAGGTGGAATATCACCTTGAACCAGGATTCTCCCGGTCTCTTCAAGATGACCACCCAAGTCCCGGAAATCATCAGGTGGTAAGAAAATGTATAGCAATAAGTAAACATTGAGCAGAAAGGAGGACGTTCCGCACAGAATCCATGGTTTAATGGAATCCCAGCGTTATTGATCCAGGTAAAAGCCGTATAGCCTGGTAGCTGACATGTTTCAGACTCACAGGTCCTTAATCTATGCTATGAATAAGGACATGTGAGTCCGAAACATGTCAGCTTCCAGGCTGTACGGCTTTTACCTGTAGCAATAAAGCTGGGATTCCATTAAACCATGGATTCTGTGCAGAACGTCCTCCTTTCTGCTGTCTATATGGGTCCAGTCGCCTAGTTCCAGCACTATCCTAGTGTCCGAGGTGTACCGGATTTTCACCTACTTGCTCTAATAATTACATTACCCAAGTGGCATCAAACTATGTCCATTCAGCTTCATACTTCCGAAAGGGGCCCATACAGTGGTCGATTTCAGCCATCGATTGATCGATTTGTGTCCGATTTCAATCGATTTGATCTATCTGACAGAATGGAAAATCTAGGTTGATGTGCTGCTGGCAGCAGATCGATGGCCCATTCTGAAATCTATTGGAAATCTGTTCACGAACCGCAATTCACTTCAATGGGGAGGCGAACTTCAAATTTTAGAAAAATTTCTACTGGCTAAAATAATGATAGAAAACATGTTCCAAGAGTTCTGCCTCCACCCTCCTACCCTTCTACCTATTCCCTTCTCCCTCCTACCGGAGGGAAAATGGTCTCATTTGCCAAGGAATTCCAGTATTTCAAAAACCAGCTTACTAACCGTGGCTGAGATTTGAACCCAGGTCTCAGTGTATGGTAGGTAACTAACATATCCATTATACTACCAACACTACTAGCTGAAACTAGCTGAAACTAGCCTAGCATGTACCATTTATGCTCGAACCAAGAGAAAAATTAGACAAGACAAATAACATTTATATCACGCTTTTCTCCTGGCGGACTCAAAGCACCAGAGCTGCAGCCACTAGGGCACTAGGGCACGCTCTATAGGCAGTGGAAGGTCTCCTACTGAATAGGTGCTGGCTTACTGAACAGACAGAGCTGAGATTTGAACTCTGGTCTCCTGTGTCAGAGGCAGAGCCCTTAACCATTACATCATCCAGCCACTGCTTACGGATATGTAGCCAGGCATGGCCTTGCCTTTTGCGTTCAACAGTTGTCAAGAGACTGTTTCATCCTATACTGCTCAGCCTGCCTGTTATCAGCACTGATAAGAATCCCGACTGATCATTCAGTCTGGCTTTGTCAGGAATGATTATAGCGGAGTCATTATAGCAGAGCCAGGAGGGGGCGGGCTTGGGCTTGAAAATACATCAAAGAAGACAGACTCAGCTATAAAGATTCTTGAGCAAAGCCAGACTGAATGCTCAGTCCGGGATTCTTATCAGAGCTGATAACAGGCAGATTTAGCAGAGAAGAATGAAACAAAGAGCAGAGTAGGTGTTTATTGTCATGTTCCCACTGATTTATATGGTAAAATACATGAGGGTGCTTCGTCTCTGATTCTCTTTAAACCCTGATTGGTTGCGCTGGACTCCTTGCTGGAGCACATGAGCCTCATTAGTTGCTGGACAAGCGTTCTCGCGCTCGCGGGTGTGCACTTGTTTTTCTCCGGCAGAATAACATTCCGCACATCCTGCGTTCTGTTAGTCAGTAATTCCCGGTACAGCGTCTCCAAGCTGGATTAATAGCTGCGGTCGTGACACAAAGGATTCTGGTCATTAGAGTTGATTTCTTGCTAAACAAATAAACAGGACCCGTTTATGGGGCTTTGTGTTTTGTCAGGACTTTTTAGATGGATTTAATTTGGAAAAACATCCTGTGAAATGGTGCCAAGTACAACACGCGTGTCGGCTGCATCCCGGAGATTAGCTGTTGTTTCACTAGCGTTCTACGTGAAGGATGGGCGCGCTCCGTCACAATTCTGTTGTAAAGCTTTAGCGCGATATCGTTAGTCAGCAATGAATACATATATTTAGCTAAACACAACAACAGAACTAATACAATATAACACAAGCAACTCAATACCTTTGTAAAAGAGATTAGCCTGTCAATGTAGTAGTGAGGCTATGACTGTAACGATCGGTGTCAGCAAGAACAGATTTTCTGATTATTGGTGATCTGCAGTATCACCAATAATACAGATGTTATACCTGATTATGTGGTGATCTGCAGAATCACCAATAATGCAAGTATAGCAAGACACAGGACACCCAGGTGTAAGATAAGTGTTTGGTGCAACAGTAAATATAGATAGAGATACCCACTATCCCAGAGGAGCCTGGTAGAGGGAGGTATCTCTATAGAACACTGGAAACAGTACTCCAGCAGGCTGGAGACACAGAAGAGTTAGTGATCGGTTCACCCGGGGAGCGGGTGAAGCACAGTAGGACTATGTAGACTGATCACTCGTGGAGCGGGTGATTCAGACTGTACTGCAGCAGATGATCATCTGAGGGGCAGGAGATCAAGACTGTACTGCAGCTTCTGATCACCTGGCTAGCCACCTGAGGAGCAGGTAATTCAGACTGTACTGCAGCTATCAACCTGAGGAGCAGGTGATTAAGACTGTACTGCAGCTATCAACCTGAGGAGCAGGTGATTACTAAACTGAGAATCCCTCACCAGAACTAAGCTCACTGGTGAGGGCAGAAGAGTCAGACAAGCAGGATCGGCAACACACGGACAGATACGGTACAAAGACAGAAGACTGAGTCAGAGTGAGGTATAAGCTGAGTCGGCAACTAGATCAGATAGGTAAAGGCACAGAATCAGAAGACAGAAGAGTAGTCACGGCTAGCGGAGGGTCATAACAAATAATACAATTCAATTAGTACTTTAAGCTATCAACAGAATCTGGCTAAGTGTGGATCCCCAGCTCCTGCTGGTTCTAGCACACTTTCGGATCTGACTAAGGGTCTGAGTGCTAACACGTAGCATTTGCAACAGCGGACAAAGAGCAACTGACAGGTAGGTCCTATATATATTCAAAGCGCTCCACAGCGCCGCCCCAGTCACTCAGCCAATCCGGAGCACTACTGGAGTCAGCTGACCGGCTGATCAGCTGACTCCCCTTCTACTTGCATAAAGGTCCTGTCGTAGCCCTCAGTCTATGTGCAACTGAGGGACCAGGCAAAACTCCACCATGTAACCGTGCAGAGGAGGCCGCCGGCTAAGACGCGGATACGGCCGCCATGCTGCTCACCGCCGCGTCGGCCTCTCCGCTATCCATTACAATGACTTTTTTTATTTACCAGATCTATTGTATTTATTATGTTTATGTAGCACGCTGAGCACTTTGCACTTTTGGTAGAACCCCGGACAAAGTCCCTAATTATTACAGGGTGAACCGTGCAGGGTTTATAGGTGGGGTGTTGTGTGTTTGATTAGCAACCTTATCGGGGTAATAGGGAGAACCTATGTAGTAAGCTAAACTCATTGGCTTCCTTTACAGGGCTCTGTGTACTCCTTTCTCCCTTCCTCAGTCTGTATTTGGAAACCGTATTTTTACAGGCTAATGGTTTTTAGTGGTCGGGAAAAAAAGTTATGTTTTAATCTCTTTTGCAAAGGTGTAGAGTTGTGTGTATTATGTTTAGATAAACACCAGCTTAGGTAAGAGTTTGGGACTTTTCATCCTCAAAATTAAGGGGAATTCTTAAAATTCTGGTCCTATTGTGCTTTCAAACAATACAGAAAAAACAAGAACTACTTGTGGTCAACTGTAGTGAAAATATCGTAATGAATAAAATTGCTTATTTTTCTTACAATATTTATTTTATAAATGATTTAGTCAGTGTTTGCCCATCCGTGCTAGGGAGCGCTCTGCGCATGCGTATGGAGTGACCCCCGTTTATGTTACTAATTTCACATCTGATATCCTTTAAGTCAAAAAAAACCTGTGAAACTAGAAGGTTTATATACAGTATAATTTATGCTAATACTGTTAATTTCTAAAATAACAGCGTGTTTGTGAGCTGCACATTGCACAGAGTGCCGCAGCTCTCTTGGGCTGTGGATGTGGTTAGATAGAATTGAGGGTGGTGAAAACCTTCTAGCTGTGTCACATCAGTGTTCATCTGATTCTAACTCCTTTATGTGTTGTGTTTCCCTCTATAGGAATTAAGATGGGCTCAAAAATGGCTGCATGATTGGGATTCTGTTCTGCAATGGAAAGGTGGCCAGCTCTGGCCTGGTTCCTGCTGTTTAGCCACATCGCTGACTGGCTGACTCTGGCTCAATCGCGGGACTTTACAGCCAAGGATATTGTCTACCTTTATCCATCAAGTAAGACTTGTGTTCTGTGAGCTATCTATAGATGGGACAGAGCAGATCACCTGTACTAGCATAGTGAGCTGATAAATGATGACTGAGTGTGTTTTGTGTGTGCCCATGTCATATGGCAAATCCTCTCGGGCAAAGATCACTACTAATAAAGAATCAGCTATATTGTGCAACATTTTAGTGTCTATCATTACTCCATCACTGGTCCTTTTACACTTAAAGGGAACCTGAACTGAGTAAAATGATTTAAAATAAACACATGATGTACCTGCAATGAATATTACATACTTACCTCACTGTCAGCTCCTCTCAGAAGCTCACCATTTTCTTCTTGCAATGATTCCTTCCAGTTCTGACAAGATTTTGTTATAATTGAAATATATCAGTTGCTGTCAGTTATAACTGAAAGGACAACTGATGAGCAAGGTAATGTCTGTTTCCCTATGGCTCAAGTGGGCTATATTACAGTGTAACCTTTGTTCACATCTAAAATGACGCCAGCGATTTTCATTTTTTTCCCCTCCCGGTGCTCCACTGCGCATTACAATTTTGTACAAAGCTCTTTGTAAGCGCTTTTGCAGAGCGATTCCGTTTTTTCACTTCCTGATGTCAGTCAGGAAGTGAACTCTTTCACCCGGAAATGAATAAATACAGTATAATTATTCATAAAAGCGTGAACGCAATCGCCGGATGAAGCGATTTGTGAGCATTTTGTGTTTTTCCTATACCTTCCATTGTAGCAAAATCTCCCCGAAAACGGTACATGCAGAGCTTTGCTGAGCAGAAAGCGGACGAAACGCGCTGATATGAACTATCCCATAAGGAATCATTGAACTAGCGATTTCACTGCGTTTTTTAAATGGTTTAAGGTATAAGACAGTAGTTAAGGGGAAGCTGTGTATGAGGTGGTAGAAATGGTAGTCAGTGGCTGAAATGTCCTAGGTAGGAGAGTATGCTTGCCCGAAGAGCTGAGTTTTCAGATTGTGCCTAAAAAGAGTACCTTTAGGCCTTGTTCACATTAAAATTAGCATCGCTATCGCAAACGCTGGCGATTTGGTAAGCGCTTTTCCCTGCGCTTTTCGCTTAGAAAAGCACTTTTCTAAGCGCTTTTGTGGACCGAGGATTTTTTACACTTCCTAATGTCAGTCAGGAAGTGAACTCTTTGACCCAGAAATTAATAAATACAATGAATTTATTCATAAAAGCACTCAGGAAATCGCAAATCAAAGTGCTTTTTCAAGCGCTTTGCGATTTCCCTATACTTTCTATTGAACACAAACGCTCAGAAAATGATGCAGGAGCCGCATTTGCAATTCAATAGAAAGCAGATCGTTTGTGTGAGAACGCTCACATAAGTGACCATTGCACTAGCGCTTTTAAAAAAGAGAGAAATCGCTCTAAGTGTGAACAAGCCCTAAGTGTGGGTGAGTGGCAGATGTGTTGAGGGAGAGTGTTCCAGAGGAGGCAAGAGGATCGAGAAAAGTCTTGTAAGTGGGAGTGAAAAGAGGTGACCAGAGAAGAAGACAGGAGAATATTGTTAGTAGAGCGGAAACCGCATGTAGGATGGTATCTGGAGATAAGTTTATTCAGATAGGAAGATAACACTATTTTCCTTGCAGCTGTAAATTACTTAATTCACTGCTTTAGTTATCCCCTGAAGAGTCGGCCTGCTAGCTAGCTAGAGTTTGTGAAAAAAAGTCTCTTAACAATTTTTTTTATTTTATTTTTTAAAGGTATAAATGACATTTGTTATTTCTATTCAGTGCCCAACTCGGTGACATTTAATGCGATTGGCTTACAAAGTACATATTTCTTTTCATGTGAAGTTGTGCAGCAAAAATCTCCTTTTTGTGACACATCCGGCTTTTCTGACTGCCGCCGCATTGTCTCCGCAGCAACGCCGTACCCCGGGGGATTCAAGTGCTTCACCTGCGAAAAGGCGAGAGATAATTACGAGTGCAATCGCTGGGCCCCAGATGTCTACTGCCCAAGAGGTAAGGATCCTCATGCGTGAAACGCTCTCCTCTAATCCTTTAATGACTGTCACACTGTGAATGTTACTGCCCTGGCCATAGAAGCATGTTTGTTACACCTGTGATGTATACGAGATTAGAACATCGACTGTTGGTAATTTGTCACACCCAACCCATCCTTTCTGTGGCTGGATGCTGGCTGGATAGTGTACTGGGTAAGGGCTCTGACACAGGCGAACAGGGTTCGAATCTAGATTATTCCTGTTCAGTAAGCCAGCACCTACTCGGTGAGGAGACCTTGGGCAAGACACTCTAACGCTGCTACTGCCCATAGAGCGCCCACTAATGGCTGCAGCTCTGGCACTTTAAGTCCGCCAGGAGAAGAGCACGATATAAATGTTCTGTGTTGTGGCTTCTGATCTCAGTTTACGCTGAGAAGCAGAACTATGAGGACCTGTCAACACTGAGAGGCATATTCACTAAATAGCTGTAAAATTGCTGTGTGCAGGCGGCACATGGCAGTTCTACTGTTACCTGCGGCAATTACATAGTGTGTGCTGTGCAGTTACCTAGGTGATGTGCATTATGTGTTACACTTGCTTTACCCAGTAACACACGCTACTAATCTAGTGTAAAGGTGCCCATACCTGCAATGTATGGACAGATCTCGAAAGATCTGTTGCCTGCCCACACACTGCAGACCGATTCCTGATAGATTTCAGCATTAAATCTATCCAGAATCAGCCTGCCACCCCCCAAATGTAAAATGCCCCCCCGGGTCCTGTGCAGTGTAAATTTTCATCTGTTCTGCTGACGTGATTCCCGGCCTCACCCGCCATCATCCCCCTGTGCGCCATTACCACGAATGCCACCATGGGGCGTGTACCACACATTGCGTGATGTCAGATGCATACACCTGGTTGCACAGGGATGACGGCGGATGAGGCTGGCAGTCGCGCCAGCTGGACAGGTGAGAAGTTACACTGCACACAGGCACTGGGGTTTGGGGTGTGGCGCAAGTGGGGGGGAGCATTTTGATTGGCCAATCACTGGATAATTTTACCGCCTCCGTGCATTAAGAGGGCCTACAGATTTTGAGATTGTGTAATAAGCTCTCATACCGCAATGAAGTAGTCAAATTGGCCAATCAAAATTGGATGTGTACCAGGCTTAATGTGTACCAGAGATGGTGGATTACCGCTAATTTATACTTATCCGGAGCTTCCTCCAGCCCCTTGAGCAGCACTGAGCCGCTCGCTGTCCTCTTCAGCCCTTATGACCAGGCAGTACGACACCAGAGATGGTGGATTACCGCTAATTTATACTTATCCGGGGCTTCCTCCAGCCCCTTGAGCAGCACTGAGCCGCTCGCTGTCCTCTTCAGCCCTTATGACCAGGCAGTACGACTCCTGGTAATCCGGTCAGTTGCCGCCGGTCGAGGGCTTCTGCGCATGCGCGGCTCAGCCAACCACACGTCCCCTGAAGTGTCCAGCACCTGCACAAACCCTCCATGGGACGGGAGCCTAGCTGTGCATGCACAGAGGCCCGCGACTGCACGGATTATCATAAATCATAGCGGCTTAACAAAGGGGGCAAGGAGGACGGCGAGGGACTCAGTGCTGCTCATGGGGCTGGAGGAAGCCCCGGTAAGTATAAATTAGCGCTAGTGAACCATTTCAGGTTCACTTTAAGGCTAATTTAACATGGGCAGCTGCTTACAGGCAGTATTTTCACAGTACTCAGGCAGCATTTAGCAGGTGGCTGGTAAAGCATTGGTGCGCTGCTTATACTGTGTTGTCCCAACTGGTCCCAGTATAGGCAGGTGGATGTGTGTTTCCTACAACTGGTCACATTTTTGGATATAAGGTGACAACGGATCAGCAGAAGCTTGGCTGCTGAACTGCGCTGCTAATGTCCTGTTCAGCCTCCCATCTGAATGAGCCCCCAAGTTCTGTACTGTCCAGGAGATTGTAATCAAATAGCTGAAGCCACAACAAATGACATTGCTGTGTGGAGTGTCATGGTGATGGTGGGGGGGGGGGGGGGTGGTAAGCCCTCCGGATCCCCCACATTTTATTACCTGCAATGTCATATTTTATACTTTTTGCGCCACTAGGTCAACTTTCTTGTGGCTTACATGTTCAGCCCTCTCTTTCATATACAGCCCTCATGGGCCGCAGCTCCCCGCTTCTGTATGTTGTTCCCCATATGCAGCCTCCTCCTCCACATATGCAGCCTCATCCCCCCCATATGCGGCCTCCTCCCCCCCCCATTTGCAGCCTCCTCCCCCCCCATATGCAGCCTCCTCCCCCCCATATGCAGCCTCCTCCCCCACATATGCAGCCTCCTCCCCCACATATGCAGCCTCCTCCCCCCCATATGCAGCCTCATCCCCCCCCCCCCATATGCAGCCTCATCCCCCCCATATGCAGCCTCATCCCCCCCCCATATGCAGCCTCATCCCCCCCCCATATGCAGCCTCACCCCCCCCATATGCAGCCCCCCCCATATGCAGCCCCCCCCCCTATATGTAGCCTCATCCCCCCCATATGCAGCCTCCCCCCCCCCTATATGTAGCCTCCCCCCCCATATGCAGCCTCCCCCCCCCCCCATATGCAGCCTCCCCCCATATGCAGCCTCCCTCCACCCATATGCAGCCTCCTCCCCTCCCATATGCAGCCTCCTCCCCCACATATGCAGCCTCCTCCCCCACATATGCAGCCTCATCCCCCCCCCATATGCAGCCTCATCCCCCCCATATGCAGCCTCATCCCCCCCCCATATGCAGCCTCATCCCCCCCCCCATATGCAGCCTCATCCCCCCCATATGCAGCCCCCCCCCATATGCAGCCCCCCCCCTATATGTAGCCTCATCCCCCCCATATGCAGCCTCCCCCCCCCTATATGTAGCCTCCCCCCCCATATGCAGCCTCCCCCCCCCCATATGCAGCCTCCCCCCATATGCAGCCTCCCTCCACCCATATGCAGCCTCCTCCCCTCCCATATGCAGCCTCCCTCCCCCCCATATGCAGCCTCCTCCCTCCCATATGCAGCCTCCTCCCCCCCATATGCAGCCTCCCCCCCATATGCAGCCTCCCCCCCTTATGCAGCCTCCCCCCTTATGCAGCCCTGCCCCCCCCCCTTATGCGGCCCCCCCCATATGCAGCCTCCTTCCCCCCCCATATGCAGCCTCCCCCCCTTATGCAGCCTCCCCCCCTTATGCAGCCTCCCCCCCTTATGCAGCCCTGCCCCCCCCTTATGCGCCCCCCCCCCCATATGCAGCCTCCTTCCCCCCCCCCCCATATGCAGCCTCCTCCCCCATATGCAGCTTCTTCCTTATGCTGCCTCCCCCCCCCCCCCCATATGCAGCCTCCTCCTCCTTATGCTGCCTCTTCCCTCATATGCAGCCTCCTCTTACATGTTCCGGCTTTCCGGAAATCTGGGCCCTTTTCCATTATCAGCGTTTTGAAATCCGTTACCATTAGTGCAACCGGTTTGTGACACAATATTTATTTTCCTGATCACAGTCGCCGCCCTGCTGCATTAATCATGCAATGGAGCTTGTATGCTTTGCATAGGAGCCAAGGCCGGATTTATACTTTTTTCGCCCCTAGGCCAAGTATGCTGGGGTTCCCATTCCATGTGCAGCAGAGCCCCTCCCATTCCATGTGCAGCAGTGCTCCTCCCATTCTGTGTGCAGCAGTGCTCCTTCCATTCCATGTGCAGCAGAGCCCCTCCCATTCCGTGTGCAGCAGTGCTCCTCCCATTCCGTGTGCAGCAGTGCTCCTCCCATTCCGTGTGCAGCAGTGCTCCTCCCATTCCGTGTGCAGCAGTGCTCCTCCCATTCCATGTGCAGCAGAGCCCCTCCCATTCCATGTGCAGCAGTGCTCCTCCCATTCCACGTGCAATCCACACTTCCATGTGTAACATCTATGTACCGCAGCCCCTCTCTTTCCTTATCAGCTCCCTTGAGCATCAGCCTCTTCTTTCATGTCCAGGAGCCCCCTTGTGCTGCAGCCGCCCAAGGCCCGGGCCTTTGTGGCCTTTTCAGAAATACGATTGCAATCACATTTCTTAGTGAAAAAGGGTCCTACATGCCCTGAAAGAGTAAAGTTATCTGCTTTCATAGGGAGTCATGGAGGAAACATAAGACTGAAGCCTGACATGCAACTGACCTCACTGAATTAGCAGCCATAAGTCGAGAGGAATTTCATACCGACCTGCCGCAAGACCTGCAAATGTCTATTATTTGAAAAATGTGAGTGGTACAGGCAGTCCCTCTGCCCGCCCTGATGGGGAATACGCATGTCACTTCTCAGGAATTGCTATAGATCTAACAGCAGCACCTTTGTTCAGAGCTGTCTCCATATTACACCTGAGCGAGCAAATCTGTGGTATGCAAAAATCAGGACTGCTAATTACTGTTCCCAATGGTGACAACCGCAAACACTGCCAGAGCCGTCACTCTGCTATTGTTCCTGGAAAGCTGAAACGCCTGTCTGACAGCCATACCCAAAGGGGCTGCAGCTCCTCGCCCTGCAGTGCTAGGAATGCCTGGACATTTCCTCTAATGTAGTTACAGTATCAGGCACCGCTTGTACGTATATGCATTTAACAGAATTTTATTTGAAAGAGAAACCGTGAAGAATTGAACTTCATCCCAATCAGTAGCTGATACCCCCTTTTACATGAGAAATTTTTTCCTTTTCACAAACGGATCATCAAGGGGCTCTGTATGGCTGATGTTGTGCTGAAACCCCTCCCACAGTGTGATGTCAGGACCGTGGTTCTGATATCACATTGTGGGAAATAACAGCTGTTTACAGCTGTTTCCAACTTCCAAAAAAGCAAGCAGCATCTCCTTCCGCTGACATCACCTGCCAGCAGTAAAAATGTCACCATGTGATAAATGTCAGAATGTGAGTTGGGGAGAGTAAAGATTTTACTACACTGATGAAATCATTTTTACATAATTATTGTAAAAATGAAGCCCTTTTTTATTACATTATTTTCACTGGAGTTCCTCTTTAAGTTAAAGTGGACCTGAACTCATGCACAGGACAGAAGGAAAACATAGAGAAATACAGCCTGTAGGTATTTAGAGAGTCTGGCCTGTCTATTTCCCAGCTCATCTGTGACTAATCACAACTGTAATTTGATCTCTTAGCTGTGTCAGCTGGCTGCCTTTGCAGAAAAGCTAATTTGTAAACACAGGATGTTAACCCTATGTCTGCTGTCATGAAAGCAGGAAATATAGACACTGCAGATTTATTGCAGGATTTTTTATCAGCTGTAACAAAGAAATGTTTTCTTTAAAGGTTATGATGCTGTTGCTTATCTTTTAGAGCAGGGAGGAAGTTCTGAGTTCAGGTCCACTGGTACCCGTAGGGAAAACAAGTCAAAGCAGGTAGAAAGGGCATAGGCAACAATGTTAAAAGGCATGATCAGTGGCTATACATGCTAATTTGGTGCCTAGTAGTGCCTGAGGTTTATACCCACTACTTAGTCGTTTATAGCCGCTATTTACCATTTACAGCTGCTAATCGTGAAAATATTGGTGGTTAGGAGGCGGGATCTTTAGTGCTAGGAGTGTGGCTGGTTAAAGTGATCCTCCGGAGTAAAAATCTACCCAGCAGCACTGAAAAGGCTTGGCGTTTCTTTTACAGTTTCACAGCATCAGAACGTTGTTTTTCTTACCCAGGCATCATTTTTAGCTGCATTTTTAGCAAAGCTCCGTCCCATGAAAGAAATCTGCCCGGACGTTTTTTCCCTGATGCTGTGCAAAGCATTATGGGATTTCCTATGTTGTTTTTCACGTTGCCTAGCAACTGGGAGGGGTGATCAGCAATCAGGACAGTAGGAACTGTGTCTCATGCTCCCTGTCATCTCCTTTCAACCAAAAAGATGGCTACCCTCATGAAATCACAAACATTTGCCTGTTCTTTTAAAACAGGGTGGGTAAGAGACTATATTACCCATCTATTTTAATTAAGATAACTAATGTAACTTAATGATAGTATGTTTGTTTAGGCTGGAGTTCCTCTTTAAGCACTGGAGAGAAGTTTAATGTTAAGCATGGTGGTTAAGAGTTAAGGTCAGGCACCACTGGGGGGGGGGGGGGGGGGGATTAAGGTTAGGCACCGCCCTGGGGGGGTCTTGGAGATAGGCATTGGTAGAGGGAAGGTTCTGTGTGAGAGTGGGGTACATTTATTTCTTGGCAGTTGGAAAACATTATTTCCCACAATGCATTGTGATTCACAGACAGCAAAGTGTCAAGTCCTTGTTCCTGACACAACAATATATGCCCGACCCCCCCCCCCCCCCCCCCCCCCGCCTTCCCATGATCTATTTGAGAAGGTAAATATTTCTGGTGGGAAAGGGGGTATCGGCTACTGATTGGGATCAAGTTCAATCCTTGATTAAATTTCCTCTCTGCTTTATTAGCCAAAATATAGTTGTCACTTTATGCCATTGAGGTGCAGCACAGCAAGTATGGGCAGATCTCAATAGTCTATGGATAAAACCCTTCCTGCCTGTCTGCTGTACTTGTATATCTGGCTGTTTGGCTGAAGTTCTCCATGAAAGACGAGCTGTTCCAGTGACGGCATACGAGACAAAACTGTCTCCAGATCTGAGGCAACGATAGAAAGTGGGAGAATCTAATCAGCGGTTCATCGGTGCAACTCAATATTCCGATATCCACTTAGCGTCTGCCATCAGATAAAATGCTTTATTCCATTACCAGGATGGGATTGACTCCGGGGTCCGAGCAGATGAACTGGAAACAGGGCTGGTTACAGAAGACCGTCTCAGTTCCTCCCATTTCCCCCGTTTACACGTCTGTATCCCGCGCTTCTCTGTCCAGGCGCTTCACAATGGTGCCCGGGTACTGACCATGTGATCTTATCTCCATGGAGACAACCCAGGGAAAACACAGTCTGAGTGAACATGGAAATGTAGACAGTCGCTGCTCGTTGCTGGTCTTTGGACAAGACAAATAACATTTATTTTGTGCTCTGCTCCTGGCAGACTCAAAACACCAGAGCTGCAGTCACTAGGACTCACTCT
The DNA here is from genome assembly GCF_040937935.1 of Hyperolius riggenbachi. Taxonomy (NCBI): domain Eukaryota; kingdom Metazoa; phylum Chordata; class Amphibia; order Anura; family Hyperoliidae; genus Hyperolius; species Hyperolius riggenbachi. The sequence goes on along the minus strand of NC_090652.1, from coordinate 278,478,296 downwards.
ATAGGCAGTAGCAGTGTTATGCTGGGCATACACGGGTCGTCCGCTCGAATCGATTCCCGCTCGTCCCTGCCGGCGCTCCTTATCAGCCGCTCGATTCCCCGCTATTGTCCGCCGGCGGGGATCGAGCGGGAAATCTAACCAGCAGGTCATCGGACCTGTCGGATATTATCAATCGAGCCATCAGCGGCTCGATTGATAACAGCGCACCTCGCCGTGTATGCCCAGCGTTAGGGAGTCTTGTCTAAGGCCTCCTACTGATGCTACTAGGTGCTGGCTTACAGGAAGATCAGGAAATGGAAGATCCGAGATTTGAACCCTGGTCTCCTGTGTCAGAGGTAGAGCCCTTAACCAGTACACTATCCAACCATAAATCACAATGGTACAGTTTCTGGCTGTGTTGGTATTTGAAAAAGAACACTCCTGATTTCAAATACAACACTACATTTATACCTTTTGAAAGAGAATTTGCTAAAACATAACTTATGTTAATCACAAAAGTGTTTTCATATCTTTTTATTTGGGAGAGTACACATCATGGATCGCTATCGCTACCTTAACACATAGGAGTGTGTCCTGTAGCCCAGCCTGAATAATGTCCCTATATCTAAACACACATCACCTCCCCAAAAAACCCAACATGTTTTGCCTCCTATAATTAGTGGCTTCGACAGGGGTACAAATATAAAAAAGTGTGTAAGTGCTCAAGGTGATATGCAGAAAAAATTCTGACATTATCCATGCAAAAACAAAGTAGTGTCATAGCCTCACACCTATATAGACTCTCTATATAGCAATGAGGCAATGACACTACTACTTTTTGTCTTTCATGAATAATGTTATAATTTCGGGCCTTTTAATTTGTTTAGTTCCCTGATTGGTGTATAGGAAATGTGAGCCATGAGTTTACCTACCTTAGTGTATGGTTTGGTTTCACTACATTGTCCTCATTAACCACCCCGGCCAATTATATGCTAATATTTTTGAGTTGATGCAGCATTATGCTAATTTCGTAAGCTAATTTATGCAGCTTGAAAATCAACCAATCAAATCCTGCTGAGGTAAAATTTGATTGGTCCATTTTCAAGCTGCATACATTTGCTTACAAAATTTGCATAAACCTACATCAACTCTAAATTATTTGCATCTTATTGACCATCCCTAGTTCACGATGCTTTATATAATTAACAACACTAATTGTCTCTCGGTGAGGCTCACATCATTATTATTATTATTATTATTATTATTATTATTTTCTCTTTCTAATTTATTTATTGCTAGCTTGTATCTGCCACTGCTATATATTATAAATGGCTATGTTTGTCAGTGTTTCGGCTTGCTCTACTTTCTCTGTGGAGAATTAGCCAAATTCAGCTCTGATTTGCTGGAATCCATCAGCAAATTAGAGCAGCAGCTCCATCCATAGAAGGCTGTAAAATACTGCTCTTTATAAAATTCTAATTAGTGTTAACTCTCCAGCTCTCATTTATCTTTTTGAAGCAAGGGAACTACATCCATTGCCAATGAAGAATGGATGTGAGCAGGGAGTGCCCTCTTGTGGCCAAGTCAGTCATTTTGTTTTCCATAGCATTTTAGTAAGGGGGCTTTTTGGACCATTGTAGCCCCTTACACACTCCAATGAGTTCTGGTTCACCATCAGCTTGCTTGTTAGTGTGCTCATTAAAGTAAACAGTAAAGCCAATGTATGTCGTTTCCACCGGTTTGCACCATGAATACACTGATCTGCTGCACATGCAGTTCACTAAACTCCTGTTATAAGATTTTTGTAAATAAAACTATTTAACTATAGCTAGTGTACAATCAAATTTTACAATTTATATAAACAGGCACCTTAGTTTTATGAATAAGAAAATAATTACTCCTACCAATTTCCTGAGTATTAAAGTGTACCTGAAACAAGAAGCGTCTCGGGTACCATACTTACCTGGGGCCTCCTGAAGCCCTCTTAAGGCCACTCGTCCCTCGCCGTCTCCCCAGGTGGCTACTGTCCCTCGCAATTCAGCCTGAAAGCCTGGCCGAGTCACGTTTCATCGCACATGTGCGGCCAGGCAACTCCCCCATAGCGCTCTTGTGCCTAGGAGCGTTTTGCGTACTACTGCACAGGGATAGAACGCTCCCAGGGAAAAAGTGCGACGGGAGCGTTCCTGGCTGGTGCACGCATGCGCAATGAAGTGCGACTCGACTAGGCTTTCGAGCTGAATTGTCTGTGACAGGAGCCACCCGGGGAGACAGCGAGGGACGTGCGGCCTTAAGAGGGAATACGTAAGCCCCATGTAGGTATGGAACCTAAGATTCTTCTCGTCTCAGGTTCCCTTTAAGTAACCGCTGATCTCAGCAGTAGAGATGGCAGCTCGCTGTGCTGAACTTCCAACCTAGAATGTCCTGCATGACTTTGACCTGAAATCAGCTATCCTGTGGCATTCACAAACCTGCGCCTCCTTACAGGAACGCGGACACCTTGGCGGGCTGCATCCTATTGGCCAGGCTCAGGCCTGGATTTACATCACAGGAGCCTATAGGCACAGATGCCCTGGCACTTTAGACTTTGCCCTCCATGAACCCACAAACCGCCACTGAACCGCACCACAAGTGTGCTGGCTGGCCCAGCTGTCACTTCTTCCTTACATCTCTTGCCTGACATAGGTAGCTACAGGTGCCCCTTAGTATTAGGTAGCCAGAGATACCCTCAGTATTAACTAGCTAGAGGTGACCATGACTGAAGGGAGATCTAATCAGCTGAATGCCAAGAACTGGGTGTGTAAGCTCTCATTTATGCTCTGCTCGAAACGCTGCATAGGGAAGGAGGGAAGCAGGTACTAGGGGAGGTGAGCGAGCCAAACCGCCTTTTCATCATCCGGTGCCTGTAGGCATGTGCCTATAGTGCCTTATGGTAAATCCAAACCTGGCCAGGCTAATGGAATGGTGAGTGTGCCAATGGCAAACCCATAACTCCCAACTGTCCCTCTTTTGGAGGGACAGTCCCTCTCTGGGATCCCAATCCCTCTGTCCCTCTTTTTTCCTCATGTATCCTTCTTTCAGGACTTTTGTACAGACCTATGTAAATATATGTATTTGATCTACAGAAAAATTTGTTTTATTGACACTAAACTTTATCCCCATCCTTTAAATTGATATATTACTTATTTTAAAATGTTAATCTAAAGGAAAATGAACCAGGATAGAGAAGACCAGTGTGGTTTGAATTATAAAACATATTTTTCTTATGAAATCTTTTTGATACGGAATGCATGACTAGTGGTGTGTCGGGGGTGTGGCAGGGGCGTGGTTTAAGTGTCCCTCTTTCTTATTTCAAAAAGTTGGGAGGTCTGGTGAAACTGTGCTCAAACTGCCTACTCAGCAGCTGCCAGAAACTTTTGGTTGTAATGCACTGTCTCCACCTCTAGAGGTCACTGTTTGGTGTACTGGAGGCAGGCTGCTTGTTCAGCATGATGTTTGTGTCTGGCTGAGATGGCCATATTTTGCAGCTATGCTACATTGCATTGAGTCTTTGCTCGCACATGTTTACAGCTGTGTAACAGGTAACTGGATCTACGTCTGCTGGCCGAGGAGGTAGCGAGGAGTGCTTTGTACTTGCGGGATTCAGAGAAAGCGCTGGAGTATTCCTCTAGGCCTCGCCTTCGGCTCTCGGCATCCAGCTTTCACTGTAAATCTGTCAAAAATGATGTTGGGAAAATACAGAAAACACGTTATGCACCCCGCTACAGCCTGGATATTAGAATAATGCTACATTCAGTTCAGTCTGTTATCTGCTAGGCCTGAAATGTAGCCTGCGGGCATCGGGAGGACATACATAGCTTCGCATTGTTGCAATCATCGATGATCTTATCGCAGAATCGGTGATTTACGCACATCTCTGGTAGCCAGGAATCCTCTGACCCGACCTCCATTTAATGAACTTGTCAACACTGATGAGACATAATTCATATCTCTGACGCGCCCTCCCCTCGTCTATCAAAGGAGCAGCTTCCCTAGATAAATGGGTCCACTTGTCTTTAAAGTCAACCTGCGGCCAATTCCTGTTTAGTAAAGCGAATCCCTGAAAACATTGTACACGTTCCTGTCTTGTAACTCACTGTTCCATGCTTGGCCTCAGCGTTATTGGTAAGGACTGTTTCACATTGAGAGGGATTTGCATCACGAAAGCACTGCGTTACCATTTCTGGAAGCGATTGCAGTTCTGTAAGGGCCCATTCACTCTCTGGTGCTTTGCGCCTGCGATTCGCGCTTTGTTGATTGCCAGCATCACAGGTAATCCTGTGGGATTCCTCTCACTGCAGGGATTGTGGCACATTTACGATTATCGCCGATCCCAAACGCGCTACATGCAGGATGCAGCATTTTCCTGGCGATTGCGTTGTGGTTCTCATTCACTGGGATGAGAATCGCTAATGGCCATTGCTGAAAAATCTTGAAATAACCCAAATCATGAGCACGATTTTGCATTCCCGAGTGTGAACAGGACCTCAGGCCAGGGGAACTGGACCGTGATTTTCTCAGCGATTATCGGAGCGATCGAGAAAAAGCCTTCATTGCTTTGTATAGCTCCTGGTCAAGATTGCAGTACTGCTGTGAAGCCATCACCATAGGGTTCCTTTGGCGCGGCGCTTCGCCGACTGGCAAGCACTGCAAAAACACTGCTAGTGGCCTATAGCCCTAACAAGTGTAAGCAAAATCGCTAGCGCTTTTTGGTGTGAAACAGCCCTTCCCATAAGGATGGAAGTGCCCAAGTGTAAAAATATATATAAACTTCTAATCTTACCAATATTATAAATGGGAAAGTTCGGATGTTTGGATGTTTGTTACTCGATCACGCAACAATGGCTGAACGTTTTTGAATGAAATTTGGCGCACACATAGTACATTACCAGGAATAACATATATATACTTTTTATCCCCATAACCAAAAAGTGGGAGGAGACAAATACAAATTTCACTGGGAAAATGTAAACTGCAGCCATTCTTACACTATTAATGGTAGAGTTCTCAAACTTTGCACAGTTGGTTACTGGGTGAGTGGGATTAATATTCATAAAAGTGGGTGGAGCCTACAAAAGCCAATCAAAATTCTCCTATTGATTTTCAAGGGGAATATTTAACTGCTGCCATTCTTACACTGTTAATGGCACAAGCCTCAAACCTGGTACAGTTGGTCATTGGGTGACTGGGGTTCAAATTCAGAAAAAGGGGTGGAGCCACAGCCAATCAGATTTGTTTCATTTCAATGCAAATTATTGATGCCAGACCGCAAAGCTCACAAACTAGATCATTGAGTAATTGAGTGTTTGTGTGTTAGGGTTAGAAAAAGTGGGAGGAGCCAAAACCAGCCAAATGCATACCCGGGCAACGCCGGGCCATCAGCTAGTAGTTTTAATAAGAATGAGAGGTAATCTCTTACCTCTTCTGGCGAAAAAAACCCCAGTAGTATTGGAAAAGTAATTATTCAAAACACCAGGTCAATACAATACACAGTGCCTTGCAGTAAGGTGAATAGGACATGGGTGCTTCTGAAACCATCCTTAAGGTTCCCAGGAAGGCCTTTTACACGGACCACGTGCTCGCATAAGGTGAATTTGGAGATGGCTTCAGTAGCAACTTAACAGGCACAATGTTAAACTGCAGTTATTCAGCCTTAAGGTGATGAGTTGGGCGCTTGATACTAGCCGATCAGATACTATGGTGGCTCCTGCTTTGAGGTAACACTAGCAGAATGGTTATCACTAGCTTTCCAGATTTCCTGCCCAATCCCTGAGCATTCAGAAAGCCAATATGAAAACATTGGTTGTTTTCTCAGGCACTCCGCTTTGCTACAGCTACTATGTAAGCGAGCAATTGTCTGCTTCGGTGGAGACCATGGCCTCTAAATCAGATTGTCTGAGGTAGGCAAACAACTGACTAGCGTGAAGGGCAGTAAGGCCCGGTTCACATTAGCGGTGGCCGTCCGGAATCGCCGTGCCGGAGCCGGACCGCTTTCAGAACGGACGGAACGGACGCACGGCATGGCAATGAAAGCCTATGCGTCCGTTCACACGCGTCTGTTCTGCCGGACCGGAGCCGGACCGGATCCGGGCCGGATCCGGACTCCGGCGTCCGTTCCAACATGCGCTATTTTTTGGTCCGGCTCCTCCGGCAGCCGTATCCGGAGAGGAGCCGGACTGCACCATCCGGCCAATACAAAGCAATGAGAGCCGGAGAGCGCACAACACACTGGCTACAAAAACCGGACGTTCTACCCCACTTCCTATGCATTTTGGATGGGGACCACATGGGCCCAGCGAAGAGTGGGGCAGCAGCGATTTCATGCTGGAGCTCTTTTTGCCAGCAACATGTCTGATATGTCTGAAGGAGGCGAACAACAGAGAGAATTCCCAGGTTTACGAGTAAAAAATGCCTGGATACATGGTCCCAACTGCAGTCTCTGTATCCACGGATGGTCTCCACACGTCCACCTGTCTCCAACAATGACCCCAGACCCTTCTGCTGACCTTCCAGACCCCAGGTAATAAAAGGATGTTATCTCCTTAAGAAACCGGATCCGGACCGCAACCGTGTTCACACCGCACGGAAACCGGATGCAAACGGACCGGATCCGGATAGGAACCGTACGGATCAGGTCCGGTCCGGATACGGCGCGGTCCGGACATCCGGTGCGGTTTTTACTAAACCGCAAGTGTGAACGGGGCCTAATAAGTAATGCTGCAGATATTGAGGTAAGGACAAAAGACTTGTTTGGTGTTCTCCTACTAAAGTAAATTGATCTCAGAGTAAATGTAGTACATACCTTAAAGAGAATCTGTATTGTTAAAATCGCACAAAAGTAAACATACCAGTGCGTTAGGGGACATCTCCTATTACCCTCTGTCACAATTTCGCCGCTCCTCGCCGCATTAAAAGTGGTTAAAAACAGTTTTTAAAAGTTTGTTTGTAAACAAACAAAATGGCCACCAAAACAGGAAGTAGGTTGATGTACAGTATGTCCACACATAGAAAATACATCCATACACAAGCAGGCTGTATACACCCTTCCTTTTGAATCTCAAGAGATCATTTGTGTGTTTCTTTCCCCCTGCATCTCTCATGCACTGAAGTTTCAGGCTGCTCATTTCTTCCTGCAAACACCTTTGCCCTTGTCTGTAATTCTTCAGTATGTGAAAGCCCAGCCAGCTCAGAGGAGGATTTATCCAGCTTGTAAAAGATGAGAGAGAAGCTGCCCTAATCTAAATAGTGCAGAGAGGGTCCTGGAAGGGGGAGTTCATAGTAGAACCAGAACACTGAAGAACTTGGCAGCCTTCCAGACACAGGCTGACAAGTCTGACAAGAGAGAGATAAGTTGATTTATTACAGAGACTGTGATAGTAGAACGTGCTGCAGTAAGCCAGAACACATTAGAATAGCTTTTGGAACTTGTAGGATGATAAAAAACAGGATGCAATTTTTGTTACGGAGTCTCTTTAAGCCCAATCTACACGATACGATTCTTTGTGCGATTCAATTACGATTCTATTTACGATCCGATTAAATCCGACTTGTCCGATTGGGATTTGATTCGATTCAATTCGATTTGCCATTGCAAAACAATGGCACATCGAATCGAATCCTGATCGGACATGTCGGATTTAATTGGATCGTAAATAGAATCGTAATCGAATCGCACAAAGAATTGTATCGTGTAGATTGGGCTTAAGATCAGGGGTGTCAAATTCAAATACAAAGTGGGCCGAAATTCAACACTGGGACCAAGTTTCCTGGTTTCTAGTACGTCCACCCCCCTACAGTATCCTGGTTTCTAGTGCCCCCTGTCCCTATACAGTACCCTGATGTCTAGTGCCCCCCTCCCCTATACATTACCCTAGTGTCTATTGGCCTCCTCCCTCCCCTATAAAGTACCCTGGTGTCTAGCGGCCTCCTCCCCCCTTATACAGTTACCTGGTGTCTAGTGGCCCCCTCCCTCTCCAGTTCAGTACCCTTGCTTCTAGTTACCCCCCCCCCCCCCCTATACAGTTCCCTGGTGTCTAGTGCCCCCCCCCCCCCCATATACAGGTCCCTGGCATCTAGTGGCCCCATCCCTTCCGTATACAGGTCCCTGGTATCTAGTGTTCTTTCCCTATACAGTTTCCTGGTGTATGATGAACCTCATCCCTCTCCTATACATTTCCCTGGTGTCTAGTGGCCTCCCTCCCCTATACAGTTCTCTGGTGTAGTGGCTTCCCTCCCCTATGCAGTTCCCCGGTGTCTAGTGGACCCTCTCCCGTCCCCATGTGACTTTATAATTTCAGCCCTTAGCCATATAGACTTAGTGCTCAGGTGCTTGCGGGCCAAATATGACACAAATTGGGGAAGCCACTGGTGTGCCAAAATATGATGGCACGGGCCAGAGTTTGACATGCATGCCATAGATGGACTTCTTATTGTACTATCAGCTGTCATTTGCCAGATATTCATATGAGTAAGTTCTCATTCCATTTCTTAAAATGACTAAACAATAAGCTTCTACTTTCTGGAGTACGATTCCTCACATCAGTGTTCTCCCGATGTTGTTGAGTGGAGTACGATGCCTCGCCTGAGAGCCATAGCAGCCGGCAAGTTTACCTCACAGCAGAGCCTGCTGACAAGCTGTGCTTTCATGTCAGTGTTTACATTCGATCGTAGAGTAATATTTTAGAAATGAAGTCAGTTATTAACATGACAGCATTCCGAGGCTTGAAGAACAGCCATATTTCTGTTGTTAATTGGAAGTTAAAGACTTTCCCTGCAGTGAAATGCCGTTAGGGCTAATCTCCGCTCCTCTGGGCCGCCTGACACCGCCTGTGATTTATGTATTACCTGTCGTATATCAATCGTCACCTCACCTGGCGTCTGTGACTAGGGAGGAGGCGGGGTTTATAGCGCTCCCTCAAAGTGGCCTTTATTCCCTAATGGAGAGAGGCCAATCCCCATTGTCAGCACATATTTGCCAAACATCAATGTCCCCTCTCTCTCCCCTCATGATGTAGTGTGTCTGAAAACACACACTCAGCTATTAATCACGGTACAATCGCTGTCCCTTCACAGGGGATTACTGCTGTATGCAGAACGCTGCTCACATGTATCACTGAAGATAAGAGTGACAACAGATTGGAAAAATGACTACAGCACCGTTCTTCAACCGGGGTTCCGTGAGAATCCCTCGGGTTTCAGTGCATTTTGCCTCTCCCGTGGGACAAAATAGTCTCACTAGTCTTCTGATGCGACCAGCGGATTGATTTAATCCGCGGCGCACTGAAGGGTGCGAAAACCGCCCAATGAGAGAGCAGAGTCTGCTCTCTCATTGGGTGGTTTTCGCACCCTTCAATGTTGCATGAGAGAGCAAGCGTCGGGTTGACGCGAGGATGCAGCTAGCACAAGGACTGGAGGCAGCATGGATGCAGCAGCGAAGAAGGCGGCTAAGATTGAGAGTGAAGAGATGACAGGCAGCTGGTGGTGAGTATGTTCTTTGAGTTCTTGCCAGCGGGAGAGCGTGTCAGGATGTAGATGAGGTTGCCACCGTAGAGACTGGGGGTAAGTTTACTGGGGTTACCTATGCCTAGCTATACTTATACTGGAGGCCCCTATTCCTGTCTACCTAGCTATACTGGGAACACCTATGCCTAGTTACCTATACTGGAGGCCCCTATTCCTGCCTACCTATACTGGGAACACCTATGCCTAGTTATCTATACTGGGGGCCCCTATTCCTGCCTACCTATATTTGCTATGGTAGTAGATTGGTGCAATTTATATGTGCAACATTGTTTGTACATAATACATGACATTAGTGGTGATAGAATGCTAATTAGTAAACGTTTTAAGTTTGCAATCAAAATGGCGATGTTCCTCGGCATCATTTTCATGCAGGGGTTACCTAAGATTTGAAAAAAAATTAAAGTGAACCAGAGACGAGGCATCCTCATGTATTTTACCATATATATATATATATATATATATATATATATATATATATATCAGTGGGAACATTAAGGTGCCTACACACGTCGGACTGACACAAGCTACCAGTCGTCAGACCCACCCGAATCAGTCAAAACCAGCCTTATCAGCTGTCCGACAGACTGTACACACGCGGAAACTGTCGTCAGAATGTCCGGCGGGCGGGTCTGACGACTGGTAGCTTGTGTCAGTCCGACATGTGTACGCACCTTTAGAGAAAACGCCTAACTTGCTCTCTGTTTCATTCTGCACTGCTCAGCTTGCTTGTCATCAGCCCTGATAAAATCTCCGACTGAGCATTCAGTCTGGCTTTGCTCAGGAATCATTATAGCGGAGTCTGTCTTCTCTGAAGTCTTATCAAGCCCAAGCCTGCCCCCTTCTGGCTCTGCTATAAGGACTTAGCTATAATGATTCCTGAGCAAAGCCAGACTAAATGCTCGGTCGGGGATTATATCAGGGCTGATAACAGGCAGGCTGAGCAATGAAGCATGAAACCGAGAGCAGGGTAGGTGTTTTCTCTAATGTTCCCACTGATATATATGGCAAAATACATGAGTGTGCTTCGTCTCTTGTTCACTTTAAGGGTTCCTCGGCACAAGAAAGGCTGGACTACAGGGTAGTGGGAGGAGTAAAGGTCCCCAGACATCAGACGATGTATGATCAAACAAAGCAGGGCGGACAAGCACTATCAACAATAGTACAATTGAAAGGCTGAACAATAAGACAACAATAACCAAAATTGTGTGCAGAAAGGCCAAACAATGTTGCAATTACTACCATAAAGAGAAGAAAATGGCCCTGCAAAAACCGCACCACAAGGTATTCAAATACAAAACAGCCTTTATTAAACCATATCAAAAATAAAACCAATTAAAAACAATTGCACAATGTAATAATGCCCTCAAAGTGCACTGTAAGTGCTGCTGCGTACATAAGTGAACATAAACCGCAGGCTAATTCCTGATCGATTTCAGCATGAAATATTTTAGCAATCGGCCTCGTGATACCACCTCACTGCTCCGGCCGCTGTCCCCCTACTGGTGCCCATGGTGCAACTTTTAATTTTTTTTTTTTTTCGATTAGCTAATTTTGTTCAATTATTCAGTTAGATAAAAAAAAATCGCACAGTTGTTTAGTTGAGGCATCGCACACGAATGTTCGATTCGTCAGAAAATGCAGAGAAAATGATCGAATATAAGATTTTTCCAACAAGTCCGATCGGATTTTATTGAAAAAATAGGATACTCTTTCATTTTTCTTGATTGAAAAAAAAAATTATTTTCGACTCACGCTCAATTTGATTGTTTTGGTTGAAAAAATGGGAAAATCAAACGTTTTTATTGTACGGCGTATTGGCACCATACTGTACATGTGCCCCACACAAGAAACAAGCATGCAGCTAATCCAGTCAGATTTGACAAAATTGTGAAACACCAGATCTGCTGCATGCTTGTTCAGGGTCTGCATGCTGTAGATTCTCACACGACCGCATCCTCCCACCTTCTCCTCCTATACACTTCTGCAACGGGAGTGGAAGTGATGCGACGTGATAGTCACGTGTGCCCCTGCTAAACCGCCGCTATCGCGCCGCTAAACGGGGGTCCCTCACCTCACAAATCCCCTCCGAGCAGCCGGGGATCTCTTCCTGGTTGAGGCAGGGCTAACCGCCGCAGCCCTGCCCCACGCGCGTCTGTCAGCGCGTATCGTCGCCTCTCCCCCGCCCCTCTCAGTCTTCCTTCACTGAGAGGGGCGGGGGAGAGGCGGCGATGCGCCGCTGATAGACGCGACTAGAGGCAGGGCTGCAGCCGTTAGCCCTGCCTCTAGGAGCAGCATTTGGTCGTTGATTTCGCGGGGGGGGGGGGGTGTTTGGGGGTGAAGGGACCCCCGTTTAGCCGCGGGATAGCGGCGTTTTAGCAGGGGCACACGTGCCCCTGCTAACTATGAGCTCTGAAGCGAGAATTATTCTTGCTTCAGTGTCTCTTTAAAGTGGCACTATGGCGACACATTTTAAAATTTAAAATATGTGCAAACATAGACAAATAAGAAGTATGTTTTTTTCCAGAGTAAAATGAGCCATAAATTACTTTTCTTCTATGTTGCTGTCACTTACAATAGGTAGTAGAAATCTGACAGAAGCAACAGATTTTGGACTAGTCCATCTCTTCATAGGGGATTCTCAGCAAGGCTTTTATTCTTTATAAAGATATTCCCTAAAAAGGATTTAAACAATGATGCTGGCCAGCTTTCCTGCTCGTTACACAGTTTTTTGGCAATTGGACAGAGCAACTGCCATTCACTAAGTGCTAAGAAAATAAATAAATCCCTGAGAATCCCCTTATGAAGAGATGGACTAGTCCAAAACCTGCCGCTTCTGTCAGATTTCTACTACTTACTGTAAATGACAGCAACATAGGAGAAAAGTAATTTATGGCTCAATTTACTCTGAAAAAAACGTACTTCTTATTTGTTTGTTTGCACATATTTTAAATTTTACAATTTTTCGCCATAGTGCCCCTTTAAAGGGAAATAGACATGGCAGCCTCCATATAACTCTCACTTCAGGTGTCCTTTCAAAAAAAAAGGGTTACATAGTTACATAGTTATTTTGGTTGAAAAAAGACATACGTCCATCGAGTTCAACCAGTATAAAGTACAACACCAGCCTGCTGTATTTTTTTTTTTTAGTGCTAACCAGGGCTGCCATCAGAAATTTTTGGGCCCCTCAAACATCATCACACATCATCAGGACTGGACCCCCCTCCTTCCTGGGCCCACCCACTGATTGCTGTGCCCGCCCACTAGCCACCCCACCCCCGTGTCTGTGAGCAAAGTGCGCTGCGGCGAAAAATGTGCGTGGCTCCAACACTGAAGAAAGAGGCATGCACAGCATGATGTGGCAAAAAGTGGGCGTGACCATGGCATGTTGTGGGTGGAGCCAAATACTAGCAAAATACAGGTAGGCTAACAAATGAGATAGGGACTTGTTCTTATCCTTTATACACTCTAAGTCCAAATAGAAAATGAACTACTGGCCCCATTTAACCTTCCCGCTCTAATGTGGTCTATAGAACAGCACTTGCCAAAACGCACCCATTCCTCACTATCTCCCGCCACCCCATTTCTATGTGGAATAGAGTGAGATTTGTGAAAGGCCTACAATCCAAAGTTCCCCCTCTGGCCCCTATGTTTGACAATCTCCCCTGGGCCTGGAATCGGGCACCTTATTATGGTGGAGGTCTGGTGGCTTTCTAGTGGAGTCTGAAGCGAGAAATAAAAGAAAAAACAGATACTTACCTAAGGAGAGGGAAGGCTCTGGGTCCTATACAGCCTTCCAGTTCCTCTCCTGGTTCCTGCGTTCCACCGGTGGCTCCCCTGTTAGCAGTCTCTGTCCGATGGAGTTGGAGACTGCTCTCTGCCGCTGTGGAAGACTTCAGAAGTCTTTGAGAGCCTAAGTGCTCCTGAAGGCGTATAGCTCCGTACTACGAACGCATGAGCGTGCTCTGGCGCACACTTGTGCATGCGTAGTACACAGCCAACGGTCTTCGGGAGCACTTGGGCTCCTGAAGTCTTCTGAAGCCTCCCGCAGTGGGGGAATTGAATGGAGAAACAAGCTTTGGAATGAGTGGACTGTTAGAGGAATGGGAAGGATCTATAGGACCCAAAGCCTTCCCTCTCCTTAGGTAACAATTTTTTTTTCACCCTTATTGAGAGAGGGCAAGACACCCACCTAGAATCAATTTGGACAACTGACCACCCCCCTCCCCCCGTCCACTGAGTTTTCCCTGCCATGCAGATACAGCACTGGTTTTGCTCCATACAACTCCACTCCGCTTTACCTGAACCAAGGACCTACTTTGAATTATGGTGGGAAAAGAGGGCCCTAGAGCAAGGGTTAATATCATATCTCTATTTAATGGCCAAATTGCCGACAATAGGGCAGTGGGAGCAGAACTTGGGATGGTCCCTACAGGCTGCTCGCTGGTTCAAATGCTCTGTAACTCTGTGCAAAGGCAGAAGTTATTATTCACATATTGAGACCAATGTGAAAGTTCTCCTACGCATGTATCTCACTCCTGCCCCACTGTAACTACCCCGATCAGTGCTTCAGGCAGTGCTCCACGGTGGGCACATTATTTGCCCATATATGGTGGTGTTGCCCAAAGCTATTGGTCCAAAATCTTTTGCTTTACTGGTCCGGGGCGTACGTTAAAAAGGGGCACTGGGAAAAAAGGGCGCGGGGTTTTAAACGATAAACATGGATAACGTTTAAAAATATAATGTACTATATTTCGTTTAAAAATAATGTTTTATAAAGTTATAAATCATTAAATAATGTGCATGAAATTGGCAATTGTGAAAACGTTAATCTTCCGTTTAAAAAGTGAAACGTATAATGTTTAAAAAAAAATAGTAAGTAACCCTCCCTGTACCTACCCCTAACCCCTAGACCCCCGTGTTGGTGCCTAAACCTAAGACCCCCCTGGTGGTGCCTAAACCTAAGACTCCCCTGATGGTGCCTAAACCTAAGACCCCCCTGTTGGTGCCTAAACCTAAGACCCCCCTGGTGGTGCCTAAACCTAAGACTCCCCTGATGGTGCCTAAACCTAAGACTCCCCTGATGGTGCCTAAACCTAAGACTCCCCTGGTGGTGCCTAAACCTAAGACCCCCCCTGTTGGTGCCTAAACCTAAGACCCCCCCTGTTGGTGCCTAAACCTAAGACCCCCCTGGTGGTGCCTAAACCTAAGACCCCCCTGTGATAAGCATTAATAACGTGTGAAAAAAATATTGTGCTGTTTTTCGTTTAAAAATAATGTTTTAAAAAAGATTGTACTGTTTTTCGTTTAAAAATAATGTTTAAAAAATTATAAATCATAAAATAATGTGTAATCATGAGAAGCAGTTATAAAACAGTAAAAGTCTCCGGGCGCCGCTTATAAAACGTTATTTTTCTCCGGCGCCCTTTTTTCCTGTCGGGCGCCCATTAAACGATATTTATTATGGGAGTGAATGGCGGCGCCCGATTTGTCCACTTGCCTCAGACGCCCGAATTTACTGTTACCTGGTCCGGGGACCTGAGGACTGGGCTTACTATATCCAGAGGTTTACTATATCAGAGTTTATATGACGTGATTCTACTGAAACAGTTTTTTGGTTTGTGGAACGAATCACTTGAGTTTCCTTTAATCCGTATGGGGAAATTTGCTGTGATGTAAGAGTGCTTTACATTACAAGCATGTTTCAGGAAGGAAACCAAGGTTCCCCTGTATTCTTGAAAACGTGGCAGCCGTGGCTTACTTATGTGGACAACCTAGACCTGCAGTCTCTGGCCACCTCCACCTGAAATGTTCAGTAGCTCAATGGATCTCCTTCCTTTGTCCCTAAACTGCTTGTTACTGATGATTTACCTTGGATTTTTACAATGTGGTGCAGATTTAGCCTGTCTCTCTCCTTTGTACTTTGGATGTATGATATTATTTTCTGATTTCTTTGTTATGCTGGTTATGCTATAATGTGACCTGCCCCAAAATTGGGGTATTTCTTAGAGTGTTAAAATAAATTTTTGTCAGTATTGAAGAGACTCTGAAGCATTTTAAAATGCCTGTTTTTATGGAGCAGGCCACTTCAGCATTATAATCCAAATTGATTCGCCGAATCCCTGTTGCAGAATGATGTCTTTATACCCCCCAAATCCTGGGGCAAAATTCCACGACTTTCCAGGTCGTGCATTTTGCGGCCCGGGAGGCAGAGCTTTGCGCTGTAGCTCTGCCTCCAGTCCAATCAATCTCCGCCGATCTCTGCCTCTCCCCGCCCCTCACAGTGAAAGAAGACTGAGAGGGGCGGGGAGAGGCGGAGATTGACTGAAGCAGAGGCAGAGCTACTGCACAAAGCTCTGCCTCTACCAGGAAGGAGCCCCAAATTTGCCCCGGGGATTTCAGGGTGATTAAGACCTCGTTCTGCCGCGGGAATGCAGCAAATAATTTTGGATTATAATGCTGAAGCAGCCTGCAGCATAAAAACAGCTATGTTAAAAGACTTCAAACTCTCTTTAACTTTTTGAAACTAAACATGCACAATACAGCAAGTCCTTTCTACAGCAAGCCTTATCTTTCATTTTGTGCAGAGCTCTTCTTTAATGTCTTGGAGTATAAAAAGGATTATTACCTAAACTGCAATATAGTAAAACATCCACATGATGTCACTGTGTGTAAAAGCTGATAGTAATCATTATGGGATTGTCATTTCCTGTTTTCACTCGGTTTCTCTCTGTTCTAAGTAAGCTGCACTTCCTGATGTTGGTGTATGATCTATGCATGTTTTTCTACAGTAAAAACTATTATACTGGGTGCCCAGGGCCTGGCAGAGGCAGAGGCGAGAGAGGCTCCAGCCTCTGGGCGCGGTGTAGGAGGGGGCGCTTCTTACTCTAATAGGAATCAGTGTGTGACAGCTGGGGGGGGGGGGGGGATGAAGGGGCGCACTTTGGTGTCTCAGCCTTGGGTGCTGGAGGACCTTGTCCTGGCTCTGTGGGTGCCTATCTGTGTGACAAAACGTTAAGCTCCAATATAATGTATATAACTTTTAAATATACTGAGGAAGATTCCATTCCATTTGCATTTGGAGTAATTGATTTATCCCCACCCCAGGCACACAGGCTTAACGGCCACCTGCATCCCATCCGCCACTGAGCCCATTCACTAAGCAAATATTTTTTTTTGTTAAACAAAATTTACATCATATATTTAATTTCTAAGGGAGAAAACCCTGCTGTGTCGCACTAATCAGTTATCGAGTTCGGCGATTGCCAGACTTCTGACAAACGTTTTGTTTTTTGTGCTTAGTTACTGTTTGTGTTGCGCACAGGGTTTGTTAGTTGGACTGGAGATGAGAGATGGCTCAGACAGCTGTTAGCAGTCGATCGGCTGACGGCCGCGTGTTCGTTTTGAGAACACTCTTGTTTTTTTTCTCCATGTTTTGTTTCGGGGTGGGTTGAGATCACTGATTGATTGTGAAATGGAGACATGTTCTTGGCGTTAGTCATTAACTGTTCTGTGAAAGGATTTATGCGTATTATTGGCATAAAGCAAACTTGAAAGGAAAACTTGCTGCCTGTTGTAGCATTGAGGGTCATGTGATCAGCCTAGCAACCACTAGGAAGACTGAGGAAGATCATGCATGTGACCAATGGCATAGGGATCACCATAGCAGCCATTGCAGCTGCTTTGGGGCCCATAGCCAAGGGGGAGTGAGTGGCCGGTGGTGATAAGAGGGTCGGTGGCAGACCTCAGGCAGGCTCCCTGAGATGCACAATAGCGGAGCATATAAGAGAAGTGACTCGCCTCCACTGGTGAGCTACCATTTCCAGGTGTCTGTCTCTGCGTCCCGTGTCCCTGTGAGTGTCCCATCTGCGCTTTGAGGGGGAGTGACGTGAGCCGCACGGCCAAGGGACGGGCGCAACGGGTGGGCACACGCAGCTCGGGTGTGTGCGCAGCGGGCGCATGCGCAATGAAGACCTTGCCCATTTTTAAACGGGCTTAGGTCCACTAGTAATATAATAAAAAAGTGCTTAATTTTTACAATAATTATGTATAAATGATTTAGTCAGTGTTTGCACATTGTAAATTCTTTCCTCTCCCTGATTTACATTCTGACATTTATCACATGGTGACATTTTTACTGCTGACAGGTGATGTCCGTGACAGGAAATGCTGCTTGCTTTTTTTGGCAGTTGGAAACAGCTGTAGACAGTAAAACGGCTGTTATTTCTCACAATGCAATGAGGTTCACAGACAGGAAACTGCCAGGACCATGGTCCTCACAGTTTCCTGTGGGAGGGGTTTCACCACAATATCAGCCATACAGAGCCCCCTGTTGATCTGTTTGAGAAAAGGAATAGATTTCTCATGTAAAAGGGGGTATCAGCTACTGATTGGGATTAAATTCAATTCTTGGTCACGGTTTCTCTTTAAGCTGAGAATGCAACCTTTAGTGGGGGCAGGGCTATTTCTGGATACCTATATTATGGGGTGCCACTCTGGTTACCTATACTAGGATGCTGTCGATTACTGGGTGCCCATCTGGCTATCTATACTGGGGGCTATCTAACACTGGGGGGTACCTCTGGCTACCAGTACTGGAGGGCTACTTAAAGGGAACCTGAAGCGAGTAAAATTATTTAAAATAAACACATGGAGTAGCTGCAAAGGAATATTACACACTAACCTCACCGTCAGTTCCTCTCAGAAGCTCACCATTTTCTTCTTACAGTGATCCCTTCCAGTTCTGACAATATTTTGTCAGAACTGAAATATACCAGTTGCTGTCAGTTTTATATATCAGCAGCTGTCAGTTACAACTGAATGTGAAAGGTAATGTCCATGTTTCCCTATGGCTCAAGTGGGTGATATTACAGTTTGACAGTGTGCTGATCAGGAAGCGGTTATGGGGTAAAGGCCATTTTAAAATGGAGGAAGGAGAGTTCCATTGAACACAGTGGACAAATGGGACGCAGGAGAGGAGAAAGAGATTGAGAAGTAGACTACACGGGAGGTAAGTATGACCTGTGTATGGTTATTTTGACTTTTTATTTTCAGTTCAGGTTCTCTTTAATGCAGGGGGGCACTTCTGGTTACCTAGAACGTGTGTGGAGTGTGTGTGTGGAGTGTGTGTGTGGAGTGTGTGTGTGGAGTGTGTGTGTGGAGTGTGTGTGTGGAGTGTGTGTGTGGAGTGTGTGTGTGGAGTGTGTGTGTGGAGTGTGTGTGTGTGTGTGTGTGTGGTGTGTGTGAAGGGTCACTAAAAATGCCTTAGAATTTCTTTTTTTTGGGGGGGGGGCAACAACATTTTTTGCTTAGGCCCCAAAGCCACGCCCCTGCATGTGACCTTTATCTCTGAAATCGAAAGCTGAATAGTCATTTTCAGAGATAATATAATGGACAGGTTACTCATCTATAGAAATCATCAGTTTATTCTGTATAAATACATGGAACGTCATGTGATCAGGTGACTGATTTGAAAGTTTCTAATTGGATCTGCCAGCCATGAGAACAGGAAGCCAATGAATTGTGAAAGCAGACAGCAATAAAAAATAAAATGAAAACAGATTCTAACCCCCTGGTTTATTCAAGGCCGCCTAGAAACACCCCGTCTTGCTGCACAGCGCAGAAGCCTTTGTTACATCACTTGGTGACAGCAAACGTGGACTCTTCCACAGACTCTGTTAGGAACACTGTGGAATAACTGTGTTTAGATGCCTGCTTTCATGCTTGCATAAAAGCTGAAACCAATAGATCGCATGTGAGCTATGGCAAAAATTCACATATTTTAAAGCAGGTCTCCAGCTATTAAGGCACAATTAAAGTACCCCTGAACTGGGCTGTAAATAATATACTTGTTATACTGATTCATGTCTGGGGCTGCGACATGCATCACAGCACCTTCCTCCCCCCATGAGCGCAACCCCCCCCCCCCCCCCTCCTTCTGCTTAGCCGAAAGCTTTGACTGGAGTAGAACGTCGATTATAGGCTGGGAGGAAGTGTTAGTACTTCCTGCTCTCTGCCCGTCTTTAGCTCCGCCCCCTTTACGTGGCACTTATAGTTCCTGATCTATGACTACACACAACATGCAGAGGAGCTGCGCTGTGCGCAGGCTTGTGAAAATTGGAGTCAGAACAATAGTGTATATTAGTACACTATTGTTCTGACCTGAATTATCACAAGCCTGCACACAGCGCAGCTCCCCTGCATGCTGTGTGGTACTCAGATAGGGAACTAAAGGGGGCAGAGCTAAGGACGGGCATAGAGGAGGAAGTACTAACACTAGCCCATAATCGATGACTCAGTAGAGCGAGGGATCGAGGGGGAGCTGGAGAGGGAGAAGGATTGTGCTGGGACATGTATAATAAAATTTAAAAAGTATATTGTTTAAAACCCTGGTCAGGGGTACTTAAGGCCCATACAAACGCTGGATTGATGTTGCCCAATGGGTATAAGGCATCATCCCTGGGCCCAATCTGTACACACTGTACAGCTAACGACACGGTCTGTTGCTATGCGGGGGGAGGGCTGATGGACTGGCACTGATATGACAGCACATGGTGGCCAGAGCAAGTGGTGACAACAGAGCGGCCATTGCTCTACCGAGTTGATCTACCTCACAGAAGCTCCGTTCTCTGCCAGGAAAGAGTGTTAAGGTCCACCCACGACACAATTTTTCAGAGCATTTTTTTATGACAAGCGATCCTTTTGACGATATCACGTAACATTGTTTAACGAAATTTTGTTAAACAATGTTCAATGACATGTGGCCAGTTGCCTGTGGTCCGATATTGGTCATGGAGAGAATCCGAAGACATAACAACAAAAGTTGTTTAGGTGACACCTTTAATGACTTACTGTACAAGATTTCTTTGCAAGCTTTCGAAACTTTAACCACTTGAGGACCCACCCTTTACCCCCCCTTAAGGACCAGCGCTGTTTTAGCTGATCTGTGCTGGGTGGGCTGTGCAGCCCCCAGCACAGATCAGAGTGCAGGCAGAGCGACCAGATCGCCCCCCTTTTTTCCCCACTAGGGGAATGATGTGCTGGGGGGGGGGTCTGATCACTCCTGCCTGCCTGGGTGTTGCGGGGGGAGGGGCACCTCAAAGCCCCCCTCCGCGGCGAAATTCCCCCCTCCCTCTCCTCCCTCCCTTCCCCGGAGATCCGAGGCTGCACAGGAACGGATCTGTCCTGTGCAGCCTCTAATGCTGGGAATACACGGTTCGTTTTTGCCTTCGTTTAAACCTTCGATTCGTTCTGTAAACGAATCGAGTGTTGAAAACGTATGTGAAAATAGTCATAATCTCATTATAGTTTCGATTAATAGACCCCAAAAACGAACGACTAGTGATCGAACATGTTTGATATTATCTCTCTTTATCCATCTAATCGAGCCATTGGTAGGCTTGATGGCTGTTCAGATCGATTATATATTCGTTTATGCTAGTCCGTCCCTGTAAAAAGGGATTTTCGTTTCTTTGCAGCCTTCGATCATTGGAAAAACGAAACCATCAGAATCGAAAAAAAAAACGAAACCGTGGGTGGTGATATTAACCGTATGACCGATTATTTCGGGATCGAAAAGGACAAAAGGCACAATCGAAACGAAGGTTTAAACGAAGGCAAAAACGAACCGTGTATTCCCAGCATAACAGGCTCCTGCCTGTCATGTGACAGCGCTGATTGGCCGGGGATCGCTGATCTGGTACAACGCTGCTACTGTTAGCAGCGTTGTACAGATGTAAACAAAGCGGATTATTTCCGCTTGTGTTTACATTTAGCCTGCAAGCCGCGATCGGCGGCCCGCAGGCTATTCACGGAGCCCCCCGCCGTGAATTGACAGGAAGCAGCCGCTCGCGCGAGTGACTGCTTCCTGATTAATTAGCTGGCAGCCGGCGATGCAGAACTGCGTCGCTGGTCCTGCAGCTGCCACTTTGCCGACGCGCGGTATGAGTGCGCAGTCGGCAAGTGGTTAAAGGACACCCGAGGCGAAAATAAACTAATGAAATAAATGACTGTATCTATCCTCCTTCTCCTAAAATGACTTTTTAAGATATTCCACAGTTTTATTTTATGTTTAAATGTACTTTTTTAAGTTTTAACTATTGTTTTTGCTCAATTACACATTCATTGAAGTATGCCAGAGATAAAATCTATGAACTATTGAACCTTTTTATCTCAATTCTGCTCTCAGAAGCCATTTTCTGCTAGGAAAGTGTTTTATAGTTGGAATTTCATATCAGTGAGGGTCACACTTTAGTCACTTCCTGTCTGAGTCAGGACTGAGTCAGCCACTTACAGACCTGATATTTAACTCTTTCAGGCAGAGAAAGAAAAAAAAGGAACACAGCCTAGTTATTTGTGTGCTAGGCACTGTACATACACATGTTTATCTCATCATGTCACATTTCAGTTCTGGTATCCTTTAAGCAGCTACCCATCCTCATTTAAATGTCTGCTTTCAAAAACTTTTATGCTTTCTTTTAAAACACTTTCAGAGTTTGTAAGAAAACATTCACCTCTTCTGCTCTCCTGGCTTTTGTACTCTGAAAGAGCTGAAGAAAGCCTTCCATGAGGCTTGCTCAGCTGTGTCAACAGAGATAAGCAATTTGTCTCAGTCACAGCCCACCTATTCTTTTGTCTATATACGGTACTGTAGCTTCCTGTAATGCCTCACAGGCTTTTAATGGACAATTTTATTCTAAATTCGGCCTGTTTCCGCTGGCGTTAAGCGCCGTATGCACGCTCAATCAATGTCGCCCTTAGCGATTGTTGACCAATCGTTATGGCAACATTTTGGGGGACAACAGCTGTACAGACATGTAGGTTGACTGGAGCTGATGGGCATGTACTGTTCTGTGGAGTGGGGAAGAGGGATAAAGGGTAGAGCACCAATGAGAGGCATCCTGTAGCTTGGGAAAGGGCATAGTGAGTTAATCTATGCTCATCGCTTAGCAACCCATTTAAAGAGGAACTGCAGTGAAAATAACGTAATTAAAAAAAGTGCTTACTGTTTACAATAATTATGTATAAATGATTTAGTCAGTGTTTGCCCATTGTAAAATATTTTAAACCCCTGATTGACATTCTGACATTTATCACATGGTGACATTTTTTCTGCTGGAAGGTGATGTCTGTGGAAAGAGATGATGCTTTTTTGGCAGTTGGAAAGCTTTTATTTCCCACAATGCAATGAGGCTCCCACAGTGTGATGTCAGTACCTAGGCGCTGACATCACACTGTGGGAGGGGTTTCACCACAATATCAGCCATACAGAGCCCCCTGATGATCAGTTTGTGAAAAGGAACAGATTTCTCATGGGAAAGGGGTTATCAGCTACTGATTGGGATGACGTTCAATTCTTGGTTACAGAGAATGGTATATTAGCCATCCACAGGGCGTACGTATTAGTACACCGCTGGTGAGCAGGGCACAGGGTTAGCCGTATGACAATAAATACTATTCCCCCTCCAAGTCATAGCAACCCGGAGGTAGAAGTAATTTGGAATCTGGCGATCATGTGGGACTAGACACAAGGACCCTATTCAATTAACTTTTCTCATGAGGTTTCACTCAGGAGATCATTTTAAATTTTCTCTACTGAGGTGTGGCAGTCATTGTATATCACGCTATGTTTCTTCTTCTTCCCCAGACACAAGATACTGTTACTCGCAGCACATGATGGATGGGATGGGGGACAGTCTGTCGGTAATAAAGCGCTGTGCGCCTCTGGAGCATTGCCTGAACACGGGATGCAGAGACACCGGGAGACACGGCCACAAGGTACCTACTAATAGAAAGCTTTCACATGACTGCTCCCCGTGGCAGCTGTACATCTGTGCAGCTATAGAGGTCTGGGACACACCCTCTTACCTTGCTGGCTCTGTAGAGGTAATAGGGGCCTGTGATGTAGCACTTCCCCCTCCAGAGCCGGAAGCACTGTCTGAAAATTGGAACGTGCCCACAAGAGCGTATGCTTAGAGGTCGCAGCGCTGGATCGCCGGGCTGGAGGAGGATCAGGGCTCCCTTACTGAGGTTTATTTCAAATCATGCTTCCGGTTCACATTAAAATGTACATTGTATCTGCTGTGACCATACACATTGCTGATCCAGCACAGTGTGCAGTGCACTTCTGTCCAGTTCAGTTTTGTTGGTTCACTGTTTGGCCACTGTATATCTCTTGTATACTCCTCCTGCCTCCCCAGCCCCCAAATTCTGTGTAATCCAGGGAGCGCTTTGATATTTATCCCATTTGGAGGCTGCATCGGGTCTCCTCTTACTCCCGGAGCGGTGCTGTATGGTGACATCATCTGCCGGTTGGCATGACATGTCATGTGATCGGGGTCCAGAGGATGATGTCAGCATACAGTTATTTTGTGGGCTAGCCGGCTGGGTAAGGAAGGACGAGTACACAGTGCTGCAGGGTTCAGATATAAGAAAGAAAAAAAGTTGGCAGCCAAAAGGTAAGTTGAGCGTTGACCAATAATGCCTGGTAACGTTTTACCAGAGGCAGGGCCAGTTTAAGCAACAATGGGGCCCCAGGGCAAAATAAACCTGGGGGGCCCCCTCAACATATACCCCGGAACAAAATTCGGCATTAGGGGACCTTTTTTGCAGCTGGTATAGTCAGGGTTTGAAGTCCCAATCGGTCGGAGCTCCACATTCTGGCTATCCCAGCCTGCATGGGGGACAAGGGGTTAAAAAGTTTCAGGAGGGGGGACCCCACATAATTTTTTTTTTTTTTTAATTCCCACACTCTAAACATAAAAAAAAATTGGGAAAATAGGAAAAAATGCCAGGGATCTTCATACAGCCATATTGCGGCTGTATAGCGATCCCTGGCCAAAGCGCTGCGGCTGCGTATGGACCTCCTGGAAACCCCGTCAGGAAATTTATTGCGCTTTCGTTTGATGCATGTAAAATTACACTACCGTTAGGTTTGCTACTAAAAGTGACATTTACCGCATTTAAAAGTATACTTTTTTCCTTCGAAACTTTAAAACCGATTTTCTCAAAAACTATAAGGTCTATTTGAAAAATTGTTTTTTCCTCTTATTCCTAATGATCTCCTTAACATATCCTGCAAATTTAGGGTTTCTTGCATTTAAAGAGAACCCGGGGTGTGCTTAAAGAATGTTATCTGCATACAGAGGCTGGATCTGCCTATACAGCCCAGCCTCTGTTGCTATCCCAAACCCCCCTAAGGTCCCCCTGCACTCTGCAATCCCTCATAAATCACAGCCGTGCTGTGAGGCTGTGTTTACATCTGTAGTGTCAGTCTCAGCTGCTCCCCCGCCTCCTGCATAGCTCCAGTCCCTGCCCTCGTCCCTTCCCTCCAATCAGCAGGGAGGGAAGGGATGCAGGTGGGGACTGGAGTTCTGCAGGACGCGGGGAGAGCAGCAGACTGACACTATAGAGATAAACACAGCCAGCTCTGACGAGCTGTTTGTCAGCAGCGTGGCTGTGATTTATGAGGGATTGCAGAGTGCAGGGGGACCTTAGGGGGGTTTCGGATAGCAACAGAGGCTGGGCTGTATAGGCAGATCCAGCCTCTGTATGCAGATAATATTCTTCAAACCCACCTTGGGTTCTCTTTAAAGGAATACTTAAGGGAAAAAAAAATGACATTTACTCACCCGGGGCATCCCTCAGCCCCCTGAAGCTGGATAGTGCCCTCGCAGCCCCGCTCCGATCGTCCTGTCCCCGCCGGCGGCTACTTCCGGGTGCGGCGACAGCCGCCGACAGGCTGGGAACGCGGCTGATTTTCCGCATTCCCACTCGCTATATGCTGCTATAGCGTATATAGCTACGCTATAGCAGCATATAGCGAGTGGGAACGCGGAAAATCAGCCGCGTTCCCAACCTGTCGGCGGCTTCGCCGCACCCGGAAGTAGCCGCCGGCGGGGACAGGACGATCGGAGCGGGGCTGCGAGGGCACCATCCAGCTTCAGGGGGCTGAGGGATGCCCCGGGTGAGTAAATGTCATTTTTTTTTTTCCCTTAAGTATTCCTTTAAGGTGGATTTGCTATTAACCATTAAAGTCGGCAGGTTTTTAAATGTGTTTTTTTTTTTCCTTTGAAACTTTAAAATCGATTTTCTCAAAAACTATAAGGCCTCTTGCACACTGCAAGCGATTCTGATTCCGCTTTTTAATCTGTTTTTACATCCGATTCAGATTCCGATTTGCAGTTTGCTCCCTGCACACTGCAAATCGGAATCTGAATCGGATGTAAAAACAGATTAAAAAGCGGAATCTGAATCGGAATCGCTTGCAGTGTGCAAGAGGCCTAAGGCCGATTTGAAAAAAAAAATTTCCTCTTGTAGCCACTGGGGGCCTCTACAAGCTCTGGGGCCCTGGGGCAGCTGCCTCCTTTGCCTTAATGGTAGCGCCGGCCCTGACCAGAGGACATGAAAAGAAGTCACTGCACTTTCCTCTGTATAAAATCCTAGATAACACTGTTTATCAGCTTAGAGATGAATAAAAAGGCTACAGATTTGAAAAGGAAAGACAGCAAACCCGCCTTCCACCCTCCCAGGGAATTTATTAGCAGGACTAGAGAGTAAACATGTATAATAAACATTGCAGAAGAAGACCGAGGCAACAGTGAGTGAAGTATAGAGTCTGTGCCGGATGATGAACACAAATTAACTGTTTTAATAAACAGGACAGGTAAACAAATAAAATGTGTGAGTTACAATGTACAATAGAACTGTTTACATTAAAGCTGTAATGGATAAAAATGGATAATTTGTAAATTTTTTCATTGTTTCCTTATTTTCCCTTAAAAATGCATAGAAAATAAGGTAATTACTTAATAAAATCCACAAAAAGTCCAATTTGTCTGGAAAAAACAAAACAATATATAGATCACGGAATGGCACTTTAAAAATCAACAATAATAATAATTTAGGTGTGATAGGTAGTGATAAAGTTATTGCCAAAGTAAAGGTGCGCTGAACTGTCAAAACAACCTCCGCAGCAAAGTGGAATTCTATTGCTGGTACATATCCATTCATCCTCCTGTTTTCCTCCTGCAGGTGTGCATGTCCTGCTGTGAAGGGACTATCTGTAACATGGCTCTGCCCAGGAACGAGACGGACGCCATCTTTTCCACCACATCCCCTCTGAATGGCGCTCAGAGACATTCTGTTCCAGGCCTCGGCCTCCTTTGCCTTTTATACTCCTGGTGGTATTTTCTGACATGAAACTATCAGAGACATCAGCAGCGGAATGGGCCAATATTTGTACCGTGTACATAAGATTTATTTATGATAGTAATGTATTCTGTATATTTTGTATAATGCTGCTTTTGTAGGCCTTGTTCAGAAGATTGCTTAGCCAGAGCTGAGGTGTGAAGTGACCCTTTCTATATGGTTTCTGTGAGACAGGAAGCTTTGTCAATGTATACAGGAGAATATGTTCTTTACAGCTGAAATATTTGTTTAGAATATCCCCCAACTTCCCTCTACAAAAGAAATATCTTTCTTGAGATGAAATAAAAAAACAGAAATTTACCTGTGGAGAGGAGAGGCTTTGGATCTAACAGAGCCTTCCCGGTCCCCTTGTTTCAGCACTGCCTCTCCCATTCATATCTGCGGCCACGGGAGGCTATGGAAGCCCAAGTGCTCCTGAAGACGGGCAGCTCTGTACTGCGGGGTTGGAAACAGTTAACACTTGGGGGGCAGCAGGCAGGGCCCGTCGCATAAGTCAGTCATCGCAACTGATATTTTTCCGAAATCAATCAAATCCTCAATTGGGCGGACATGTTTTGACACCGATTTTCATCCGATTTGATAAAATTATTGAATCAGATGGTTGATCGGGCTGTAAAACCAGTAGATGTATAGCCACCATAAAGTGAACCTGAGATAAGGGAATAAAAAGGTACATACCTGGGGCTTCCTCCAGCCCCCTTTGCGCTGATTAGTACCTTGCCATCTTCCTCTGCTGCCTGCAGCCTCTGCAATGCACGAATAGCCTCCGAAGAAGCAAGGCTCACCCCAATGTGAAACGGCTGTAAGGCCGTGCACCCTCTGGCGCCCACAGTTGCCTCCCCACCTCCAGCAGAAGCACGATAAGTACCAGTTTTGGCATCATTTGAACTTTACACTCTGCATTGTTCACTGCCACATCACTGTACACTTGCTGTGTTGAAATTAAAGCTACAGTGCCAGACGCCTCTCTATTCTCTCCTTTGTACAAATGGTTATCATGTTTCAGCTATCCGCATCTTGAGCACGTAGCTGCTGCTGAGGTCTCCTGCACTATATTCAGCGTAATAATCTTCATCTGCATTGTACTGAGTGCCTACCTACCCCTCTCGAGTTTGCCAGCCTCTGCAATGCGGCCTGGTAACTGCTGGAGTTGGGGGTTTTCTGCGTGCGGTCCCCGTCACACTCCTATCGCCGGGAGAGTCCTGCGCAGTACGCAGGATGCTCCCGGCCGCAAGAGCATGACGGGGAAGCGTGCACAGCCGGACTGCACATGCCTCCACTGGCCGAATTGCAAAGGCTGCAGGTGGCAGAAAGGGGCTGGAGGAAGCACCAGGTGTGTATAAAACTATTTTTTTCCTTCGTCTCAGAATTGGTCAGATGACAAGGGAGAGTGTTGGAAACTTCTGCAGTTGAGAATGTTTCACACCGATTTTAATTTTTTTTAAAAGGTTCTAGGGAACAATTTTTTTCTCCTATTGAACGCCCAATCCAGTGAGATTCATGGGGTTCTCTTGTAAAGTCTTGGGGAACGCAGGACCAGGACACACAGCGGTCAAAAACTCCTAACCCTTTCTACACCTTCTAAAAAGATTATTCAACTGAATGTTGACTCTTTGTAAACAGGATTTATGCACTTAATAGATTTACCTATTAACCAGGTAAATGAGTCACTAGTTACATAGCGCAGTGATGCTCATCCACTGGAACTAGACGGCTATAAAGGTGACTGCATGCACTGTAGCAGAGCAGCGGGTAAAGGGGGGGGGGGGGCATGTTCATGACATAAATTATTCCAGATAGCAAGATGTCAGCAGATTGGAACTCTGTGCATTAAAAAACAGATTGTATTCTTGTGTCTTACAGAAACTCACCCCATCATTTCTTCTATGAAATTTCATGTTAAAGTGAAGCCTCATCGAAGTTTGGGTGCAAAATCAGATACTTACCTAAACAGAGGGAAGCCTCAGGATCCTATTGAGTCGTTCCTCGCTGCTCTGATGTCCCTTGTTGCTGAGTACCCCCCCCCCCCCCCCCCCTTGTCATTGTCGCTAATCATATCAGGGCCGCGCAGCTCCACTTCCTGATTCATGGCCGCGCAGTAGACACACAAGCCCATCCGCGCATGCGCAGTAAGCCGGAGCTGACGGCTTTGTGCTCCTGCGCATGCATGGGCTTGTGTGTCTACTGCGCGGCCATGAATCAGGAAGAGGAGCTGCGGGGCCCTGATGTGGAGGGGGGCTGTGCTCAGCAACAGGGGGCTTCAGACCACCGAGGGTAGCCTCAATAGGATCCTGAGGCTTCCCTCCCTTCAGTGTAAGGGCCTATTTTGAACATGAGCCTCGGCTCGGGATTACTTTAAAGCAGAGGTGTCAAACGCAAATACAAAGTGGGCCGAATTGAACACTGGCACAGTCGCGGGCCAACCTCAATGTCTACTGGCCACCTTCCTCCCTTATAAAGTTCCCAAGTGTCTAATGCCGCCTCTCCAACCCCTATACAGTTCCCTGGTGTCTAGTGGGCCTCCCTCCACTATACAGTTCCCTGGTGTCTAGTGGTCCTCCCTCCCCTATACAGTTCCCTGGTGTCTTGAGGCCCCACCCTCCCCTATATAGTTCTGTATTGTTTAATGTTCTCTTCCTACCACCCATGGCTTCCCTGGCGTTCTAGTGCTTCACCTCCACTGAAGCTCCCCTGGTGGTCTAGAGTGGGCCAAACATAATGCAAAGTGGGAAAACCACTCAAGGGCCAAATTGAATGGCTTTGAGGGCCAGATTTGGCCCATGGGCCAAAGTTTGACATGTATGCTTTAAAGAGAATCTGTACTCTAAAATTCTTACAATAAAAAGCATACCATTCTATTCATTATGTTCTCCTGGGCCCCTCTGTGCTGTTTCCGGCTCTCCCTGCTGCAATCCTGTCTTGTAATTGCCAGTTTTAGGCAGTGTTTACAAACAAGACATAGCAAGTGATAGGCTGAGAGTAGCTCAGTGTGTAAGTCATACAGAGTGTGCATGGGGCCTGGAGAGGGTGTGTTTAGCTTCTATCCAATCACAGGCAGCACAGCACATTCCAGCCTGACTGCCTCAGCCTGACAGACCCGACAGAGGAGAGAAGATTAGATCATATAACAGAGATAATACAGCCACTGTGCAAGTAGGAAAGGCTGCAGTTAGACAGAGCACATTAGCACAGCTATAGGAACTTATAGGATAGAAGAAATAATGATGAAAATTTTGTTGCAGTGTTTCTTTAAAGCAAACCTGTAGGTTTTAAAAAGTAAACAACCATCGCCTGGATCGTAGCAGATTCCAGTGAGAGTTGCAGGAAGGTCAGTGTAATGGCAGTTGTGTGATTGTAGTCCTATACATGCATGAGCAGTGAGAAGTATTTGTGTTACACTTCTTGTATTAAATAAATCTCACTGTGAATTTGTACACATAACTGCAAATCCTTGAGTGCTGGTTTACTAACATTTCTGCAACCCCCCACTATGATCTGATCTGACCCAGGTAAGATTTGCACACATTTGCAGTCCGATAGCAGGTACCTTTTTGTCCAGGGTTGCTGGATTTTAATTGTACACAAACGTGAAATAACCATCAAACAGTAATTTGCCATTTAAAGGGAACCCTAGGTGAGTGGAATATGGAGGCTGCCATATTTATTTCCCTTTTAGAAAATACCAGTTACCTTGCAGCCCTGCTCATCTTCTGGTGTCAGTAGTGTTTGAGTTGCAACCCTGTAACAAGCATGCAGCTAATCCAGTCAGACGAGACAGATCCCCTGATCTGCTGCATGCTTGTCCAGGGTCTATGGCTAAAGGTTTTAGAGGCAGAGGATCAGGGGGCTGGCCAGGAAACTTGCATTGTTTAAAAGGAAATAAATATGGCAGCCTCCATATACTGTACCTCTCAGCTCGGGGTTCCCTTTAATATTGTTCATAAAAAGTAATGTGTGTAGTTTCTGTGATGCTGAAGGTGGTGGATAAAGTGGGGAGAACATTTTTCCAGTACAGATAACTTCCTGTATTCCCAAAGGTCTCCCATCCAAGTACTAACCAGGCCCGACCAGGCCAAGCTTTCGAGATCAGGCGCTGTCAGGGTGGTGTGGCCATAGGCAATAATCATTTTTAAGGTGGCCACTAACTATCCAATTTCTAGCAAAAAATCGTTTGAGCGATTAGATAATTCTGATCGGAAGAAAAATCGTTCACTACACCAACCAATCTTTGCTTCCAATCTATATCAACCAATAAGAAAATCCAAATTAGATCAAAATAGACTATTTTTTTAATCGTTCGTAATCGAGTGCGTCCATCAATGGACATTCTTTACAACCAATCCGATCAGAATTTATGATCGCTCAAATGATTTTTCTCTAGAAATTGGACTGTTACTGGCCACCTTAATAGTTGTAGAGCGCTTTTCTCCTGTAAGACTCAAAGTACTTCAGAGCTGCAGCTGCTAGGTAGGCCACCCTGCAGAGTTAGGGGATCTTGCCCAAGGATTCCTTACTGAATAGGTGCTGGCTTACTGAAGAGGAAGAGCCGAGATTTGAACCCTATTCTCCTGTGTCAGATGCAGTGCCCTTAACCAGTACACTATCCAGCCACTTTAAAGATGGATGCTTTTATGTGCTTTGCCATTGGACAGTCACACAGGAAGACAGGAAAAGCATTGTGGTTGCACCAATACGAAATGGACAGGTTTCTTCATGAACGCTGCAGCAGGGCAAAGGCTGGATATGATTGGTCACCGAAAGCATTATTGACACGCCCCCATGTCACAGATAAATCATTGTCAACTGTCACCTACAAGTTTCTGGAGCTATAAACTGACTGTGCTACACAGACCAGCTAACTGTCACACAGCTGTATTCATCTCTTCATGTACAAACGTATTTATTTGTTTAAACTTGTATATATTGTAAAGCTTTGTATTTTTGTTACATTCCCCGTTTGTATAAATTAGCTGCAACAATGCAAAATACATGCTACTGAGTTTATATGACATAAGTGGTGTCAACTTTATTTTTTTTCCTTTTGAATTATGAACTACAAGTCCCACAATGCATTGCGGGGGTCTGACAGCCACAGTCATGATTCATAAAGGAAAATGTATTGTGGGACTTGTAGTTCCCTAAGAGCTGGAGAAGTTTGCAGATCACTGGTATAGGCTTAGCATCACTTAGAGGGTGGGGCTACATACCATCACTTAGAGGGTGAGGCTACATACCATCACTTAGAGGGTAGGGTTACATACCAACGTACAGCTATATATATATATATATATATATATAGATAGATAGATAGATATAGATATAATATAGTGTTTCTGTTGCTGAAACCAGCATAATTACCATAAAAGTGCAGTCCTGAGTAATTTAGTGCCTTTTACTATATGCTATATGTCACTACAGTGCCTCTTTAAGCATAAGCTGTAAACATCATGTGTGATCTGTGTATGGAACTGGTGGTGACTCATTTTCTTAGAAGCAAACTGTCCCCAGCAAGTGGTGCAGAGACTGCAGTCCTGTATTGAGTCCGGGAAGATCAAGGCTTTCCCAGAGAAACCAGAATTACAGCTTTGCCTTCAGAAGTGTAACAGGTGACAGCTCAATAGCTGCACAGGGGAAGCCACTTATTATTGAATTATATGAGTCCGGGGTAACTCAGAGGATATTATAGTTTATTGAAGTCAGGTTTACACACAGGGCAGAGGATTAGACTGTTAAGGTGCGTACACACGCACTACTATAAGGAACGACGGGTCCGTCAGACCCTCCCACTGGGCAGGCGTTCCAGCGACAGTAGAGCATGTGTACAGTCTGTTGGTAGACTGATAACTCAGCGGATCGTTCAGAAACAGTGTTATCAGTCTGCCGACAGACTGTACACACGCTCTACTATTGGCGGAACACCCGCCCAGCAGGACAGTCTGTGGGGCCCGTCGCTCCTTATAGTAGTGTGTGTGTACGCACCTTTAGCGTACTTGTACTTAGCGCTGTAGTTCAGGCTTGTCTCGCTTAAATGCTTTTCTGCGCGTAGAGAAGCATTTGGCGGCTTTCTGCAGTAATCAGCGTTTTTCACCCCCGCAGGGCAACACGAGACACAGCAGTAAGCGACCCTGGAAACTGTAAGTTGCTTCCAGGGTCGGCTGAAATGGCAGGAACAAAACGAGGCATTCACGCAAAAAGATGGTGAAAGTACGGAACAAGCGATGCCATTCACTTGAATGGGTAGCATTTACCTACGAGCGTTGCAGCCTGTGGAAAACAACCCGCAATCGTTTGTATACCAACCCTTATAGTATTACAGGCGGAGCATCAGCACATAAGCCATGCAACTGGCATTGTTTATTAGAAAATAAAGATGTCAGCTTCTCTATTTCTCATATTTCAGG
This sequence comes from Hyperolius riggenbachi, assembly GCF_040937935.1. NCBI lineage: Eukaryota > Metazoa > Chordata > Amphibia > Anura > Hyperoliidae > Hyperolius > Hyperolius riggenbachi. The sequence goes on along the minus strand of NC_090652.1, from coordinate 278,445,153 downwards.
TTAACTTTAAAGTGAAAAAAGAAAATAAACCTCTATCACATTACAATCCTTCTCTTTAGTTTGTGTTAAGTACTTCACCACAGAGGGGTTGTTCCCTTTTGTACCAGAGCAATTTCAGCACTCCTCCCATTCATTCGCCAATAACTTTATCACTACTTATCACAACAAAGCGAGATATACCTTGTTTTTTTTTGCCACTAATTATGCTTTCTTTAAGTAGTATGTCATGCTAAGAATTATTTTATTCTAACTGCATTTTAACAGGAATAATTTCATTATTTCTCAGTTTTCAGGCATTATAGTTTTAAAATAAAACGTGCTGCTGTGGATAAAATCCACACATTTGTTTTGCCCATTAGTCCCGGTTATTACGTTTAAAATATGTCCCTTGTACAATGTATGAAAACAATCATTTATTTGGAAATAAAGGTGCATTTTTTCTGCATTCGTCACTAATTCCAAGCCCATATTTGCAAAAATAACAGTAATATACCCTCATGAAATACATATTAAAAATGTATTAAGCAAACAGAGGCGTTAAAAGAATAGAAATAGCTAATTTTTTTTAAAATACAGAGTAGGGAGTGGAGGACTTACCTCCTCAAAGCAGACATAAGTACTGTCGATTTTGAAAATCACTGAAATTTTATTAACATACTCCAAAAATACATACAATGCGTTTCACAGGCGTAACCCTGCTTCATCAGGCAATATGTAAGGAGCATATAACAGTAGCAGGTCTAGGTAACAGTAGCAGATCTAGGTTACCTAGCAACAAGCTGATACAAACTTTGGTATAGGCGAACGATTATGTGAACGACACTTAGGGATGCACGGCGATAATAACCGCCCGATCTTTAAGATCCCCGAGGACTCCCGTGCAAAGCACCGCAATCGATTGAACTCTTGTTCACGCCCGTCATGTGCCATCGCTTACTCCCGCCGCCAGGAAGATGGATCGGGGAGCACTCATCGTCGTGGGATGTCACTAGGTTCCATCTTCCTGGGTCGCACAGTGAGTATTCAGCTTAAAGGACATCCGAGGTGAAAATAAACTGATGAGAAAAACAATTGTATCTATCCTCAGTCTCCTAAAAATGACCTTTTTTTTAGATATCCCACAGTTTTATTTTATATTTAAAACTAGTTTTTAACAAAGTATGTCAGAGCTCAAATTTATGAATTATTGACCATTTTTATCTCTTTCCTGCTGTCAGAAGACATTTACTGACAGGAAAGTGTTTTATGGCTGTAATTACTTATCGGTGAGAGTTATGCTATAGTCTGACCCAGTCCGACCCAGGCAGAAACTGTCACTTGCATACCTGATGTTTACATTTTTTCAGGCAGAGAAATGAAAAAAGTAACAGCCTAGTTATGTGTGTGCTTAGAACTGTACATACACATGTCTATCTCATCATGTCACATGTCACCTCGGTTGTCCTTTAAGTTAGCCAATAAATGATATCATCCTGATTCAAAACTTCTTGCTTCTTATGCTGGGCATACACGGTTAGTTTTTGCGCTGGTATCGAGCCAGCGTCTCGATGCCGGCACGTCACCGCTCGTCTGCGCGTGCGCGCAGATCGATTCCCGCTCGTCCCCGCGGGCGCTGCTAATCAGACGCTCGTTTCTTCCCATTGTACTCCCTGCCGGTATCGAGCGCAGTATCAATCTGGTGGGGTATCGTACAGGTTGGATCTTATCGAGCCATCAGCGGCTCGATTGATAAGAATTATCTGACCGTGTATGCCCAGCATAATAGTTGATAATGAACAGTTTCAGATGAACATGTGTGAAAGTACAATATACGCTCCCTTTAAAGTGAATTGTGGGAGTTCTGCAGGGCGGGCTCCTGGTAAGTAAGTGGATCACTTGTGGCGGGTTTCTGGTAAGTATTATACATTGCAGACAGGCTGCTGCCATTAGGCCAGCGGTATAAATCTGATTTGGTAAACAAGAGATCACTGAAGAATTCCAAATTCCACTTCTCGCACTTATAGAAGCTCAACTAGAGTGCAATCATCATTCAAGTGAGACTGTAACTGAAGTAATGTGAGTGCAGCTCCCGTAATGGGCCCCATTGTTTACATTGCTACAAATGATATTTAGATTAGGAAGAGCCATGAGAACGGCTGGTTGTATTGGTCATACAGGCACACATCAATTCCTCTATTCCACTGTTTAGTTTCCCATTCCTTTTTACAAACACCACTATATCAGCGCACTCAGGTTATCCTTGGAAATGGCAAAACACAAGTCAGACAAAAGGAATGTTTTACATTTGCTTTATTGGGGTTGATGCACAAAAAGCTGGTATATCCGCCATGCACAGAAAGCGCTGGGCAAGTTTTCTTATAGGACAGCTGAAGTGAGAAGAATATGGAGGCTGCCATATTTATTTCCTTTTAACCTCCTTGGTGGTATGGACAGCTCGTCCATGACCGCCAGAGGGTGCCACTCAGGCTCCGCTGGGCCGATTTTGACAATTTTTTTCTTAAAACACGCAGCAAGCACTTTGCTTGCTGCGTGTTGGTCCCGATCGCCGCCGCTTGCCGGCGATGCGCCGCTACCCGCCGCGTAACAACCCCCCGCCGAGACCCCTGTGCAGCCTGGCCAATCAGTGCCAGGCAGCGCTGAGGGGTGAATCGGGACTCCGTTTGACGTCACGACATCGATGATGTCATCGCGATCGTCGTTATGGCGACGGGGGAAGCCCTAAAGGAAATCCCGTTCAAAACGGTATTTCCTTAGGAGGGTATGCGCCGGCGGCGATCGAAGGTATGCGCCGGACGCCGCAGGGAGGGGGCATCATGTAGCTAGCGCTAGGCTAGTTACATGATTTTTAAAAAAATGAATATTTTAGAACTGCTGCGCTGCCACCCTGGCGCAGTTAATAGAACGCCAGGGTTGTTAAGCAATACCAGTTGCCCGGCAGCCCTGCTGATCTATTTGGCTGCAGTAGTGTCTGAATCACGCCCGAAACAGGCATGCAGCTAATTTTGTTAGATTTATATATTTTATTTATAAAGCGCCAACATATTACGCAGCGCTGGACATTAGTTAAGGTTACAGACAATATTTAGGGGTGACATACAGCAATAAGACAATACAGGAATACATGCAAACCAGATCACGCAGCACAGTATGAGTACAAGCTAATGCTTAGTCAGTCACTGGATGGGAGCATAGAGATTAGGCAAGTCCAGTTCACTCAAGAGTTCACTCACATCCATAGGATGGGTGTACAGTAATGGAGGTGCTTGAACAGGTAGGAGACACAAGGGGGACGGCCCTGCCCGAAGGCTTGCAATATAGAAAAAGAGGTAGAGACATGAAAGGTAGGGGACCAGAGTTCAGCTACAGGTTTACAGCTCTAGTGAGGGAGGGGGAAGGGGGGGGGGGGGGTATGCCAGAGTGAAAAGGTGAGTTTTGAGGGCCTTCTTGAAGAAGGATTTTTTGTACTTAATAAATGTGTTTTTATTATCTTACTTCATGGCCCGTTGAGTGTGTTTGGATTGCAGACGGTTCTGCCAAACCAATTTCTTGCCTTCTTGAAGATGTTGAAGGAGGGGGAAGCCCTAGTGAGGGGGGTAGGGAGTTCCATAGTGTTAGAGCATCTCTTGAGAAGTCCTGGAGGCGTGTATGGGACTGGGTGATGCAGGGGGCGGTCAGGTGAAGTTCATTGGAGGAGCGGAGTGAGCGGCTAGGTGTGTACCTCTGTGTAAGATCGGAAATGTAGGTTTGTGGACAGATTTGTAGGTCAGACACAGTATCTTGAATCTGATTCTGGACTGGATAGGAAGCCAGTGGAGGGATTCTAGGAGGGGTGCCGCTGTGGTGGAGCAATAGGAGGAGTGGATAATTCTGGCTGCCGCATTCATGATGGACTGCAGACTGGGGCAATTCGGGTCATAGGGAGACCAGACAGCAGGGCATTGCAGTAGTCAAGGTGGGAAATTATGAGGGCATGGATGAGGAGTTTGGTGGTGGCAGAGGTCAGGAAAGGGCGACTCTTACAGATGTTACAAAGGTGGAAGTTGCAGGACTTTGTGAGGTTTTGGATGTAAGGAGTGAAGGAGAGTGCGGAGTCCAGGGTGACACGCAGACAGCGGGCTTGAGAGGTAGGGTGAATGGTTGTGTGGCATGCACATCTGGGAGGTTCAGGGATGGCAGGGGTGGGAAGATCATAAATTCTGTTTTGTCCAGGTTAGATCTGACAATTATGTCAAATATCTGATATGTTATATGGCTAAAAGTATTAGAGGCAGAGGATCAGCAGGACAGCCAGGCAACTGGTATTGCTTAAAAGGAAATAAATATTGCAGCCTCCATATTGCTCTCGCTTCAATGGTCCTTCAAGCCATTGAGTAGCACATGTTGCGCAATTAGTGTAACCTCCAATTCTTGGGCTTTTATAGATGACGGTACCTCATAACTGCTGTGTATGGACTGTTTTCAATAAGGATTGCTACTAGCCTGTGATATTAGCTGTTTTCAATAAGGATTGCTACTAGCCTGTGACATTATCTGCTATGCATGGACTGTTCCAACCAGCCTTTATCTGCTATGCATGGACTGTTCCAACCAGCCTGCCACTGCTCCCGGCACGGACTGCTACATATGGAATGTCACTAGCCGGAAGCTGCCCCCACATGGTCTTTTAAAAACGGACTTGTAAAGACGATCTGTTATCTTATAACTGCTGGGTATGACCTCTAGCAATCACTTGCATGATAACCTTCTGATGCGGCTTTTCTACCCTGCTCACACATGTCTCACCCCTGTATGATACACCACTGTAAACTGTCATAACTCATACGACATGTACTGTAAATGATTCGTTGATGCCATTGATACTTCTGCGGTGCAGTGTCTGAACCGCTATATCCCTGATGCACTCCCTTCCATCCCAGAGTACCATCACCTATACCAGAGCCGAGCTCCTGGTATGGGAGTCCAAGGCCCAGGTACTGCCCCTGTGGGATACAGTCCTGGCCTATCTAGATCAGTGGACCCGAAGGTCCAGATACAGGCCTAGGGGGAGGAGGGCAGGCGCACAAGTAAGGCTTAAAAAGAAAGGACTGCGGTCACCCATCCCATCCATCCTGCTAGCGAACGTTCGCTCCCTCCCGAACAAGCTAGACGAGCTGCTTCTATTGCTTGGCAGGAAACCCACGCTTGGAAGCAACTCCCCGGTACTCTGCTTCACCGAGACTTGGCTGAATGACAACATCCCGGACAACTCCCTCCATCTACCGGGCTTCGATCTCTTTCGGGCGGATCGCATCCATGCACTCTCAGGGAAAAAGAAGGGCGGGGGTGTATGTTTTTACATCAACTCCACCTGGTGCTCCAACACGACCGTCTTGCAGAAAAACTGCTCCCCCGACATTGAACTCTTACTGATTAACTGCAGACCTCAGTACTCCCCCAGGGAATTCAGCTCCTATGTCCTGGCAGGCGTCTACATCCCCCCGGATGCTGACACCAGCAATGCACTGGGCACACTCAGCGATGCCATCTCAAGGTGGGAGACATCCCTCCCAGACTCTCTCTTCATCATACTGGGGGATTTCAATAGGGCAAACCTACGTCAAGAGCTGCCCCGCTACAAACAACACATCACCTGCCCCACCAGGAACCAGAACACACTGGACCACTGTTACACGGTCCTCAAAGACGCGTACAAAGCCATTAGCCGAGCTGCCTTAGGCAGCTCTGATCACCACCTAATCCACATGATCCCCACATACAGAAGACAACTTGAAACCACAAAGCCGCTAGTCAAGTCTGTGAAGAAGTGGACAGAGGAGGCGAAGGGGCAACTTCAGGCCTGCTTCGACAGCACTGACTGGTCAGTCCTGGAAGCCCCCTGCCTGGAGGAATGGTCAGAGAATGTCACCTCCTACATCCGATTCTGCGAGGAGACATGCATCCCAGCGACAACCGCCAAGGTCTTCCCGAACAACAAGCCCTGGTTCAACGGAAGGCTACGCAGGCTCCGAAGGGAAAAAGAAGAAGCTCACAAATCTGGAATACCGGAGAGCTTCAGGGAGGCCAGAAACACCTTGAAAAGAGAGCTGAAGGTGGCAAAGAGAGACTACTCCGATAAGCTGAGTCGCAACCTCCAGTCCAACAATGTCCGGGAAGTCTGGAAGGGCCTAAGGGCAGCCACCAACTTCAAGCCCCCCTCTCAACACATACTTCCGAGCACCGCACTAGCTGAGGATCTCAACAAATTCTATTGCAGGTTCGAGGCACAACTCACTCACTCTGCAGATCAAACGACCACACCCTCACCCAAGCATCCACCCCCCTCCCCTCCTCTACATGTTAGCCATACTCCCCCAACACAGGTAACAGTCCAGGAGACCGACGTACTACGGCACCTCCGGAAGCTAAACACCAGGAAGGCCTCAGGCCCAGACGGCATATCCCCATCCTGTCTAAAAACATGTGCGGCCCAGTTAGCCCCGGTCCTCACTCCCATCTTTAACAGATCCCTGGAGCTGGGCAAAGTTCCCTCCTGTTTCAAAAGAGCTGACATCATCCCGGTCCCCAAGAAGCCAGGAGTCACGGACCTAAACAACTTTAGACCCGTCGCCCTAACCCCGATCATCATGAAGACATTCGAGAGACTAGTTCTCTCCTACCTGAAGCTCCACACTGCCACCCTATTGGATCCTCTACAATTTGCGTACAGGGCAAATCGGTCTGTGGAAGACGCCATTAACATCTGCCTTGCACATATCACTGAACACCTGGATAAACCGAAGACCTACGCAAGGATCCTCCTCCTGGACTTCAGTTCCGCGTTCAACACCATCTGCCCAAATATTCTGCACGACGACCTGGAACAGCTTGGTGTTGACCCAACCCTTTGCACCTGGATCAAGGACTTCCTTACGAACAGGACACAGCTAGTGAGACTTGGAGACTGCTCCTCCAGTGCGAGAACCACAAACACAGGCGCCCCGCAAGGGTGTGTGCTGTCACCGATGCTCTTCTCACTGTACACAAACAGCTGCACCTCCTCTGCGGACACCGTCAAGGTCATCAAGTTTGCGGATGATACCACCATCGTAGGACTCATGGGTGAAAAATCGGAGCTGGAATACCACAGCGAGATCAAGCGGATTCTCAGGTGGTGCTCAGACAACAAACTTGTTCTAAATGCAGCAAAAACGGTGGAACTGATAGTGGACTTCCGAAGGAACGCCCCACCGCCCAGCCCGGTCATCATAGATGGTACCGAAGTCACCAGGGTACATAGCGCACGGTTCCTGGGCACCACCATCACGGAGAACTTGAGATGGGACGAAAATACCTCTACAACCCAAAAGAAGGCCCAGCAGAGACTGTTCTGCCTGAGGCAACTGAGGAAGTTTGGAATGCCCAGGGAGCTACTGACCAGTTTTTATACGGCGACCATTGAATCTGTCCTTTGCTCCTCCATCATCGTCTGGTACTCGGGGGCAAATGCAAAGGACAGGCTCAAACTCCAGAGAGTCATCAATGTGGCTGCGAAGATCATTGGGTCGCCCCTGCCACCCTTGGACCTTCTCCATGCATCCAGAATGAGGTCCAGGGCAAATAGAATTACACTCGACCCCTCCCACCCTGGCAATCACTTCTTCAGTCCCCTACGCTCGGGACGCCGCTACAGGTCCATCTACACCAAAACTACCAGGCGTAGGAACACTTTCTTCCCTCAAGCGATCACTCTCCTAAACTCAGACCCTCTCCCAAATGTCATCTCCTAAGCCCCTTCAGCACCTAGGGGCACTAGTGCACTAACCAGTATTCTTTGGTCATCTTTGCATAAGACTGTATACACCATTGCATCATAGGGGGACAACCCCCTAGATGGGCTCTGGTGAAATGTTTCTCTATAAATCGTACTATGTGTAGGGTACTTGCACTGTCGTCACTTGCCAATATGTTGAAATGTTTCCTTATAAATTGTACTACGCGCAGAGCTACTTTGCACTGTTGTCACTTGCCAATCATGCTGAAATGTCTCTTTATAAATTGTACTATGTGTAGTGTTATTCGTACTGCTTGTCATTGCCAATATGCCATGTGTCCACAAATAATTCCGGGTGCGGCGCCTGTCGCACTTGGCGAAATAAAGTGATTCTGATTCTGATTCTGATTCTGATTCTGGTTTGGTACATGCTGTGAGAGGGATATGGAAGCTGACATATTTACTTCCTGATTGTCCTGCTGATCCTCTAATACTTTTAGCTATAGACTCTGAACAAGCATGCATGACAAAGACAAGATTAGCTGCATGATTGTTTCAGGTGTGTGATTCAGGCACTACTGAAACCAAAAAGGGCTGTGGAGTGAGTGGTTTAAAAGGAAATACACCTGGCAACCTCTCTATAACTCTGCCATCTCAGGTCAGTTGTCCTTTAAATAATAATTCCAATATCTGTATAGCACCTTTCTCCTGTCAGACCCAAATCGCTTGCAAGGCGCAATTTGACGAAAGTAGTGAAATCGGCGAAAGCCCATCCCAAACTCTGCAGTGCAATGCCTACCACAGGGATTATGCAGCAATGCAAGTCTATGCCAACGCGGTAAGTGTGAGCGAGCGATCACTGTAACAGCGCACATGTGCAGAGCAATGGTAATCCAGTGGCATACTTCCTGTCCAGCAGGGGGTATGTTAGTGAGTAGGGTGTGGCTCTATGCGTTTGACCCACTCACAGGGTTGCCACCTCATCCCTTTAAATACCGACACATATGAACTATACATGCCTTGTGGCTAGTTAGATGCAGTTTAGGCACTGATTATGTGTGAGTAACCCCAGAACCTGTATAACTTAGATGCATTGATATTTAAAGGGATGAGGTGGTAACCCTGTTCACTAGGCCGCAGGGTAATATGCACGGGGAATGGTGCTGTGCGACCGCCCTGCCCCAGGCTCTCCTACCGCAGGACGAGCGCCCCGCACACATGTGAAATTAGCCTAAAAGGCATTTTATGGATTAGGTGTGGACATATTGCTAGGAGAAAACTTAAAGAGGAGCTGTCAGTGTCTCACTACCGAAAGATAAATGTACAGGTAAAAACTGTCTATCACACGTTGCCGATCAGGCTTGACCTTATTGTACAAACTATAGTTAATTAAAACATATCCCTGAGTAGCAGTATGTATTAGTTGTGTATCTGCTCACAGGGATTTACTAGAAATTGTACAGTGTGTTGGGCAACATTCAGTTGTCTCACTACTGACTCTCTCCGTGATTGGTTGAATAAGTGAGTAACGCTATAGGGGTCTTTGCTGATCCCCCCCACACAAATGTTGTGGGGTGTAGCTATCCCACAGCTCCTACTCCTTCAATATACTTGAACCAATTGGATATGTCAGAGCTCTGACTTGAGCGAGTTGCTGGGGGAATCTCTGTTGGTTGGGTGGAGGGTTGAACTGTTGTATATATTTGTAAATGCTGTGTTTCACATACTCCTGACGGCGCCTCAGCTTGAGGCGAAACAATTGTTGAGTGGCACCCTTGGGCATCTGTTTTCACTGTTTTCACTGTTCACACACCCCAATGGTGATAATATTCCTACCCAGCTACCTTCTATGAAGGCTTTTATGTCCCCTATGGGGACGATGTATGATACAGATATCAGAATGGCCATATATGTATAGGCCAACTTCTGACATCGATTATGTGTGTGAAATTGGACATGAATGTCTCACTGTATATCTGACATATCCAATTGGTTCAAGTATATTGAAGGAGTAGGAGCTGTGGGATAGCTACACCCCACAACATTTGTGTGGGGGGGATCAGCAAAGACCCCTATAGCGTTACTCACTTATTCAACCAATCACGGAGAGAGTCAGTAGTGAGACAACTGAATGTTGCCCAACACACTGTACAATTTCTAGAGGAGCTGTCAGCCATATTATCTCAGAAAAAAAAAAACTTATATAAATAGATAAACACTTACTCTACTTACATAACAGATGTATTGCACTGTCCACATTTTGATTTTAGTGATTTTTCTATAGTAAAAAAAAAGAGAAAATCCTTCTTAAGATTCTCCATTTTAACTGTGTCTATGTTGAAGCCAATCCTGATGTCATTTCCTCCGTTACTCTCCTCTACCTGATTGTGTATGCATTTCCCGCCCTCCTCCCAGTCTTCAGACACTCCCACCCAGCTCTGCAATAGAAAGTGCATTGTCTTAGCATGAGAAATATTGGCCAATCAGCGAGGAACAGAGGTGTGGGAGGGGAACACAGGAGGGAAAGAGGCTTCAGCCAATCAGGCTGCATTAAAGGGGCTCTACAGCGGAAAACTGTAACATTTAAAATATGTGCAAACATATACAAATAAGAAGTACCTTTTTTTTCCAAAGTAAAATGAGCCATAAATTACTTTTCTCCTATCTTTCTTTCACTTACAGGAAGTAGTAAAAATCTGTCAGAAGTGACAGGTTTTGGACTAGTCCTTCTCTTCATAGGGGATTCTCAGCAAGGCTTTTATTCTTTATAAAGATATTCCTGAAAAAGGATTTAAACAATGATGCTGGAGAGCCTCCCTGCTCGCTACACAGTTTTTTGGCAGTTGGACAGAGCAACTGCCATTTACTAAGTGCTTTTGAAAATAAATATATCCCTGAGAATCCCCTATGAAGAGATGGACTAGTCCAAAACCTGTCACTTCTGTCAGATTTCTACTACCTACTGTAAGTGACAGCAACATAGGAGAAAAGTAATTTATATGGCTCATTTTAGTCTGGAAAAAAAAGGTACTTTTTATTTGTATGTTTGCACATATTTTAAATTTTACAGTTTTTCACTGTAGTGCCCCTTTAAGTAAGTCTGAGTGGAAAGTAAAGAAGCAAAAAAAGACAACCCAGCATGCCATGCAACTTCCTTTGTGCGGCAATGTACCAAATAAGAGTCAGGTAAACTGGGGAATGATCATTTATCAACAAGAAAAGTAATAGAGATTTTAACTTTTGGATTGCCTGGTTAGCATCCTTATTACTAGCTTACCAGATAAAAATAAATAATTGATTTTATGCCCGACAGTTACACTTTAAGAGAAGTGAATTGGACAAGGGCAAGTGTCTGTAATATACTGTAACTCACTTTACATAAGAGGGAGGGGGGCAGTGCAGGGAGAGGACAGGTACTCCTGCCTCAGCTGCTGGGGAGGATACACACAGCAACTCAGGAGTGACACTTCTCTCACACACACAGAAAAAGTAGAGCATTGAAATATCTGTCGTGAAAAAGACAAAAAATACCCCAAGAGTTTGGCTGCACTTTAAGAGTCCCAGCATAAGACTCAGAGCTCTCTCCCAGTCACATCTGGCCCAAGAATTGCAGAAGTGTCAAAAACTGTATTTAATTTCTCCGTAGATGACAGATCATAAAAACCATGAATAACAGCACTTGACAGGTTTGAAATAATGGCTTTAATAATAAACATAAAAAAGCAGCTCGGAAGACTATTCCGAGAACCCGGTGATGTCATAAGGCCTCAGAACTTCACTGAATGCGCAAAGCTTGAAACGCCACAAGGAGATGGGCCCTGGGGTGGGACAGCACCCAGTTCCAGTGTGTTGTAGATGGCAGCACAGTGAATGCAGGATAGAGATTTGCACAGGTGTTTATCGGTGTGTGTCAGGTAGACCCTGTATAAAGCACAGAATAAGTGTTTGCTTGTTACACAGAGATTCATTTTTCATGAGTAATGAATTTGCGCAGGCAGGAATGTCACCCCTGACCCACCATAGTTCTTGCTTTTGACACCTTGTTAATGGCCCCTGTCAGCCTCCCTCCTCTGCCTGCAGCACGGCCTGTGGCCCAACATAGGCTGCTAATGTTTTTACAAATATCTTTTTTTATTGTCTGCGCCCCATCCCTCACTGGCCTCTGCTGCTTATGGCAGGAGACACACTTCACACCAAGCCGTATCCTGTATCCAGCAACACCGGGCAATCTCTGCACACCGATCTCATCAACCGACCTTACAGCAACACACCTTTCACATAAACTCATGAAGACCTTTTCACTAAAAAACAACAGGTTGGTAAAATACCACATTTGGTATCCTAGAGCAGGGCTTTTCAACCTTTTCAGAAATTGTACCACTTTTATCGCATGAAATTTTTCAAGTACCACCTGTGATTTCGCAAGATGTTAACAACTCAATAAGTAAAAAAAAAAAAAAATATGTACATTTAATAATAATAATGCTATGATTATTATTATTTATTGAAGCGCCAACATATTACGCAGCGCTGGACATTAGTTTAGGTTACAGACAATATTAGGGGTGACATACAGCAATATGACAATACAGGAATACAAGAAAACCAGATCATGCAGCACAGTATGAGTACAAGGTAAACCATTCAATGAATATCTATATAGAGACAAGACAAGACAAATAACATTTATATTGCGCTTTTCTCCTTGCGGACTCAAAGCGCCAGAGCAGAGCAGCAGCCACTAGGGCGCGCTCTATTGGCAGTAGCAGTGTAAGGGAGACTTGCCAAAGGTCTCCTACTGAATTAGTGCTGGCTTACTGAACAGGCAGAGCCGAGATTCGAACCCTGGTCTCCTGTGTCAGAGGCAGAGCCCTTAACCATTACACCATCAGCCAACTGCATAGAGCTGCCAGCCCCCATCATAGTGTGAATTGTCTATCCAAGCAGGAGACAGGGCAGAGAACTTCTAATCTTGTTGCTTGCTGTGCAGAGCAGTCACCCATCAGTGACTCCACTCCTAGCACTGCATATGCAAGATCTGATAAAGTGACATTGGAAGTAAAAAAAATAAAAAAAAATCTATGTGTCATTACTAACTTCCTTCTGTCTATTAAAGGGGATCAGAAAAAAAGGCAAACATTGAAAATGTTCCTTTAACAGTATGTGTTGAGGATGTGGGAGGAATCTGCAGTGCACAGAGGAAACCCACACAGACACAGGGAGAACATACAAACTCTGTGCAGATAAAGCCCTGGCTGGGATTCAAACTGGGGACCACCACATTGAACTGTTTTCCATCCATACGCGAAGAATCACTCGCGTCCCCAGCCTGTCAGCTCCTGTCACCGAAACAGGAAGTGGCTGCCGGCGGGGCCAGGAGGATCGGAGGGAGATGGCGAGGGCACCGGACAGCTGCAGCAGGCTATTGGAAGCCCCAGGTGAGTAAAACTCATTTTTTTTTTGTTTGACTTAAGTGTCCCTTTAAATATCAGAGGCACACGCTGTAATACATTGTATGTAGATTTTAACTACGTTTGGAATGTTTCATTTGCCTAAGTGAATCTCTGCAGTCTGACATGCTAACAGCGTAATATTGAAGCAGGGTTATGTGAAAAGCCTGTAAGGTGTCATGTTTCACACACACAATTATAAATGTTTATGTTGCATATACGATACATTTTTTCTTCTCTCTGCAGAGAACACACACACTCTCTCTCTCTCTCTCTCTCTCTCTCTCCTCTCTCTCTCTCTCTCTCTCTCTCTCTCTCATCAAATCCGTCTGTCCCTCTTTCTTCTTCACTTGACCCTCTTTCAGGACTGATGTACAGAACCATGTAATATATGTATTTTTCTACTGAAAAATGTGTTTCATTGACTCTAATCTTTATTCCCATCCTTTAAAATTGATTTATTTCTTGTTTTAAAATGTAAATATGAAGAAAAATGAACCAGGATAGAAAGGACCAGTGTGCTTTGAATTGAACAACATACAGTGGCTTGCAAAAGTATTTGGCCCCCTTTGTTTTCCACATTTTGTCACATTACTGCCACAAACATGCATCAATTTTATTGGAATTCCACATGAAAGACCAACACAAAGTGGTGTACATGTGAGAAGTGGATCAAAAATCATACATGATTCCAAACATTTTTTACAAATAAATAACTGCAAAGTGGTGTGTGCGTAATTATTCAGCCCCCTGAGTCAATACTTTGTAGAACCACCTTTTGCTGCAATTACAGCTGCCAGTCTTTTAGGGTATGTCTCTACCAGCTTTGCACATCTAGAGACTGAAATCCTTTCCCATTCTTCTTTGCAAAACAGCTCAGCTCAGTCAGATTAGATGGACAGCGTTTGTGAACAGCAGTTTTCAGATCTTGCCACAGATTCACAATTGGATTTAGATCTGGACTTTGACTGGCAGCGGCGGCTCCAGCTTCAGTTTTTTGGGGAGGCTCAAAGGGGGCACAAGGGTTAGCAGGTGGGGCTCACGGGGGGCACTTTTGCGCCGCAGCAAAGAAATGGGCATAGTCATGACATCATGTGGGCAGGGCTAACTGTAACGTAGTTGTACCAGCTAATTACGTTACATTAAAAAAATAAAATAAAATGAGATAAATGCACAAAATGACAGACAGCGTTTCCCCAGTTAATGCACATAATGACAGTAATTGCATGTAATGAGAGACTGCCCCTCACCAGAAAATGCACATAAGAGACAGCTTTTCACCAGTAAATGCACATAATGACAGACAGCCTTTCACCAGTCAATGCACATAATGACAGACAGCGTTTCCCCAGTAAATGCATGTAATGACAGACAGCCTTTCACCAGTAAATGCACATAAGAGACAGCTTTTCACCAGTTAATGCACATAATGACAGACAGCCAGTGTCCCCAGTATAGGTAGCCAGATGTATAGATGTCCCCAGTCAGGCTGGTGGTGGTGGGCTGGGGGCCCAAGGGCAGCTCAGGCCTGGCTGGTGGTGGGCTGGAGACCTCAGGCTCAGGCCTGGCTAGTGGTGGAGGGCTGGGGGTCCCAGGGCAGTTCAGGCCTTTCTGGTGGTGGGCTGGGGTCCCAGGGCAGTTCAGGCCTGGCTGGTGGTGGGCTGGGCTGATGGCCTCAGGACTGGCTGGTGGTGGTGGGCTGGGGGCCCAAGGGCAGCTCAGGCCTGGCTAGTGGTGGAGGGCTGGGGGTCCCAGGGCAGTTCAGGCCTTTCTGGTGGTGGGCTGGGGGCCCAAGGGCAGCTCAGGCCTGGCTAGTGGTGGGCTGGAGACCTCAGGCTGGTGGTGGTGGGCTGGGCGTCCCAGGGCAGTTAAGGCCTGGCTGGTGGTGGGCTGGGGGTCACAGGGCAGTTCAGGCCTGGCTGGTGGTGGGCTGGGGCCCCAGGGCAGCTCAAGCCTGGCTGGTGGTGGTGGGCTGGGGGCCCCAGGGCAGCGCAGACCTGGCTGGTGGTGGTGAGCTGGGGGCCCCAGGGCAGATCAGACCTGGTTGGTGGTGGTAAGTTGGGGGCCCCAGGGCAGCTCAGGCCTGGCTGGAAGTGGTGGGCTGAAGGCCTTAGGTGCAGTGGCGGCGCTACACTGGGGCTTGCCCAGGCTTCAGCCCCAGCTGGCAACTTGTTAGCCCCTCTTAAAGCCCCCCCGCTGGCCGTGGCCACCGCAAGTCTGTACTTGTCAGATGACAAAAAATGATCGAGGCGCCAGCCGCGCTAATAAGGGATGCGGGAGCCTGCTTTATTCCTCCCTCCCTCCTCCCTTCCTATGAATGCTCCCCCACCTGCTGTGAATGACTGTCCCCCCCGTAGGCAGTGTGTGCGGAGCAGAGCGGAGCGGTAGGTCCTCTTACCGCAATCCATGCTCACCGGCAACTAGTCTCTTGCTTCCTGTTTACCATGACGTCACAGGAAGCAGGAGACTAGTTGCCGGTGAGCATGGATTGCGGTAAGAGGACCTACCGCTCCGCTCTGCTCCGCACACACTGCCTACGGGGGGGGGGGACATTCACAGCAGGTGGGGGCATTCAGAGGAAGGAAGGAGGGAGGGAGGAATAAAGCAGGCTCCCGCATCCCTTATTAGCGCGGCTGGCGCCTCGATCATTTTCTTCCTGTCTTCTCTCCCCAGGGCAATCTCCTCACACATAGGGGCACCTTCCTCCCCTCCCACGGGCATTCTCCCCCCTCCACTGACGACCCCCCTACCCACTGGCACCCTCTTCCCCACCCACTGGCACCCTCCTTCTACCCACTGAGACTATCCTCCTACCCACTGGCACCTTTCTCCCCCACCCAGTGTCACCCTCCTTTCCACCCACAGGTACCCTCCTCCCCACCCACTGGCACCCTCCTCCTACCCACTGACACCCTCCTCCTGCCCACTGGCACCCTCCTCCCCACCCAGTGGCACCCTCCTTTCCACCCACAGGTACCCTCCTCCCCACCCACTGGCACCCTCCTCCCCACCCACTGGCACCCACTGAGCTGCCCTGGGGCCCCCAGCCCACCACCAGCCAGGCCTGAGCTGCCCTGGGGCCCCCAGCCCACCACCACCAGCCAGGCCTGAGCTGCCCTGGGGCCCCCAGCCCACCACCACTAGCCAGGCCTGAGCTTCCCTGGGACCCCAGCCCACCAGCCACGCAGGCATGAGGCCTCCAGCCCACCACCAGTCAGGCTTGAGGTGCCCTGGGGCCCCCAGCCCACCACCACCAGCCTGACTACATATACTGGGGACAGCTATACGCCTGGCTACATATACTGGGGACATCTATACACCTGGCTACCTATGCTGGGGACACTGTCTGTCATTATGTGCATTAACTGGTGAAAAGCTGTCCCCTATGTGCATTTACTGCGGAAACGCAGTCTGTCATTATGTGAATTAACTGGTGAAAAGTTGTCTCTTATGTGCATTTACTGGGGAAATGCTGTCTGTCATTATGTGCATGAACTGGTGAAAAGTTGTCCCTTATGTGCATTTACTGCGGAAACGCAGTCTGTCATTATGTGAATTAACTGGTGAAAAGCTGTCTCTTATGTGCATTTAATGGGGAAACTGTCTGTCATTACATGCATTAACTGGTGAAAAGCAGGCTCTTATGTGCATTTAATGGGGAAACTGTCTGTCATTACATGCATTAACTGGTGAAAAGCAGGCTCTTATGTGCATTTAATGGGGAAACTGTCTGTCATTACGTGCATTAACTGGTGAAAAGCAGGCTCTTATGTGCATTTACTGCGGAAACGCAGTCTGTCATTACGTGCATTAACTGGTGAAAAGCTGTCCCTTTATGTGCATTTACTGCAGAAACGCAGTCTGTCATTATGTGCATTAACTGGTGAAAAGCTGTCTCTTATGTGCATTTAATGAGGAAACGCTGTCTGTCATTACGTGCATTAACTGCTGAAAAGCTGATTCTTATGTGCATTTACTGGTGAAAGGCTACCTGTCATTATGTGCGTTTACTTCATTTTTTTTTTCATGTAACTACGTTAGCTGGTACAACTACATTAAAGTTAGCCCCGCCCACATGACATCATGACCACGCCCAAATGTTCACCGCCCCCCCTAAGCCCGACCTGCTAGCCCTCGTGCCCCCTTTGAGCCCCCCAAAAAATCTGAAGCTGGAGCCGCCACTGCTTAGGTGGCTCAGGTCTGGCCAGTGGTGTGGTGGGCTGGGGCCCCCAAGGCAGCTCAGACCTGGCTAGTGCCAGGCTGCCAGCATCAAATGCAAAAAAACAAAACAATACAAAAAAATCACTCAAGTTGGCTTGGCTGCCCAGTGCCACCCACCTTGAGTCCTCCAGGTTCCTCCTGCGGCAGTCCTCGGATGTATGTGCGCGCTGGCTGGCAGTCACTCTCTGGTCTGGTGGTGTCCAGCTGCATAGTCCCCACACTGTGAGCACTGCAGTGCTGTGCTGGCTGGCCTGGCTGCTTAACGGCCGTCGGAGCGGCAAGCGGCAGCCTCTCTGAAGATGGGCGGGCCAGGCGAGGTGAGGCAAGCGCTGCACACTGTGTGCGGTGCGTGTCACGTGACGGACGTCGTCACGTGACACAAATTTATGGCAGGAACGTTCCTTGCAGGCCGCTCTGTGCCTGCGTGGCTGTGCTTCTGGTGGGGCGGGGTTAAGTCCCTCCGATTTGAGTGACAGCCAGGCCAGCCCTCCTCCAGTCCTCCTCCTTCCTTGAACTTGGGGCGGCGGCGGCGGCGGCCCCCAGGGGGGCTTTAGTGGGGGCTGATTGGTTGACAGCTGGGGCTGAAGCCTGGGTAAGCCCCAGTGTAGCGCCGCCACTGTTGACTGGGCCATTCTAACACATGGATATGTTTTGTTTTAAATCATTCCATTGTTGCCCTGGCTTTATGTTTAGGGTTGTTGTCCTGCTGGAAGGTGAACCTCCGCCCCAGTCTCAAGTCTTTTGCAGACTCCAAGAGGTTTTCTTCCAAGTTTGCCCTGTATTTGGCTCCATCCATCTTCCCATCAACTCTGACCAGCTTCCCTGTCCCTGCTGAATAATAATAATAATAATATAATAATTCAAACATTTGTATAGCGCTTTTCTCCTGTCGGACTCAAAGCGCTCAAGAGCTGCAGCCACTGGGACACGCTCAAGAGGCCACCCTGCAGTGTTAGGGAGTCTTGCCTTGAACTCCTTACTGAATAGGTACTTGACCTAGCCAGGATTCGAACCCTGGTCTCCCATGTCAAAGGCAGAGCCCTTAACCAGTACACTATCCAGCCACTGCTGAAGAGATGCACCCCCAAGCATGATGCTGCCACCACCATATTTGACAGTGGGGATGGTGTGTTTAGAGTGATGTGCAGTGTTAGTTTTCTGCCACACATAGCGTTTTGCATTTTGACCAAAAAGTTCCATTTTAGTCTAATCTGACCAGAGCACCTTCTTCCACATGGTTGCTGTGTCCCCCACATGGCTTGCGGAAAACTGCAAACGGGAATTCTTATGCTTTCTGTCAGAGCCGGGACAAGGTCCATCAGCACCCAAGGCTGAGACAGCAAAGTGCACCCCTCCATCCCTTCCACCCCAGCCATCACACACTGATTGCAATTAGCCTAAGAGGCGCCCTAGGGCCCCCAAAACCCCCAACACCTTAATCTCTAGTTATCTGGCTTGCAGTCACTGCTATGTATGCCCTTTTCTTATTTCTTTGTGCTTCAAACACAATTGGGAATGATTGACAGCAGAATGAATTGTGCATCCCCTCCTACACTGCGCCCTGAGGCTGGAGCCTCTTCAGCCTCTGCCTCGGCCCGGCCCTGCTTTCTGTTAACAATGCCTTTCTTCTTGCCACTCTTCCATAAAGGCCAACTTTGTACAGTGCATGACTAATAGTTGTCCTATGGACAGAGTCTCCCACCTGAGCTGTAGATCTCTGCAGCTCATCCAGAGTCACCATGGGCCTCTTGACTGCATTTCTGATCAGCGCTCTCCTTGTTCGGCCTGTGAGTTTAGGTGGACAGCCTTGTCTTGGTAGGTTTACAGTTGTGCCATACTCCTTCCATTTCTGAATGATAGCTTGAACAGTGCTCCGTGGGATGTTCAAGGCTTTGGAAATCTTTTTGTAGCCTAAGCCTGCTTTAAATTTCTCAATAACTTGATCCCTGACCTGTCTTGTGTGTTCTTTGGACTTCACTGTGTTGTTGCTCCCAATATTCTCTTAGACAACCTCTGAGGCTGTCACAGAGCAGCTGTATTTGTACTGACATTAGATTACACACAAGTGCCCTCTATTTAGTCATTAGCACTCATCAGGCAATGTCTATAGGAAACTGACTGCACTCAGATCAAAGGGGGCCGAATAATTACGCACACACCACTTTGCAGTTATTTATTTGTAAAAAATGTTTGGAATGATGTATGATTTTTGATCCACTTCTCACATGTGCACCACTTTGTGTTGGTCTTTCATGTGGAATTCCAATAAAATTGATTCATGTTTGTGGCAGTAATGTGACAAAATGTGGAAAACTTCAAGGGGGCCGAATACTTTTGCAACCCACTGTATTTTGCTTATGAAATCTTTATGGCATGCATGACTAGGGGTGTGTCGGGTGTGATTAAGGGTTTGGCAGGGGCGTGGCTTAAGTGTCCCTCTTTCTTATCTCAAAAAGTGGGGAGGTATGCAGAATTGTGATGATTCTTCTGGTACAAGTGGTCTGCCCAAAACATGAGCCTTCCTCTGCAAACTGCTTCTGTCTCGTGACAGAGTAAAAGGCATCCCCGGCAGTGGCATAGCAATAGGGGATGCAGAGGTTGCGATTGCACCGGGCCACACTAGGGGTCTGCTTCATCCATCTTATTAGCTTTTCATTGGTGCTGTGCTGGTAATGAACACCTCTATGGGCTTGATTCACTATGTGGTGCTAACTTACTTAGCACGTCTAAAGTCTTTAGGCGCGCTAACCAGAGTGCTAAGTAGGTTATCACCGGTTTTCTCAATCACATCGTGCGCTAAGTACCGTGCGCAAAGTTTTACGTGCGCAAAGTCCTATGCGTGCGCTAAGTCCCATAGGCTTTAATGGGCACTTCGCGCGGAGCGCCCTGCGCTCTGTGTAGTGCGCACGTAAAGTTTTGCGCTTGAAAAACTCGTTTAGGCGTGCTAAGGGGGTTTTCACAGGCGTGCTAACAGTTAGCACCGCTTTGTGAATCAAGCCCCATGTATGTATTGTCTAGTGGTAATCCTTAACAAACTGTTTCCTTAGGGCCCTTTTCCACCAGCGCGTTTGCGCTGGCTGAATCGCAAAAACGCAAACCGCTAGCGATTTTACAATCGCTACGGTTTGCTTTTTAACATAGGAATCGCGGTAGGTCATTTCCACTACCGCGATTCGTTTTTTACTTGATCGCGATCGCGCCGCGGAGCGACTTTTGCCGCGATTTTGCTATGCAGTGCATAGCATAGCAAAATCGCGGCCGCGAACGTCGGGGAATCGGCGGTAATTGCGATTCAGCAATCGCTAGCGTTCAGCGTGATTTCACCTCTCTGACACTGCAGCTTCCCTTGGTAGGTTTTGGGGCTCAATACCAATAAAGTGCTTGGGGCCCCATGTAAAACATGCACTGGGGTCCATAGCTCCTAGTTAAGACACTGATCCCCGGCATCCCTATAGATCTGCATACTTCCTCTAGTCTAGTGCCTCTGTGTATCAGTTTTTTCCTGTTCACGACTTAAAGTGTAACTGTTGGGCATAAAATCAAAAATCAATTCTTTATTTTTATCTGGTAAACAAGTAATAAGGATGCTAACCAGGCAATCCAGAAGTTAAAAATCTCTATTACTTTTCTTTTTGATAGATGATCATTCTTCAGTTTACCTGACTCTTATTTGGTACACACAAAATTTGGTACACAAAAAGGAAGTTGCAGGGCATGCTGGGTTGTCCTTTTTTGTTTTTGTACTTCTGCTCAGGCTTAACTAATGCAGCCTGATTGGCTGAAGCCTCTTTCCCTCCTCTTTTCCCTTCCCACACCTCTGCTCCTCTCTGATTGGCCAATATTTCTCATGCTGAGACAATGCACTTTCTATAGTGAAGGGCGGGCAAATCAGGCAGAGGAGAGTAAGGGAAGAAATGACATCAGAATTGGCTTCAAAATAGCCACACTTAAAATGGGAAATGCTAAGAAGGATTCTCTCTTTTTTTACTGTAGAAAAATCACTAAAATCAAAACGTGGACAGTGCAATACATCTTTGATTGGTCCCGCTCTGAGCCCAAACCTAAAAGTCCATTTAGAAGGAAGAAACCACGTAAATTTAATAAAAAGAAAAAAGTAGGGGTGGGACGACGAATCCGGCGAATCCACGAATCCCTCGAATATTGGGAAATATTCGAGATTCGTGGATTCGAATCCCGACGCCATTTTTCACTTTCCGAATCCGCCGAATCCCGACGCTGCATCGCCGCATACGCCGCTCCCCCCGCCCGCACTCGTCCTCCCCCGACCTTCTCCGACCCCCCCGCGCCTCCTCCGTTCGCCAGCATCAACTCACCTGAGCGGAGCGCACAGAGCGGCAGACCTCTCGCCGACTTCCTGGTTCCCCCTAGTGACCGGCTCTTACAATGATGTCATCAGTAAGAGCCGGTCCGGCCACTAGAGGGAACAGGGAAGTATCGAAGAGGTCTGCCGCTCTGCGCTCCACGGAAAGGTGAGTAGATACTCATGCAGGGGTGAGCGGAGGAGGCACGGGGGGGGGGGGGGGGGGTGTGTGAGCGGAGGAGGACCGGGGAGGGGGGGGGGCGGAGGAGGCCGGGGAGGGGGGAGGGGGGTGAGCGGAGGAGGCATGGAGAAGGCCCCTATACCTACCTACAGGCCCCTATACCTACCTACAGGCCCCTATACCTACCTACCCACCTACAGGCCCCTATACCTACCTACCTACCTACCCACCTACAGGCCCCTATACCTACCTACCTACCTAAAGGCCCCTATACCTACCTACCTAAAGTCCCGTATACCTACCTACCCATCTACCTACCTACAGGCCCCTATACCTACCTACCCACCTACAGGCCCCTATACCTACCCACCTACAGGCCCCTATACCTACCTACCTAAAGGCCCGTATACCTACCTACAGGCCCCTATACCTACCTACCCACCTACAGGCCCCTATACCTACCTACCCACCTACCTACCTACCTACCTAAAGGCCCCTATACCTACCCACCCATCTACCTACCTACAGGCCCACCTACCTACCTACCTACCTACCTACCTACGTAAAGGCCCCTATACCTACCTACCTAAAGGCCCCTATACCTACCTACCTACCTACCTACCTAAAGGCCCCTACACCTACCTACCCACCTACCTAAAGGCCCCTACACCTACCTACCTAAAGGCCCCTATACCTACCTACCTACCTACAGGCCCCTACACCTACCTACCCACCTACCTAAAGGCCCCTACACCTACCTACCTAAAGGCCCCTACATCTACCTACCTACAGGCCCCTACACCTACCTACCCACCTACCTAAAGGCCCCTATACCTACCTACCTACCTAAAGGCCCCTATACCTACCTACCTACAGGCCCCTACACCTACCTACCCACCTACCTAAAGGCCCCTATACCTACCTACCTGCATACCTACCTATACTGAAGGTCCCTTTACCTACCTACCTAAAGGCCCCTACACCTACCTACCTAAAGGCCCCTATACCTACCTACCTAAAGGCCCCTATACCTACCTACATACCTACCTATACTTAAGGCCCTATACCCTGCTACCTATACTGAAGGTCCCTTTACCTACCTACCTAAAGGCCCCTATACCTACCTACCTAAAGGCCCCTATACCTACCTACATACCTACCTATACTTAAGGCCCTATACCCTATATACCTATACTGAAGGTCCCTTTACCTACCTACCTATACTGAAGGCCCCTATACCTAGTTAACTACCAATACTGAAGGCCCATATACCCTGCTACCTTTACTGAAGGCCCATATACCATGCTACCTATACTGAAGGCCCATATACCCTGCTACCTATACTGAAGGCCCATATACCCTGCTACCTATACTGAAGGCCCATATACCCTGCTACCTATACTGAAGGCCCATATACCCTGCTACCTATACTGAAGGCCCATATACCCTGCTACCTATACTGAAGGCCCATATACCCTGCTACCTATACTGAAGGCCCATATACCTTGCTACCTATACTGAAGGCCCATATACCCTGCTACCTATACTTAGGGCCCCTATACCTTGCTACCTATACTGAAGGCCCCTATACCTTGCTACCTGTACTGAAAGCTACCTATATTGAAGGCACCCATACCTAGCTAGCTATACTGAAGGCACCTTTACCTCGCTACCTATGCCTGGGTACCTATACTGCGGGCAACTATACCATGGATCGCACAATTCTTATGTGCAGGATTCATTAGATTCGGGATTCAAAAGGTTCGAGATATTCGAGAACCTTTTTAGATTCGGATCCGGATTCGGATTCGAAGAAATTGTGGATTCGTGCCATCCCTAGAAAAAAGGCTACTGGACTTCAGACTCTGGGTCTGAGTCAGAAGCAGAAAACAAAGGGAAAAAACCTAAGAAGTCCCCTTTAGGAGGAAAAAGACAAGGAGAGGGAGGAGACGACAGCGAGGAATCATGTGCAAAGAAAGTGTCCTGTAAAGGGACTGTCCAACAGGAATTTGCCTAGAGAATGGCACTGTCCAGACTCAGTTGCAGGTGTTGAATCTGTCTGGAGAACAATTACCCGAGTTATGTATCAAGGCCCTTCAGAAAGGGTTGAATTTTGTGACCACTACATCCTTCGATTATACCAGATTTGAGGTGGACCTTTACAAAAATGTCCGTAAAATTAATCTGTATAGAATGTTTGGGGGCAATCCCCCTTCACTTCCACAGTCAACTACAGGAACTTTGGGCTTTATGCCGTCCCTGTCATTCCAGGATAGTGTGGCCATTTGTGATTTACAGTCGCTACTTGCAGAGAACAGTACTCCCATTGAGAATTCTTTAGAGGGTACAGGTAGAACTACTAGGTTTAGGCCCTGCAAATCTGTGGCTCCGTTCCCTCCCTTGTCAGGCTCTACCTTGGACATATTCCAAAAACAGGTTCTGAGGGAATCTAGAGCCTTAATCTATCCACGGGATGAGAGAAATCTCTCGTCGGGTGAATGGAAAGCTCTCAAATGGCTCAGGTCCCGCCCTGACCTCACAATCAAAAAGGCTGACAAGGGAGGGAACATAGTAGTAATGTCCACAATTCAATACGTTAAGGAAGCAATGAGACAGTTGGAGGATTCATCCACCTATGTTAAACTTAACAAAGACCCTACCTCCATGTTCCAGAAAAAGTTGCGTAATCTTTTGCGGGAGGGAGTGATGTCTGGCCTGCTGGAACAAAAACTAGGGGAAGATTATTCCCGGAATTTCAAAAGAGACCAGTGATCTACTTCCTACCGAAGGTCCGTAAGTCCCTGGTGGATCCCCCGGGCCGACCCATTGTCTCCGGGAGGGGCTCTGTAACAGAGCCCCTCTCAAGTTACCTGGACCATGCCCTTAGGCCTCTGTTGTCCTTTGTTCCATCCTATCTGAAAGACACAACACATGTCCTGAAAATGATTGAGCAGTTTAGGTGGCAGGATGGTGATAGCCTCGCCACCATCGACGTGGTAAGCCTGTACAACAGGATACCGCAGGAGATGGGGGTGAAGGCTGTCTTGGATATGCTACATACCACTAGGTTGGTCGAACAGTCAGAAAGTGAATTCTTGGGGGATTGCCTAAGATTTGTATTGAGACATAATGCCTTTAGATTTGGTGATGTCTGGTATCGCCAAACATCTGGAACGGCAATGGGGACATCAGTAGCTCACACATTTGCAAACATCTTTTTGGCAAAGTGGGAGGAGGAATACATATATGGGGAAAGAAACCCCTTTAGAAGTGATCTGAGGGCATGGTCCAGGTATGTTGACGATGTGTTGGTCATTTGGGGTTCCACCAGGGACCGCTTTAATTCCTTTTTGGAATATTTGGACAAAAATGATAGGAACATGTTATTTACAGGTGAATGGGGTGGAGATACGGTCAATTTCCTTGACCTCACTTTGGAGGTCCACAAAGGTGTTCTGATTTCTAGGGGACACAGGAAGGACACGGCTACTAATTTGGTTCTACACCACGCTAGCTACCATCCCCCCCATGTTAAATCAGCAATTCCATACAGCCAATTTATTAGATTGAGGAGGAACAATTCTCGGGACTCGGACTTTGAGAAACAGGCAGAGGAGATGAGCAGTAGATTTTCTGAAAGAGGATACGCGAAGCAGGACCTCAGAATAGCCCTGACCAAGGCTAGAGCGGTAGATAGAAAGGATCTCCTAAAAGAAAAAGTTGGGGAGCAAGAAGATAGGTTTGTTATGACCTTCGACTATTCACCAATGGCCGACAAGATTAAGGAAATTATAAACAAAAATTGGTACATTCTACAGCAGGATAATGGATTTGGACCTAGGATCCAAAGCCCACCGATTCTGGCATATAGAAGAGGTCCCACTATAGGGTCCCTGGTAACTAGGAGTGAGTATGTTAGACCCCAAAACAAATCCTGGCTAGGATCTGTAAAAAAACAGGGTTGTTACCCATGTGGACATTGTCCAACGTGTGGTCACGTTAATAAAACAAAAAATGTACGATTGGGAGATATTGATCTCCAGATTAAAGATTTCATAACTTGTAGAACCGAGTTTGTGGTCTATGCCCTCCTGTCTCCTTGTCTATTTTTCTATATAGGGAAGACTACTCGTCCCATGAGGGAGAGATTCGTAGAACATATTAGATTTATTAGGAAGGGCAAGGGTGGGGTTCCAAGATTAGTGGAACATTTCAAAGAGGTCCATCAAAGTGACCCCACCCAACTAAAGATTACTGGACTGTTTACTGTAGTAACCCCTCAGCGGGGAGGAGATAGGGAGAGACTTCTTTCCCAAAAGGAAGCAACCTGGACCTCAAGAACCAAAGCTGTGGGCCCATTAGGGTTCAATGATCGGAATGAACTAAGTGTGTTCCTAGAAAAAAACTAATCATGTTATTATAATTTGATGTTTGTATCTCTCTATATATGCTTTCTCGTCTGGTTTAGGGATATCACCGGTTGGTTCTGTATTTCTCTAGTCCTTTGCCTTGTGGTTGTTAGTCATTAAGCCTTGTAGAGCCTCCTCTCGGTTGTGGGTCTTTTCTTAAACAGGATGTATATTGTCTAGATACTAAAGGTTCCCCCTGAGCAGTATGCTCTGTGCGGTCTGGATTACCTCCTTGGCTCGCGTCAGCCCCATGACACGGCATGCTGGCTCTTCCCCGATGAGGAAAGCTGTTTTGCCTTCTTCCGGGTGGTGGAGCGCATCCAGGAGACTGGTTTGTTGCCATGGCGACGACGCTCTGGTAGCGTCGACGAGCGTGGTGACGTTGCCGTATAGTGGATGGTGATGGGCTGTGCTCCGAGAGGATGCACGTTCACGTGATCTGACGTGGAACGTGACGCAAGTTAGGGAGGAACAAGTGGGCGGATACCCTTCCGGGGTACTTTTAGACGCACACTTGTCCGTGGCGTTTGAGCCTTATCCCCACCGCGGAGAGCAGCGGTCCAGGAGGAAGCTACCAAGCGAAACAATTGTTGACCGGAGGGTCTCTGTGGGTGGTGACACCAGAGCGGTGATGTATATACGCACAATGTGAATGGAATTGCTGTCAATAATCTCATCTTGCCAAGCTATGCTATTAAACCGGACAGTTTAAACCTGTTGGTGCCCATGTGATATTGTGATATAGTGGTTGAAAGTGGAATACATATGCTATGTAAGTAGAGCAAGTATCTACTTATATATGTGGGTTTTTTTCAGAGATAGTATAGCTGACAGCTCCTCCTTACAGGATTAAAGGATAACCTCTTCATAGCTCCCAACTGCCCCTCTTTTGGGGGGACAGTCCTGTTTGGAGGGACAAACCCCTGTTCCTCTTTCTTCCTCATTTGTCCCTTTCAGGACTGGTGTAAAGATCTGTGTGAATATTTGTATTTTTCTACTTGAATGTGTTGAATTGATTCTAAACTTTACTCCCATCCTTTGAATTGATGCATTTCTTATTTGCAAATATTAACATTAAGTAAACCTAATGATGAAAGAAAGGACTAGCATAATATGAATGATAAAACTACATATTTTGTTTATGGATTCTTTTTGGTATGCATGACTAGGGGTGCGGCTGAGGCGTGTCTATCTCAGAAAGTTGGGAGGCATGTCTATAAATGTGTCCTGCTCCTGCTTCTCCTGTTCTGTTTATTTTGTGATGTCCCGCCCGGCTGCACATAGGTACCAGTGAAGTGAGGAGATAGACAGCGAGGCTCCTCCTCTTGGCTGGCTACTTTGCCTTTCCATTTTATAGAATAGTTGTTTATTAGTTACCGATATCTCCAGGCTGGAGATAAATACCAAACATCTCACTTGTTTTACCTCATGCTCTATTCTTTGTGAATTGACATCTATTGAAGTATTAACCACATCAGTAATTCACCTGACTGCTTGATATTTTTTCAGTTTCCCGTACGGTAATAACCTTAGCGAATTTACATTTACCTTAAAGAGACTCCGTAACAAAAATTGCATCCTGTTTTTTATCATCCTACAAGTTCCAAAAGCTATTCTAATGTGTCCTGGCTTACTGCAGCACGTTCTACTATCACCATCTCTGTAATAAATCAATGTATCTTTCCCTTGTCAGACTTGTCAGCCTGTGTCTGGAAGGCTGCCAAGTTCTTCAGTGTTGTGGTTCTGCTATGAATTCCCCCTTCCAGGCCCCTCTATGCACACTGCCTGTGTATTATTTAGATTAGAGCAGCTTCTCTCTTCTCTCTTATCTTTTACAAGCTGGATAAATCGTCCTCTGAGCTGGCTGGGCTTTCACATACTGAAGAATTACAGACAAGGGCAAAGCTGTTTGCAGGAGAAAAAAGAGCAGCCTGAAACTTCAGTGCATGAGAACTGCAGGGAGAAAGAAACACACAAATGATCTCTTGAGATTCAAAAGGAAGGCTGTGTACAGCCTGTTTGTGTATGGATGTATTTTCTATGTGTGGACATACTGTACATCAAGCTACTTCCTGTTTTGGTGGCCATTTTGTTTGTTTATAAACAAACTTTTTAAAACTGTTTTTAACCACTTTTAATGCGGCGAGGAACGGCGAAATTGTGACAGAGGGTAATAGGAGATGTCCCCTAACGCACTGGTATGTTTACTTTTGTGCAATTTTAACAATACAGATTCTCTTTAACCTTTTGGGGACCGGCAGCCTAACTCCCCTTAAGGACCAGGGCATTTTACCTGTTGGGGTGGGGGCGCGTTTGGGGGGGGGGGGGTCATGCAGCCGGATCCCTAGTTTAGATAGCTGGGCATTTATGTCCCCAGTGTGGCCAGGTGTCCCCAGTACATCCAGCAGCCTTTAAGTACGTTTAAGTAAGCTTGATGACACTTGATGGCATCAAGCCGGGACCCGACATTAGAGTCAGAGCGAGCAGGGGTGCCGCCAGGGTACAAGCAAGGCAAGCCCCTGCTTGGGGCCTCACTTTAGAGGGGCCTCACTGTCCCTGGTGGGCTACCCTGATCTCCATGGCCCCCGGCCCCTTCTTCCATAACTCACATGCCCTGATCCAGCGCCCAAACTCACGTCTCTCGTTGCTAGCTTTGAGTCCTGTCACCATGGTTACTTCCAGCTGCCACCTCTCATGATGTCAGAGCCGGAAGTAACCATGGTGACCAGAGCTAAGCGACCAGCAGGAGATTGGGGAGACTTGGTCCTGGATTGGGGCCATGAGACTCAATGCCTTCAGTGGAAGGGGGGGGGGGGGGGCAACCCCAGCAGCACCCCTGAGAGCGAGCAGGGATGCCAGCCAGAGCGGAGCGACAATCGTCGTGGGAACGTCAGGAAGGTGGGTGGATCCTCTTCTTCCCCGTCTACCGCAGCTGCTCTGTACTGATCATCACTACTATCCGCCGGCGATCACAGTGATCACGTGATCAGGATCGCGATGGCTCCTTGTCACTGAGGGGAGATGTCAGCAGACATATGACAGCTTAATCTCCCCTCTCAGGTGCACACGACTGCAGTGGGACGCTTCGTTTACGATGACATTGAATCTACGTCCAGTCAGGGTGGCAGCACCACCTACTGGATGTAGATTCATACTACGTAGGTCCACATTTGTTTAATCTTAACCACTACCCTCCCAGCTGTCTTAACAACCCCCCCCCTCGCGCCTAATAACCGTAGCCCCCTAAACTACTCTGCTGGGTGCCCAATAAATATCGGGTGCCATAATTACTGTTCATTGCCGCTGATTGTGACTTTTACTATTACAGTCTATGTCGGCACCATTCTTAGCAACCCTCATCCTGCACCATTTGTACCTGATTCAGACAAAGGCCACATAATACTATTATATTAGGTAATTTGCACCAAATGCACAGTTGTCCTTTAAATGCTCAACTAAAGTTAAAGAGGAACTTCAGTAAAAATAATGTAATAAAAAAGTGCTTCAATTTTACAATAATTATGTATAAATGATTTAGTCAGTGTTTGCCCATTGTAAAATCTTTTAAATCCCTGATTTACATTCTGACATTTATAATATGGTGACATTTTTACTGTTGGCAGGTGATGTAGCTGCTGCATGCTTTTTTGGCAGTTGGAAACTGTAAACAGCTATTTCCCACAATGCAACAAGGTTCACAGACAGGAAACTGCCAGGAGTACCACGCTCCTCAGAGTTTCTTGTCGGAGGGGTTTCACCACAATATCAGTCATACAGCGCCCCCTGATGTTCTGTTTGTGAAAAGGAATAGATTTCTCATGTAAAAGGGGGTATCAGCTACTGATTGGGATAAAGTTCAATTCTTGGTCGGAGTTTCTCTTTAAGCACAGAGATCTATGGTTACTCAGCACTGAGCTATTCATAGAACGCTTGTGTGGTAGTGGAGACAAAGCACTGTAAGCCCAGGCCCGTAATATTTTATATCAGTTGTGTGGGGTCCTGTTTGGAAAGCAAAGAACAAAACAAACACAGGCGGTCTCAGGCAGTCAGAATTTCGCAGGAAAAGGTTATTTTTCAGGGCGTGTGGTTGGTGGACGTGATCTTTTGTATGGTTTATCAGGAGAAAATAAACTAAATAAATATTAGCTTTCTAAAACAAGTCTTTATACTCAGGAAAGTGTCAACTTCACACAGGACAAAATGGAGTCACCTTACGGCCAACGCACTTGACATTTGTTTTATTTATTGTCTAAAAGTAAACTGCCACATTGTGCTTTACTGCTACATTGATATTATTTTAACCCTCTGGGCGATACAATTATATCGCCCAGGAGGTGGCGCAGCACTATTTTTTTAAATGTTTTATTTTTTAAATCATGTAGCGAGCCCAGGGCTCGCTACATGATAGCCGCAGCGCAGCGGCATCCCCCCACCCACTCCGATCGCCTTCGGCGATCAGAGTAAGCAGGAAATCCCGTTCAAAACGGGATTTCCTGCTGGGCTTCCCCGGTCGCCATGGCGACGGGGCGGGATGACGTCACCGACGTCATGGACGTCGTGACCTCGGAGGGAGTCCCGATCCACTCCTCAGCGCTGCCTGGCACTGATTGGCCAGGCTGCGCAAGGGGTCGGGGAGGGGGGGGGGCTGCACAGTACGGCGAGCGGCGGCGCATCGGCGGCGATCGGAAGTTACACGCAGCTAGCAAAGTGCTAGCTGCGTGTAACAAAAAAAAAATTATGCAAATCGGCCCACCAGGGCCTGAGAAATCCTCCTGCGCGATATACCCCGAGCTCAGCTCGGGATTATCGCTCAGGAGGTTAAAGAACAATGTCTCATATCCAGGGCCGGTTGTAGACTTTTTACTCCCTGAAGCAAACTTGTGAGTATAGTTTAGACAGGCATAGTGTAACGTTTGCGGAATCGTTTCTGTGGTCAGCGCACCAGACGTGCGCTGACGTGGCGGAAATCCTCCACAAACTTGTAATTGGGAGAACCCAGGTTAGGTGCAATGCACCGGTAGAGGGCAATTCCCACCGGTAGATGGAGCTGTGGAGTGCAGACGAGTCCTGCCTCTGCACTGCCACAGATGCTAGATGGGAATTGTACGAGCAGGATTAAGCAGGGCTGAATAGCCCTCAAAGAGAAATAGCACATGGACAGACAGAATGTGTGCTCACCAACCTAGTCGCCACCCAGCGACGATGAACACACAACAGCGGAAACCAAGTGGGAACGCAATCTCAAGAGTGACGATTGCCAACACTAGCGACACAAGACTGAAAGAGCACAGAGACAGAATGTGTGTGCGTGTCCACCAATCTAGTCGCCAACCAGCGACGGTGAACACACAACAGCGGAAATGAAGTGGGAACGCAATCTCAAGAGTGACGATTGCCAACACTAGCGACACAAGACTGAAAGAGCACAGGGATAGAATGTATGTGTGTCCACCAATCTAGTCGCCACCCAGTGACGGCGAACACACATTCGCAGAAACAAAGCGGGAACGCAATCGCAAGAGAGAGGCGATTGCCAGAAGTGACACAAGACTGACCAGAACAGAGCACGAGAGTAGCAAAGGCACAGCAAACAACAATAAGAAGATAAAGAAAATAACAAACGCTAGCTAAACGCGAACACCGCACTCATTCGCAACAGCGAACGCGTTTCTCCACGATCACCGCGCGTTAGGCGCCCAGTGATAAGCGTGCCACCCTAACTAACCAATGACACACAACACAAAATAGAGAACGTGAATGCTTGCTAAACGGTTACCTCACCGAGCCTACAGCAAGCGTTCGTATCAGACAAGACAGAGAGGAGGAGCGGCCAGCAGCAACCACAGCTCTGGTCTACACTCCCAGACAGAGTTCAGAAGGAACCACCGCTGCTACCGCTAGAGCGAGTGTGATCCAGACAGACAAACAGATGGGGCTACCAGTAGCAACCGCTGCTCTGGTTAGCACCGCTGAGGCTGAATACAGAAGGAGGCACTGCCACTACCACTAGGGCAAGTGCGATCCAGACAGATGAACAGAAGGGGCTACCAGTAGCAACCGCTGCTCTGGTTAGCACCCCCAGACAGAGAGAACGATTTCCTGTCGACCACCGCTGGCGACAGGACAATCGCAGCAGAGAGGCAACACAGACAAAACAGATAAAGCAACCTGACTGCACTAGAAGAGCTGCCGGTACTTATCCGTGAGCCGGGCGCATCCTCTAGGTGGCGACAAAAGTCCACCAGAGTTACATCTTTCCCTACTATCCATGTCGGCCTGGAGGGGGAATAGTAATTAGCGCCACCTGCCGGATGCGCCCGGCTAACGGATAAGTACCGAGCTGCCTAGTGCAGTCCCAAGAATTACTCTATGCTAATCTTTAACAAACAGGCAAGGCTGACACTCTAGGAGTGTTTAGCAGTAACAAACCATTAAGATGACCAGCCAAGGATTCTGGGAGAACATGGTATTTATTCTGCCTGCCTTCAAAGGAGGCAGCTAGGCAATTTGCATAACAAATGTATGCAAATTCCTCAGCAGCAGAGCAGGTCTGAAACTTGCAAAGCAAAGACAGGTCTCTTTTCCAGAAACCTGCAGCCCTCAGACTTAAGGAATGGTCAAACAGCTGTCTGTCTGTGCAGACAGCTGAGCGGATCATTACACATAGGCAGTCAGGTATATGTGCCTCCAGTATAGGTTAGCCAGGCAGTGTTGGACTGGGAGGTGGAAAAGCTGAGGAAATCCACCAGCTGGCCAAGCTGCAGAAACGCTTTGTTATCACTGCCAGTATAAACCTGTGGCAGGTCTTCACTGTGAGCAGCAACATATGATTGCTGCTGCTTGGCCAGCAAGTGGATGTTACTAGTTCCTGGTGAGGCAACAAACTTTATTGTTAGGAATTAACTTACAAATACAACATGGCTGCTGCTCCCCTTCGCCCTCCTCGGGTGAGAGGTCACAAAATTGCATCATCAAAGTGTAGCCCAAACATGCTCTTTTGACGGTCAATGTTAATTTCAGTCAGAGACTGGGGTTTCTTGGGAAACACAAAGTTGGAACTGAAGTCACAAGTGAGTTTTCTGTCCTTACCTAAGGAGAGGGAATTCTCATAAATCCTAATGAGGCTCGCGCACCCTCCAGCTCCAGCAGTACGCCCGCACTTGTGCTTGAAGAGGAGCGCAGCCCTGATCAGATTACCCAGAAGCCCTTGTCAGTAATCTTTGGAGGGTCCATGAGCAGTTTGACTGGAGGATGCCGTGGGAACGATTTTAATATCTTATATTATACAATATTAATTTATAAATTATTTAAATTAAAATCTTTCTTCACCTTGATTTGCATTCCTAAAGAGGAACTTTAGCGAAAAGGGGAAAAAATAAATGAATACATTGCAAAGTGAGAAGTTAAATAATAGAAGAGTGATCAAGAAATAATTGATATTCGCCATGTAATTTGTTCATATTGTTTGATCCACAATCAGTCTGCACATAATCATCATACGCAGCTGACGCAGAGACAGGTTTTAAACCCTACAGGGCAGAAATCACAGTACATTCCTACAAATTATGCACTGGAGTGGTACTGTGCCTGCAACTTAATGTGACCACAATAGCAGTAGTGTGCACAGCTCTGGGTGTCAGTGGGCTGTGGAGTATCACACACAGAATAAAAAACAGGAAACCCATGTACAAGCCCTCAAAAGGGCTATTTGGGGTGATTTCAGTAAGTAGTCAGTGAGGAACAAGAACGCAAGCCTAGCTAATGCTTTCCCTACCTATCTGCAGCAAGTCTGACCCTGCTTTCACGAACAGCAGCCAGCAGAGAAAGAATCCAATATGACCACCGCAACTGCTTTTTGATAGGGGGGTCCAGGAAGGGGTGCTAGCTGATTGGCTGCCTTGTGTCTGCTGACTGTGAGGTAAGGGATCAAAGTTTGGCTCCATGATGTACAGGGGGTCGGACATGCCAAATATTCGCAGTTCGCCGTGAACGCGAACAGCGGAAATTTCGCCGGGAACTGTCTGCCGGCGAACGGTTCGGGCCATTTCTAACTGTCGGAGGGCTTTCACCACAATATCAGCTATACAGTCCCCCTGATGATCTATTTGAGGAAAGGTAGAGATTTCTCGTGGAAAATTGTTTTCTGATTGGGATGAAGTTCAATCCTTGGTTACTGTTACTCTTTAAATTTATCACATCTTTACTGCTAGCAATGTTAATTTAGTCACTGTGGAATGTTTATTTATTGTGTGTACCGAAGTGAGCAGAAACAACACCTGGTCTCCCAGAGTGCTATGTGGGAGAATTCTGTATAACAGCCTAGGCTAAGCATCACTGGGAGGGCGGGGTTACATACCAATATACAGCAATATAGGAACTGTTTTTGATGCTGAAACTAGGATAATTAAGCATAAAATTCTGTATCCAGAATAATGTATTACATTCTATGTTGTTGCGGTGCTTCTTTAAAGACCCTCTCATTCGCTATTCGTTTTGATATCTTCCCTCATATTTGCATTCTCTTGACTGGTTCGCCAACATGTGCTATTTTCAGCCCAAGCTTGACTCTGAACACAGACAGTCCTTATTTCAGAGACTTTGATGAATGAGTTGTGCTTTTCATACAAGAGCGCCATTATTTTCTTATATAAACATTTCTATTTGCGAGGCGCGTTTCCTGTAACTGTTTAATGAAAGTGGCCGCCTCGGCCGGCGCAGTCACAGCTGAGTGGAGGGTTGAAATTCACAAACCACAAATCTGTTTCATGTCCTAAGAGAGGAAATGGAGAGAGGATTATGGAGGTGGAATTACAGACCGCTCGCTGCTAATCTAGTCATTTTATAACTTTCTACAAATTGCTTTTCTGTAAAACGTTACCAGGCCGATGTCATGTGATCTGCAGAGGAGAGATAGCAGTGAGGAGAACACGGCTATTACATTCCCCCATCCACCATACTTCATCCTAATCACTACCTATATTCTCCTGCAAAAATCTGCTTATGTCTAGAAAGCCACATCTGAAAGCTAAAAAGAAAAAGAACACAAGAACATAAACAGTAAGAGCAGGGGTGCAACTAAGGATTATGGGGCCCCAAGAACTCTATCGATATGTGGAGCCCGAAAAGTCAGCTTCAGTGTTGAGAGGTGTAATCAGAGTAAGGAAACAGTTTGTTAAAGGACCACTACAGTGAAAAAAACGAGCAGTTAAAATCTGAGAGAACCAAAAGGTTTTGAACAAGTCCATCTTCTCATGGGGGATTCTTTGTTTTCAAAAACATTTCCTGAACAGCAGTTTAACTGCCAAAATAGTAGCATACCAGCCAGCCTCCCTACTTGCTTGGGAACTATTTTTGCAGTTAGACTGAGCAATTGACATTCAGGAAAAGTTTTGAAAACAAAGAAAACCCTGAGAATCCCCCATGAGGAAATTGACTAGTCCAAATCCTGACGATTATGTCAGATTTTAAATACTTGCTTTTTTTTTTTTTTTTTTTTTGCTGTAGTGGTCCTTTAAGGATCACTACTATTCAATGCACATATAGAGGAGTTCATTCCCAGCATAGTACTAATACAATTCTAATAAGATGGAGGATGGGGCGCCTCTGGTCCAAAGGCCCCAATCTGGTCACAACCTCTGCATCCCCTGTTGCTGAGCCACAGAGTGAAAGCTATCTTGGTCAGTTTTTTTTAAATTCAATATTTGTAAGTAAAATAATGTCAATATAGATTTTCACCTATGGCAGGAAATACAATATTACATTTACAATACAATAATATTTGTAAAGTGCTTTTCTCCCATAAGAATCAAAGCGCACAGATATGTCTCAGATCAATAAAGGGTTGCAGGGTGGACTGTGTTACAGAGGAAATAGTCAAGTGTTCATAAATGCCAGACTGAACAGGTGGCTTTTCAGTCTAGGTATTTCCAGGGTTGGAACTGCCCTGATTAGTAATGGCAAGGAGTTTGAAAGGTTAGGGGCAGCATTACAAAAGGCTCAGCATCAGGGCTGCTCATCAGGATTCCAGATATCCGGGTAACTCGGATATCCGAACTTTTTTACGCAATCCGGGTCGGATTCAAGATTCCGGATTTCTCTAGAAATCCGGCTAGCTATCTGCAGATATTTGGCCGCATAACCCAGATATCCACGGATATCTGGATCCGAAATACTGTAACTAAGGAGCTGACGTCCTGGAACCAATCAGAGGGCTCCCAGCAGAAGCCCTAGAACCAATCACAGAGGGGAACCCTGGCCAGCCCCACCTGACCTCATTGAGCCAATCAGAGGTCTCCCAGCCTAAACCCTGGCACCCAATCACAGAAAGGAACACTGGCCAGCCCCCCTGTATAAGGAGGGCTGCCATGATGATACATATCGTTTTAGCTTGCTGAATGCTCACTGAGAGACATGCTCCAGTGCTGGTGGCCTAGCAAGGGGGCTGTACTCAGTTATAAACCTAAAGCTGTTCAGTGATTAACCCCTTCACTACTATAACTACACTATTGTTAAATCATTAATTAGCTTGATTGACGTCATAGTGTGTCAGTCAGAGTGTGTGCCCCAATGCTGCTGGGCCAAGGGCTGTAGACAGTGATAAGCTGTTCAGTGATTAACCCCTTCACTATCACTACACTATTATTAAATCATTAATTAGCTTGATGTTGTTTGTGTGACAGAGTGTGTGCTGCAGGCAGCTGCTATGTGTCTGTCTGTGTGCTGTGCACAGACCAGGCCAGCTGCTGCCTGCTGGCCCGCTATTAGCCTTAGGTATCAGTTAGGGATTAGGGAATAGGATTACTGTGTTATTGTGTAGTTAGTACTGTAGTACTGCAGTCAGTGTGCTAGTAGTTATTAGAGTAGTAGTACTACTGTGTTAGCTTTCTACAGAAGTGCTGTGCTGTCAACAGTGGCAGTGTGACAGCTAGTGTGCACTAGTGTCTTCTCCTCTGCTGTCTGACTGTCACTCGGCACTTGTCACGTGTCACTTGCCATGTGCCACGTCCGGCATGCTCCTGGCACACAGTACACCTGCTGCTGCTGCATTGCCCTGCTCCTGCTGCCTGTGCAGCTCCCACCACCAGGCCAGGGTGCCACAGGCCACTGATACCACCTATACTTAACCCAAAACACAATTGCTACGTAATTTTTGTGGAGGTGTCTTGGCTGAAAACTGCCATGTTCCAGTTGTGCGTGGGAGTGTGCAGACAAGCAAGAACACAGGTGAAGAATTTCAAGCTAGACAAGGATGTACAATGGACTTAAAGGACATCCAAGGTGACGTGTGACGGGATTCGATAGATGTGTATGTACAGTGCCAAACACACAAATACCTAGGCTGTGTTCCTTTTTTCTTTTCTCAGCCTGACAGTTTCTGTCCACGTTTGGACTGGGTTGGACTATAGCAC
Source organism: Hyperolius riggenbachi (assembly GCF_040937935.1). Lineage (NCBI taxonomy): Eukaryota > Metazoa > Chordata > Amphibia > Anura > Hyperoliidae > Hyperolius > Hyperolius riggenbachi. The sequence goes on along the minus strand of NC_090652.1, from coordinate 278,407,413 downwards.
AACCCTCACTGATAAGGAATTACAGCCATAAAACACTATTTATGCGTTTGGTGGAGGGTGGTGGACAGATAGCACACAAGCAGTCACCTATATAATTCTTACCTCAACTTGTGGCCACATAGTTGGGAAAAGTTCCTTGGTTCCTTAACACTGGGACAAGTATAGTTCGGCAAATAGAAGCGGGGTTGCTGCCCCCAATTCTCTGCACATCGCTGAAATTCTTATGCTAGGGAAAGCTGCGGTAGCTTCCTGCATGGTGATTTCTGGTTGCTACAAGCAGAGGTGTTACTATAATTAATGCCCCCCCCCCCCCCCCTGCCATTGTTCACATTACCTTTGCCTCTTCTTGTTGACTTCACCAGCCTGGGCAAAAGGAAGAGTGGTCCCACTGCTCAAATAAGGAGCACAGCAGCAGAGTTCCAAAGGAATAAATGACTAAAGGCTCATACACACGGGGCACAACTGTCGCCACAAACACATGGCATGCGCATGTTGCGGCGACAGGTCCCCCGTGTGCATGAGGCGCACGCCACGTACCGTCGCCACTCAGAGCTGTCGCCAGGAGATTGACGTGGCCAATCGCCAGCAACAGCTGTCACCGCAACTGTTGTTAGTTCGCCACGCGTACTGCGTGTGTATGCGGACTAGTGACAGCAACCCATACACAATGTACGGAGCTTCCGGCGGGGGGGGGGGGGGGGGGGAGGAACCTTCGGCGACAGCTTCCGCCGCATCTCTGTCCCTCTGTGCGCCGTGTGTAGGGCTGCTGCACAGAGGGACCTGGCGACAAACTGTCGCTGCTTTTTTTGTGCGTCTTGCGAGACATTTGTGCCTCGTGTGTACAAGGCTTGAGGCCTCGTTCACATTGTGTTCCGATCGCGTTAGCGTTCCCATTGAGCTTTTTTAGACACAATTTTTTTTCCAATTCCTGGCGCTTGGGTGGGCGTTCCGTTATTGTGAAAAGCGCTTTTCCCGAGCGTTTTTTTAAATTCACTCCCTGAAGCAAAGCAGGAAGTGAACTCTTTGACCCGGAAAATAACAAAATAGAATGTATTTCTTCTTAAAAACGCTCCCGCTCCCGCAATGTACAAATCGATTTTGAGAGCGTTTTGCATTTTTCCTATACCTTCCATTGAAGAAAAAGCGCCTCAAAAATGGTCCACACACCGCTTTACTGAGCGGATCGGAAACGAAGCGCCTCTATTGTGAACAAGCTCTAAGGGTTCATTCACACTAGGGGCGTTTTGGGCTTTTTTCAAGCGAAGGCGATTTTTAAAATCAACCCCAAAACGCTTGTGCAAGGATTCTCTATGAGAAGGTTCATATCAGCGCGGTTTGTGCGCTGTGCATTAAGGAAAGCGATGCCTGTGTCATTTTTGTGGGCAATTTTCATCCAATGGCAGGTATAGGAAGAGCGCTAAACGCTATCCAAAACGTGCAATGCTGCGATTGCGTTCACTTTTTTTTTTATTTAGAACAAAAACATTGTATTCTTTTCCAGGACAAAGAGTTTACTTCCTGCCTTCCATCAGGGAGTACATTTAAAAAACGCTTAGGAAAGCGCTTTTTCAAAAAACAGTGCGCAGTGGAAAAAAAAAACAGCGCGGAAAAATGCAACATGCTTGAATTTTCGTTTTTAGGTGTGATTGAGGCCTAAAGGTAGCCCTACATCTAGTGAGTCTGATTCAATCAACAAAGCGATCAACTTTATTGGGGAAAGGACTACCGTGTAGTTGATCGAAAGTCGATCAACTAGTGACCCACACACTACAAATGATATCCTATGCAATTCACCTTCACTAATCAATCTGACAAATGTTGTATCTTCATGCTCTGAATGCAAAAGTTGACCGAATGATATGTGAACAGTAGCAGATTCTTGAGCGGTCGACCGATATCTTGCAATCTGCGCAATCGAGTAATCTGGTCAATTCAACACGATATCAGCCACTTTTCATTGATTGGGAATTCTTGAACACACTCGATTCCCCCTTGATTCGATAAAATGATCGAATCGAATGATCGATCGTTACTGCAAAATCGCTAGATGTATGGGCACCTTAAGTCTCCACCTGGAATATAGTAATAAATGCAAATTTATTCACGTACCATAGAATAAAAATACACAACGTTTCGGCCTGTGGACCTTTGTCAAGTGCTTAAAGACAAACTGTGCCGAAAGTCTTAAAATTTAAAACACATACAAATAAGAAGTACATTTCTTCCAGAGTAAAAAGGGACATAAATGACTTTTCTCCTATGTTGCTGTCACTTACAGTAAGTAGTAGAAATCTGACATTATTGACAGGTTTTGGACTAGCCCATCTTCTCATAGGGGGGTCCTCAGGGTTTTCTTTATTTTTAAAAGCACTTAGTGAATGGCAGTTGCTCTGTCCAACTGCCAAAATAGGATGCAGCGAGCAGGGAAGTTGGCAAGCATCTTTATGTAAATCTTTTTCAGGGAATGTCTTAATAAAGAATAAAGGCCATGCTGAGAATCCCCCATGGAGAGATGGACTAGCCCAAAACCTGTCAGTAATGTCAGATTTCTACTACCTACTGTAAGTGACAGCAACATAGGAGAAAAGTAATTTATGGCTCATTTTACTCAGGGAGAAATGTACCGTACTTCTTTTTTGTATGCGTTTTAAATTTTAAGATTTTAGCAACACTTCCTCTTTAAATACTTGACAAAGGCCCAGAGGGAAATGTTGTGTGGTTTTAGGCTATGGTAAGTGAATACATTTGCATTTATTGCTAAAATTAATTAATTCCTTTGAACCTCACAGCCTAGGACCCACTTCACCAGGATCATAAAACAAGTGTGGTCATCATGATCTTCACTCCACAAAAACACCTGATCCGAAGTCCAGCCCCCTGTATCGGAGGGAAGTAAAGGTTAGTACTTGGGGCCCACTTACAGCTCTAGACCCCTCTTATGATCGCAGGGCAGGAGCTGCTCCCCTCTCGTTACATCCCTGGCTACAAGCTTGAGGATTATAATACTGCTTTGTCAGTCCAGCCCTCTGCATTACATGATTACAGAAGCACCCAGGCAGTCATCAGAGCTATATAGCACCCTGTGAACCACCCAGGTAGGCTCAGTCTAGCTAGCAGCATGAACGGACCCCCAGAGAGGCAAAAACCACCATTGTGAGCTCCCTTCTTCGCATAAAAAAGAGAAGATCGATAACGTGAGCGGAAAATCTGATTACATCTCGCCGTCAGTCTGATCTGCAAATAAGGATATCCCATGAAACTCAGAGCTGTTCTGCCCCGGTTGTCATGGGAGACCATTCTGAAAGAGGTTCCTGTTTCCTCTCGCCCCCTCCAGCCTTTTACCAGAGGCTTGAATTTCCTGCAGCCGTCAGCTTTCCATAATTGCAGTTTTGTTGGGAACTTTAAATCCAATAAGAGCTCCAGAGAAGGGCTAAAATAACATATCAGTTGGAATGTATTTATTACTGGTAATCTGCCTGCCACCCACTTCACAGGTAGATTGGATTCCAATAAGATTAAGTGAAAGAATAGTAATTACCGGGTATCACACCTTTCAATCCTCTGTATTATGAATTGTGGTTGGGTTATGGTACAGTATGTATGTTTACTGTGACTTAGGGCTTCAGCACATTGGCTTTCTTAATTCCATCCTGAACTTAGAGCTTTTAAATTTAACCACTTAAGCACCCCAGGCTTAAACCGGAGCGCTGTAATAGCAGAGCAGGAGGTTTGGGCACAGCCGGCGCCACCATAGACCGTAATAGGAATTACGGCTACAGTGGTGCACAGAGTGTAACTTCGGCGCCCTCAGAAGACTGAGCTGAAGTTACATTTAAAACACTGTATTTTGTCTGCCAACCACAGCTGGAAGCCGAATTACATCATTTCCCACTATCCACATGGACCTAGAGGGGGAATAGTGTTTAACGTGGCCGGGACTTGTGCAGCAGCAGGATCAGCCATATACCGGCTGTATCCTGCGCCAAAGACTCCCAGCGGCCAGTTATCTCATACGCCTCTAACCCCCCTAAAGACCAGGCAATTTTTCACAACTTAGGCCACTGCAGCTTTAAGGCCGCACTGCAGGGCCACACAACTCAGCACTCAAGTGATTCCCCCCCTTTTCTCAGTTGGTGGGGTCTAATCGCTCCCCCAAATGTTTTTTAGTAATTTTTTTTCTTTTATTTTTTTTTTCACAGCCCTCCCTCCCTCTCCCCATCAGCCAATTACAGCAATCAGCTATCACAGTGGATCGCTCCCAAGTCCCCCAGGATTCGGCTGTCCCCAGTCCAGCGCTGCTGTAGATCGCACTGCTGTACACTGTTATTTGACAGCGATCGCCGCTGGGAGACTGATGGCGGAGCTACATCATCCAAGTGGAGATGTGCGCGCGATCTCCTGCAAAACACGCCCCCCGTGGACTGCACCCCGTTCAGCGTTATGCGATCTTTGGGCTGTCGCCGCGTCAGTCCTTAAGAGGTTAAAGGATTTCCGAGGCGACTAAAGAAATGCAGTTTACTTACGTGGGGCGTCTTCCAGTCCCTGAGAGTCATTTGTTTCCTTCGCCGCAGCTTCAGTCTTCTCCTGGGTCTTTAGAGTGTGCGCGCCAGATGAGCTCTGACAGACCTAGGCCGTTTTTAAATGGGCTGAGGTCACTAGTGTAATATAATAAACCCAGCACTAAAACAATTAGCATAAAATAAAGTTCTGACTAGTGTAAAACTAAAACTGCAAAAGGATTTGTTGCAACTGCATCACAACTTTCACAACCTCAGATCAACAAGCTGTAATAACTTGACCACTCCCAGAGTCCAACTCAAAACCATTGGAGCTAGAGCCTTCTGCCATGCTGCCCCTAACCTTTGAAACTCCTTTCCACACCCAACTGAGACAGCTCCAACCCTGAAGGCATTTAAAGGACAACTAAACTGAGATGGATAGAGAGGCTGCCATATTTACTTTTAAGCAACACCAGTTGCCTAGCCGTCCTGCTGAACCTGTCCCTGTAATACTTGAAAGGACAACTGTAGCGAGAGGGAAGGGGCTGCCATATTTATTCCCTTATAAGCAGTACAGGTTGCCTGGTTGTTGTCCTGCTGATCCTCTGCCTCTAACACTTTTAGCTATAGACCCTGAACAAGCATGCAGCATATCACAGGTGTTTCTGACATTATTGTTAGATCTGAAAAGATTAGCTGCATGCTTGTTTCTGGTGTGATTCAAACACTACTGCAGCTAAATTTACCAGCAGGGCTGCCAGGAAACTGACATTGCTTAAAAGGAAGCAAATATGGCAGCCTCCATATGCTTCTCACTACATTTGTTGTTTAAGCCATAGACCCTAAACAGGCATATGCAGATCAGGTGTTTCTGACATTGTGTGACAAAATTAGCTGCATGCTTGTTTCTGGTGTTATTCAGACACTACTACAGCCAAATAGACCAGCAGGGCTGCCAGGCAACTGGTATTGTTTAAAAGGAAATAAATATGGCAACCTCCATATACCTCTCACTTCAGGGGTCCTTAACCTTCCTGGCGGTAACGTTCGGGGTAAGCCGCGCAGGAGGTTTTCTCAGGCCCTGCTGGGCCGATTTGCGTAATTTTTTTTTTTGCTGGACGCAGCTAGCACTTTGCTAGCTGCGCCAGCACACCGATCGCCGCCGCCCCGCGCTCGATCGCCGCTATCCGCGCCGCCATAGAGCCCCCCCCAGACCCCTGCGCTGCCTGGCCTATCAGCGCCAGGCAGCGCTAAGGGGTGGATCGGGACTCCTTAGACGTCACGACGGCCATGACGTCGGTGACGTCATCCCGCCCCGTCGCCATGGCGACGGGGGAAGCCCTCCAGGAAATCCCGTTCGTGGAACGGGATTGCCTGATCGTCTATCGCCGGAGGCGATCGGAGGGGCTGGGAGGATGCTGCTGAGCAGCAGCTATCATGTAGCGAGCCCTAGGCTCGCTACATGATTAAAAGCAAAAAAACGGCAGCGCTGCCCCCTGGCGGTTTTTAATATACCGCCAGGGAGGTTAAAACCAAAACTGAAAAGCCACCTGTTTAGTCTGGCATTGGCATCTCACATTTTTTTTCTACCATAACACATCACAAACTGCAACTATATATTGAGCCGAGACAAGTTTATTCACTTTGAGTCCTACAGGAGAAAAGCGCTTTACTAATGTTTTCTTATTATTGTTGTTGCTGTACTGTTAGACCTCACCTGCCGAGGGTCAGCCCATCTCAAGTTACGAGTCTGTAGTTCTGAGCTTTGAGGCTGGGGCATCTTCTGTTGAATGACACCTCAATTATGAAAGAAAAAAAATCAATAAAAGGAGCTGGAAATCAAGATGGCAGACAAGAAAGAACGCACTCTCTCGGGAGAATGACCTCTGACCTCGTTTTATAAAACTGCTTTTTTCTTCCAGACTATAGAGGCGGAGGGAAGATAATGGCCCCTTCACAGCTCACAGGCCCTGAGTGACGCCAGCTTGCTGCTGCCTTCTTATCTCAGTGAACTATATGAATAGATGGTATTTGGAGCTACAGCGCGAGATGTATGCTAGATCCAATGAATAACCAGCTATTTCATGCAACAAGAATACAAAGCCACAGAATGCCTTCCAGATAGATGGGCAGAACTATACACAAACATTTTTTTAAGTGTAAATTCACTTTTATTAAAGCTTCTCTCCACCATACCCCTGGCAAAATTTTGACTTAGTTATTTTTAAACCAACAAGTAATTTTTTTGATGGAAAATGACATAGGTGTCTCCCAAAAGATAAGAAGACAACGTACAAGAGGTATTATTGCGGGGAAAAAACATTTCTCAGCTTTTATTTACATTTGAAAAAAAAAAAAAAAAAGTGTCCAGTCCAAAATTATTCATAACCTTCACAAACTGTTACATCCTGCGGGAAAATCCCAAGTTCTAAAGGTTTTCAAATTCCAGTGGCTACAAACCAAAGTATTTATTAAAAAAAGACAAGCTGTTCCGCATTGTGGAGGACATGGTCGGAAGCCAAAAAGTGACACCTGTGCTGGCCAGGAGGATAGTGAGAGAGGTGAAAAAGAATCAAGGGATCACCACCAAGGCCATCCTGGTGAATGTGGGCTCTGCTGGTGGCAATGTCTCAAGGCAGAAAATCCAACGGACACTGCAGACTGGTGGGTTCCACGGATGCAGACCAAGGAGGACACCACGCCTCCAGATAATGCTGGGAATATACCATGAGATTATTTAGCAGATACAGTGGTGTGAAAAACTATTTGCCCCTTCCTGATTTCTTATTCTTTTGCACGTTTGTCACACTTAAATGTTTCTGCTCATCAAAAACCATTAACTATTAGTCAAAGATAACATAATTGAACACAAAATGCAGTTTTAAATGATGTTTTTTATTATTTAGTGAGAAAAAAAAACTCCAAACCTACATGGCCCTGTGTGAAAAAGTGATTGCCCCCCTTGTTAAAAAATAACTTAACTGTGGTTTATCACACCTGAGTTCAATTTCTGTAGCCAGCCCCCAGGCCTGATTACTGCCACACCTGTTTCAATCAAGAAATCACTTAAATAGGAGATATCTGACACAGAGAAGTAGACCAAAAGCACCTCAAAAGCTAGACATCATGCCAAGATCCAAAGAAATTCAGGAACAAATGAGAACAAAAGTACTGTAATTGAGATTTATCAGTCTGGTAAAGGTTATAAAGCCATTTCTAAAGCTTTGGGACTCCAGCGAACCACAGTGAGAGCCATTATCCACAAATGGCAAAAACATGGAACAGTGAAGAACCTTCCCAGGAGTGGCCAGCCGACCAAAATTACCCCAAGAGTGCGGAGAAAACTCATCCAAGAGGCCGCAAAAGACCCCAGGACAACATCTAAAGAGCTGCAGGCCTCACTTGCCTCAATTAAGGTCAGTGTTCACGACTCCACTATCAGAAAGAGACTGGGCAAAAACGGTCTGCATGGCAGATATCCAAGGCGCAAACCACTTTTAAGCAAAAAGAACATTAAGACTCATCTCAATTTTGCTAAAAAAACATCTCAATGATTGCCAAGACTTTTTGGAAAATACCTTGTGGACCGACGAGACAAAAGTTGAACTTTTTGGAAGGTGCGTGTCCCATTAAATCTGGCGTAGAAGTAACACAGCATTTCAGCAAAAGAACATCATACCAACAGTAAAATATGGTGGTGGTAGTGTGATGGTCTGGGGTTGTTTTGCTGCTTCAGGACCTGGAAGGCTTGCTGTGATAGATGGAACCATGAATTCTACTGTTTACCAAAAAATTCTGAAGCAGAATGTCCAGCCATCTGTTTGTCAACTCAAGCTGAAGCGATCTTGGGTGCTGCAGCAGGACAATGACCCATAACACACCAGCAAATCCACCTCTGAATGGCTGAAGAAAAAACAAAATAAAGACTTTGGAGTGGCCTAATCAAAGTCCTGACCTGAATCCTATTGAGATGTTGTGGCATGACCTTAAAAAGGCGGTTCATGCTAGAAAACCCTCAAATAAAGCTGAATTACAACAATTCTGCAAAGATGAGTGGGCCAAAATTCCTCCAGAGCGCTGTAAAAGACTCGTTGCAAGTAATCGCAAACGCTTGATTGCAGTTATTGCTGCTAAGGGTGGCCCAACCAGTTATTAGGTTCAGGGGGCAATTTTTTTTTCACACAGGGCCATGTAGGTTTTGAGGTTTTTTTCTCACTAAATAATAAAAACCATCATTTAAAACTGCATTTTGTGTTCAATTATGTTATCTTTGACTAATAGTTAACGGTTTTTGATGAGCAGAAACATTTAAGTGTAACATGCAAAAGAATAAGAAATCAGGAAGGGGCAAATAGTTTTTCACACCACTGTAGATGGTTCGATAGGATAATTTCCGACATGTCCGATCTGTTTTCAGATCAGAAAATAAACGATCGGACAGTAAATCTGCTGAAAAAAACCTCATTGTGTATTCCCAGCATAAGTCACAAAAAAAAGCTCGCTTGACCTTAGTAAAAGCTCATCTGGTACGATGCACTCCACTGCCCGCTTCCACCTCCTACAAAGAACAATCTAGCATAGTGTAATACTGTTACGACAGGTACATAAGCATACTTCAACTCAACCGTGCAGGTGACAAGCAGTGCCCATACATAGTGCCCACCACGTCAAAGCAGAAAGGCTCACCAGATGTAAACCAACATATTCAGGTGGCGATCTTGCGTAATATATATGTATCACTAGGACCATCAGTGACCATATGCAAATCCACGTATAAAGGCAAGCTCCCTACAGGGAAGTTTAGCATGTCATGACGGCAAGTCTCATGGGTCCAGTGCGATCAGTTTTCCTCGCTTAACCTTTGCAAGTGCAATACATGAGGATTCTCAACAACATCATCAGGCAGTCTGCAGAGAAACTTGGGCCTTGGGCACCAAGTGGACATTTCAGCATGACAAGGACCCAAAACACACAGCAAAAGTGGTGAAGAAATGGTTAACAGACAACATGAACGTGTTGGAATGGCCCAGCCAGAGTCCTGACTTGAATCCAATTGAGAATCTGGAGGGTGCTAAAGATCAGAGTGATGGCAAGAAGACCCTATAAACTGAAAGGTTTGGAGCTCATTGCTGAAGATGAATGGGCAAAAATACCTGTGGAGACATGAAAAAAGCTGGTCTGCAATTATAGGAAGCTTTTGATAAAAGCTTTTCTATTGATTATTGAGAAGGGTAAGAATATTTTTGGACTGGACACTTTTTGCTTAAATGTAAATAAAACCTAAGAAATGTTTTTTCCCTACAACAATGCCTCTTGTGCATTGTCTTTTCTTTTGGGAGACACCGAAGTCATTTCCCATCAAAAAAAGACATGCTGGTTGAATAAAAGTAACTAAATCAAAATTTGCCAGGGGTATGAAAAAATTATGGGCACATATATGTGTGTATACATATACTGTATACACACTTTTTTTTTTATAGAAATGTAAAAACGTCAGAGAACCCGAGGTGGTTTCTAAGAATGATATCAGCACAGAGGCTGGGTCTGCCTGTATTGCCCAGCCTCTGTTGCTATCTTAATCCCCCCTAAATTCCCCCTGCACTCTGCTATGCCCCCATAAATCACAGCAGAGCTGTCGACACGCAGCGGGCAGTGTTTACCTATGTAGTGTCAGTTTCGCCGCTCCCGCGCCTCCTGCATAGCTCCGGTCTACGCCCGCATCCCTTCCCTCCCCGCTGATTGGAGGGGACGCGGGCGTGGCCTGGAGCTATGCAGGAGGCGGGGGAGCAGCGAGACTGACACTACATAGGTGTAAACCGCCCGACACGCTGCGATTTATGGAGTCATAGCAGCACGCAGGGGGAACTTAGGGGGGATTGAGATACCAACAGAGGCTGGGCAATATAAGCAGAACCCAGCCTCTGTGTTCGGATATCATTCTTAGAAACCACCTTGGGTTCTCTTTACTAAGAAAAAAAAAAAGAAAAAAAGAAAAAAGAAAAAAAAAAAGGGGGCTTCCCTAATGACAGTGTGACTATTTGCAGACTCAGAGCTGTGCCATCCAAACCCCACATTCTGACCCCCAGGGGAGGAGCAGAGTGGCAGCTTGTCCGCACCCTGCCTTCTGATTGAGGATGATAAGAGGCAGGCTAGACACACTTCCCCTCACAGAATACCACGCAGCTTAGGAAGGCTCAGCAGGGTGAATCAGCTCATTTTGGCGCAACACTGCAGCGATGATTTGGGTGCCACCAGAAAAGTGTATGTACAGTATATATCGGCGCTCTGTGACAAAAACCTGAATTCAGCCACCGGCATTAGCCGGTGCCAAAATCATGTGTATGTAGCACGGGCAGGAGTCTGGCTGCAGTAGAGAGTATAAGCTCAGAAATATTTGCATCTCATTGATCATCCCGAATACCGAGGACTACAGATCAAAGATATGCAAATACTTCAGAGTTGATGCAACTTTATGCAGTTTGAAAATGGACCAAGCAATTTAAACATGGGTGGGGCTAGATTGGTCCATTTTCACATAAATTTGCATAAACTCAGAAATATTTGCATATCATTGATCATCCCTACTGAGGACATCAAGGACAATTTGTTCAGCTGGTATTCTTTTTGCAAAATGTATTTTCTTTCCACACAACTTAAGGAGAATAAAAATAATGTTCCATAAAACAAAAGAAAACTGCCTACATACGCTTTAAAGGAATTACAAGACGAAGTGATTAGATAATTGTATTGTACCTCCTATATCTCAATTTATTTTATGTGTAAATCTGAGTTTTTAATGTTTCATTGCATCAGCTCAATGACACAGTCTTAGAAGTATGCCAGAGCTAAAATCTATGAGCTATTGACGCTTTTCATCTAGCTCCTGCTCTCAAAAGCAGGAACACTGCCTAGTTACTTGTATGCTTGGCACTGTACACATGTTTATCTCATCAGTTAATTTTGACTTCAGTATTCCTTTATGCTTCTGGGTGACCATGGTTTTAACCTCCTTGGCAGTAACCCCGAGTCAGGCTCTGGTTGGGGGTAAAAAAAAAAAAAGCCAGGAGCAGTAATCCCGAGCCTGACTCGGAGTAGCCACCAGATGGTATGGAGAGACAGCGTGGCATGTCTGTGTTCTAACACCTCCCCCTGGGATCCAGACACTGGCAGCCATTCTTCTGGTCCTCACAGGCTCTCAATCCCTCTGGTGTGATCGCTGTTTGTTGTGATGATGACAGGAAGATCTTAAAGCTCATAAAAAAACTGCAAAATTGCTGGGGAGGTTAAATAACTTTTTACCAAATATTTGAATGTTCCAACCTACAAACTCCACCGCCGCCACCCCCCCCCCCAAAAAAAAAAGTTACACTGACCAAAATCTCACACTTTCCTTCTATACAGAAGCAGACAGCTGTACAACCTCTGTAAACTTTGTAAAACCAGTTTATTTCAAGTTTGTATTCACAGCGTTTCCTCTGAGTGGCAAATAGATCCACAATTCTGTTTTACAAGCAGAACGATCACGCATCACATCATGTACACAGATCACATTACTCGCTGGTGGCCCAGCTTTCCATAAATTAAAAAGTTCCTTTTGTGTTAAATAATTGCACAATATAAGGTCCATGCCCAGGGTTTGCGTTGCCATCAGCTGAGAGGGTGAACAATCAGCATAGAGGTGATAATGGGGCCCGCGGACCTCCCGAGGCAGCAGCTAATGATCCCCCAACTTCCTCATGATGTCGCTGTCTGCAGGTGCGTTGGTGAATATGCTCCCCACCACTACGTGGGTTCCCCAAACGCTGTGGCGAATCACCTTACAGCAGCCGAGATCCTCCACCCGGAAGCCAAGGTGCCGATAACGTTCGTCTGTCTCAAAGAGGGTGTTGTTTGTGTATGGACCAAAAAACTAGTAAAGACAAAAAAAAAAAAAAAAAGGAATACAGTCACTAATATAACAATGACATATTGTAGAAGAAACATGAGAAAATGTAGTTGTGGATTTTGACCTGGGAAGGCATAAGGGGGGGGGGGGGGGGGGGGGGGGGATTCTTTAAAGTTCCACTATTGCGGAAATCGTAAAATTTCAAATACATGTAATCACATTCAAATAACAAGTACATTTCTTCCAGAGTAAAATTAGCTATAAATGACTTCTCCTATGTTGCTGTCACTTACAGTAAGTAGTAGAAATCTGACAGGACCGACAGGTTTTGGAGTAGCCCATCTCATGGAGGTTCTCAGAATTTTCTTAATTTAAAAAGCATTTTGTAAATGGCAGTCGCTCTGTCCAACTGCCAAAAAAGTGTGAAGTGAGCAGGGAGGCTGACCAGTGATCAAAGGGTCAGGAGCCAATGAAATCAGCTCCAGACCAGCTCACAGAGTTTTGCTGTAATGCTACAGCAGAAACGAATGGGCATCAGCAATGGGAGAAGAGCACAAATGGCAAGAGCGACAGGTCCATGCGGTATGATGTCGGTAAGCCCTTTTTTTTACCCAGAACTCTCTGGCCCTTAAAGGACCACTATCAGAAAAATCGTAAAATTTAACATATATTTAAACATATACAGATAAGAAGTTCATTTCTTTCATAGGAATATGAGCCATAAATTACTTTTCTATGTTGCTGTCACTTACAGTAAGTAGTAGAAATCTTAGAGAACCAACAGGTTTTGGAGCAGCCCATGTCTTCATGGGGGTTCTCAGGGTTTTCTTTATTTTCAAAAGCTTTGTAAATGGCAGTTGCTCTGTCCAACTGCCAAAAAACTGAAGTGAGCAGGGAGGCTGGGCAGCATCTTTGCATAAATCCTTTTCAGGGAGAGGCTTTATAAAGAATAAAGGCCATGCTGAGAATCCCCCATGAGGAGATGGGCTAGTCCAAACCCTGTCGCTTCTGTCACATTTCTACTACCTACTGTAAGTGAAAGCAACACGGGAGAAAAGCAATTTATGATTCATTTTACTCTGGAAGAAACATACTTATTTCTATGTAGATACATGTATTTTACATTTAAATTTTTTCGCGATAGTGGTCCTTTAACCAGTGCTGGATGCAGCTGATTGAAAAATATGTCTTGGCAGGGATAAGAGGCCCCAAACTGGGCATAGATTTCAATCTCCCCTCACCACACGCTCCCGCCGCTGCACTCAGATGTCTAATGGCAGCTGAGCTCTGTCCACCGAATGGGAGCCAATTTCATTGGCTTCTGACCCTGTGTGCCAATCACAGTAATCGCAATCGAAATGTGAAAATAAAAAAAAATAATAATAATAATAAAAGGCACTGGATTCTTAGAGAGTACCTCACATGGGCAAAAAAAAATAAAAAAAAATACATATCTGGTGCTTTCTCCAGCCCCCTCACTGTCCTCCACCTCCTGGATACTCCCCAATTCAATCCGGTAATCCAGTCAGCTAGCACCGTCTGGCCTTGTTTGCAGTACTGCGCAGGCACAGAACGCTCCCGGCAACGGGGTCACATGACTGAGCATGCGCAGTATGTGCCGACTAGCTGGATTACCGGACTGAACTGAGGAGGATCCAGGAGGCGGAGGACTTTGAGGGACCGAGCAGCCTGAAGGAGGATGGAAAAGCCCCAGGAATGTATAAAACTTTTTTTTTTTGCCTCAGATTTACTTTTATGCTCTTTTCACACTTGCAGCGTTGCACAATATCGCTGCATCCCGTCGCAGAAGCAACGATAGACCTATGGGATTATTAGATTGATTGCGGTGTGGCAGGTCCAGGCGCAGTAATGCACTGAACAACAAGTGCATTTGGATTGTCAGTGAAGCATACTTTCTTTGTAATGTATGCCTCACCATGTGGTCGCACAGCAGCAGCAGCAGCAAAATACTCGCATCGCAACAGAATGTAGCACACTAATCCAACATGCATACAGACTGTTTTGGACTGGTTGGTCCTCATCAGTTCATGGCATGGATTAATGTGGCTCTGAGGTCGGGTAATCTGTAACTCTGCGCATTTCAAGTTCTACCCCTTATGGCCCATTCACATCTAAGAATCGCAAAATTGCGGGAGTGATTTTCCAGCGATAACGCATAAAAATCACAGGACACTGTGGCGGTTTTGGAGCGATCGCGATTATCGTGCTATGCATGCTAATGGCGATCGCTAATCGTGAATCGCCAGCAAACCGCTGCATGTAACACATTTCTGGTTAACGCTAACCGCAAACGCGGCAGTGAGAACACTGCCATGTGTTACATGTTGTAGCGTTTTTTACAAAACCCCTAGTGGTTTGCCTTGAGCGGGAATCGTGCGATTCCCGCTCAAGTGAGAACGGGCCCTTAGAGCCACATTAATCCATGCCATGTACTGATGAGGATCAACCAGTCTGAAACAGTCTTTATGCATGTTGGATTATTGTGGCTCTGTAGATTTAAAGTGTAAAATCAAAAATCAATTCTTTATATCTGGTAAACAAGTAATAAGGATGCTAATCAGGCAATCCAAAAGTTAAAATCACTATTACTTTTGTTGATAAATTATTCCCCAGTTTACCCGACTCTTATTTGGTGCACATAAAGGAAATTGCAGGGCATGCTGGGTTCTTTTTTTTCTCTACTTCCCCTTAGACTTAACTAAGGCTTCAGCAAATCAGGCTGCATCTTTCCCTCCTTTTTTCCCTCCCACACCTCTGTTCCTCTCTGGCCAATATTTCTCATGCTGAGACAATGCACTGTCTACAGTGAAGGACGGGCAATGCATACACAATCAGGCAGAAGAGAGTAAGGGAGGAAATGACATCAGGATTGGCTTCAAAATTGCCACAGTTAAAATGGGAAATGCTAAGAAGGATTTTCTTTTTTACTGTAGAAAAATCACTAAAATCAAAATGTGGACAGTGCAATATATATGTTATGTAAGTAGAGCAAATATTTATCTACTTATGAGGTTTTTTCTGAGATAGTATGGCTGACAGCTCCTCTTTAACAAGCTGACATCATTGCATTTGAGCGGTTCTGGAGGTGTGTTTAGCTTTCAGCGACAACAAAGGATAATTTACATATTCAGCAGTGATGCATTATGGGAGACCTCATATGTTCACTCCAATTCTGATCAATCACATACCTTCTGTTTTAAGGCGGCAAATTTCTGTTTCGCATAGCATTTTAGTAAGAGGGCTTTTTAGTCATTTTCAGACCCTCACGGACTCCTAGAAGTTCTGGTTCACCATGAGCTTGCGGAGCAGACTGTATATTCATGAAAGTCATAGTTACTCTTTTTAAACCTGATTTTGCCTTTACCTTATGGTGTTCCCCTGCCATGCACAGCTAGAAGCAGACTGGTGTGCCCTCTTCCAAAGAACAGGCAAAAGCTACTTTTTGTGTCTGACAACTGGACTGAGGAATAATCTGCTGAGCACCATTTTGTCAGCATGTCAGTTTCATTCAAATGCACTGAGTGACAGGAAATGAATTCCTATTCACTGGGGTTCAGCAGTGGGGTTGGAGAATACATGAGGACGCCCTGGTATAAGGGGAGGGGAGGGAAATGACCATTTCTTTTCAACACTCAGAGGCTTTACTACATCAACACGCCTATAGGTGACAATACAGGGAAAAAAAAATATCACTGGTTGGTTCTGACACTTGTTTACAACTGGCTGTAAATAGGAGAAGGTATGCTGTCAGAAGGATAGAGGGTTGCTAGCATAACAAAACAAACAAACAAACAAACAAAAAAAAACAGCTGCCCCCCTTCTTTAAAGTTTAGCTAGGCAGACTTTTTTTTTTTTTAAAAGCTGAAACTATGTTCCGAAATACAGCCATAAAGCTTAATACAGAACAACTAGAAATACATTTTTGTCCACCAAAAATAATTTGTGATCCTTTTGGAAAACCGTGATGTCTATAAAGGCATCCTCTGCTGCCATTGGGACAATTTTACCTGGCTCCAAATAGTAATACTGTCTGTGCTTCATACAGAAATACCAGCAGCCGAGGACCAGAGCAGAACATTCTATTACAGTTGAATCTCATTATAGTAAACTCTTGATATAGTAAAACCATTGGATATAGTAAACTCAGTCCTCAGGCCCCAGCAAATGTGTCTGTATAATTGTACAATGTACAATGTATGAACAATTCTGATTTAGTAAACTTCTGATGTAGTAAACTACTTGTCCTGATCCCTTGGAGTTTACTATAAAGGGATTTTACTGTATTCATTATTAGGTAGGTAGGATTGTGTGTCGCCAACTGGCTGTGAATTTGGGGCATCACACTATTCGCTCACAATTTCTCTCTCCTAAATGATGTATAAAAGCTTTTTTTCTGTCCTCTCTGGTTCTCTATAAAAGGCTTGGTGTTTCTTTAACAGTTTCATAACATCAGAACTTTGTTTTTCTTATATAAGACTTATTTTTAGCTGCACAAAAACTAAGCTCCGCCCCATCAAAGAAAACTGCCCAGGCTTTTTTCCCCTGATGATGTGCAAAGCATGATGGGATTTCCTATGTTATTCACGTTGCCTAGCAACTGGGAGAGGTGCTCAGGACACAGGACAGTTGGAACGGTGTCTCATGCTCCCTGTCATCTCCTTTCAACCAAAAAGATGGCTGCTCTCATGAAATATTTGCCTGTTCTTTTAAAACAGGGTGGGTAAGAGATTATATTACCTATCTATTTTAATTAACATAACTAATGTAACTTAATGACAGTATGTTTGTTTAGGCTGAAGTTCCTCTTTAACCCTCCTGGCGGTACACAGTTTCGGTGGCTGCGTCCACGGGAGGGATTTTTGTAATAAAACTTGTAAAAGTAGTAGCTAGCATCAGGCTAGCTACCAGTGTCCCCCAAGTCCTCAGCACCTCTCTGATCCCCTCGATCGCCGCCGCTTACATTTACCCAGCCGCGATCCCGCAAGAGCCGCAGCCTCCGCAATCAGCTTCCAGTCATTGCTATGGCGACGATCGGACATGACGTCATGCGCAGTCCCGATCGATTATTTCCAACATGTCCAATCTGAATTTCAATCGATTTTCTATTTTTCGATCGATTTTTCTATGAAGTTATTAGTCTGGCCCACTGTCAGGTTCGAACACGCTGAAACCAGCGCAGGAGATTTGGGCAAAGCCGGCGCCACCATAGACCGTAATAGGAATTATGGCTATAGCGGAGCACAGGGAGTAACCTCAGCGCTGTCAGAAGACGGAGCTGAAGTTACTTTTAAAACATAATAATTCGGCCTCCAGCAATTGCTGGAAGCCGAATTACATAATTCCCCACTATCCGTGGCGGCCTGGAGGGGGAATAGTATTTAATACGGCCGGGACTTGTGCAGAAGCAGGATAAGCCATATACCGGCTGTATCCTGCTCCCAAGTCTCCCGCGCCGTTCTCTTGTACGCTGACAGGTTATCATCCATCTTTGAGCACATAGGAGGCTCAGCAGACCCCCACAGGTTACCGCAGCCATTGCTATTGAGTATGTAATCTGATTATTGGCTAGTAGTGATGATCAATGAGACGCTAATAATTCAGTGCAAATATTATGCTAATTTTGGCCAAAATGCAGTACTTGATTTTTACAGGTCCAAATGCCAAGCTGCGTAACTTTAGCATAACATTTGCATCAACACTAAATTATTAGCATCTCACTAACCATCCCCTACCAGCTAGGTTTGTAGGGCTGTACTTCAAGTGTTCTTTTAAAAACCTCTTAAGCATGATTGCAGCACCTAAAATGCAGCATTCCCGCGGCTGAAAACTCACTTAATCACCCCAAACTCCCTGGGGCACATCGCGGGGCTCCTTCCACGTAGAGGCAGAGCTTTTGGCTGCAGCTCTTCCTCTACACGCGTCCATCAGTCTTCCTTCACTGAGAGGGGCGGGGAGAGGCGGCGATCGGTGCTGAATGATGCGAATGGAGGCAGAGCTACAGCCCAAAGCTCTGCCTCCCAGGGCAGCAAAATCCAGGACCAGGAAAGTAATGGATTTTTGCACCGGGCGTTTGGGGTAATTGAGTTTTCAGCCGCGGGGTTGCGGCGTTTTAGGTGCTGCAATCATGCTTAAGAGGTTTTTAAAAGAAAAACATGATTTTCGCAAGGCTTCAGAGTCTCTTTAATGGTCACTAACAATTCAGGTGTTCTGTTCAGCCAACAATGTTTGTATAGTGTCTAGGCCAGGAGTGTCAAACGCAAGTACAAAGGGGGTCCAAAATTGTACACTGGGACCTAGTCGCAGGCCAACCTCAATGTCTACTGGCCACCTTCCTTCCTTATAAAGTTCTCTGGTGTTTAGTGGTTCTTCCTCCCCTATACTGTTCCCTGGTGTCTAGAGACCCCCCACCCTCCCCTATACAGTTCCCTTGTGTTTAGTGCTTTACCCCTGGACCTCTCCATATGGCTTCCCTGGTGTTTTAGGGCTTCACCTCCATTATAGCTTCCCTGGTGGTCTAGAGTGGGCCAAACATAATGCAAAGGGGGGAAACCACTTGAGGGCCAAATGTCATGGCTCTGAGGGCCAAATTTGGCCCGCAGGCCGGAATTTGACATGTATAGTCTAGGCAGAGCACTTACAGCCAGTCCTGAGGATGGGTCGATGAAGTCTGCCCAGTAGCCTTCTGATCTGAGGGCATAGCAGATCTCCTTGGCACCATTAATAAACTGCAATACCAAAAGAGGAAACATACATTAAAAAACTATGCCTTACAACATTAACTATAGAAATACATATTCAATTACAGGTTCAAGCCCTGCCAACTGTGTGTATTTTAACAGGCACATCAAGGAATTATACATTTACCTAACTACAAAGACATATACGAACATATATCTAAATACTACACAAAAAAAAAGCTCAATCTGTGCGGAAAAAAAAAACAAAAGAAAAATTCACATGCTTACAAAACAGGTACTTTATTGGCTTTGATATCACACATGCGCAACACGTCCAATACGCCAGCAACCATGTGGGGTTCGAATGAGGAAGAAGGGTGGGGGGGGGGGGGGAATGTGGCCGGGGGCGGTGAGAGGACGTCATTAGGTGGATTCCCAAAATAATTCATGTTTAAATTTTTTTTTGGATTCCCAAAATAATTCATATTGAAATCAGCCTGCTGTTTATGGAGGCCAACAGAACTCTTCCCGCTAAGATTCGATCAGAGAAAGTGAGAGATTTGTCTTTTGGTTGGATTGACCCCCAAAATTACTTGATGTATGGCCACCTTAAAAGGAACCTGAAGCGAGTAAAATTTTAAATAAACACACGATGTACCTGCAAATGAATATTACATACTTACCTCACCATATACACAGGGTTAATCCTTTCAGAAGTATAAGTAAAACATAACTTTTAATAGTCTTATATAAAATTCATTATATTAAATTCATTAAAAATGTTTTCATTTTTCAGTACATAAGGTATGATTTTAAGTACTTTAGAGAGCACATACACCTCTTGACATGAGTTTTTGTAATAGTGCTCAAACAAAAAAATCCTATACTTTGACAAGTTTGCTATTTGCTTTCTACATATAAATTAATACCCTCCACCAATCCAACATGTTTCGACTTCCTACATGGAGCCGTCGTCAGGGAGAAAAAGTGCTTAGTGTAAAGGTTGCTAGTGCATTTAGAAAGAAAAGTGCATTATATATACCGTACACATCAAATAAAGAAAACAACAAACGAGAGCATATGCTCTCCTGCTCTGTCAGCATTGCTGTCAAGTCAACAATCAAATGAAATAGAGTGATAAAGGCTGAACAAAACTGCCCAAAAAGAAAAGAAGAAACCTTATCTAGAAGACAATAAACCCCAGATCTCCACCGCAGCTGCAGGAGGAGTCAGTGTAAAGTTTTGTATACACACTAGATAAAAATAGTTTGAAACTGCCAACACACACATTTCGTCATTTTAGATGACAATAAAAAAAAAAAAAAAAAAAAAAGATAGCTAAACTGCAAGGACGAGAAACCAATAATCAGGTACTCTGCTCAATCCAACGGTCAGGTCAAAAGTCGGTTAGCACACCATTAATTAATGCAGAAGGGTTTGATTCTTCAATGCATGTGTCAACACGATAATTGACAATTGTTTCAGGGCCACAGAGGGCCCCCTTCACCCTCATGATGGACACCCTCCATGGCCCCAAAACAATTGTCAATTATCGTGTTGACACATGCATTGAAGAATCAAACCCTTCTGCATTAATTGATGGTGTGCTAACCAAACTTGCACTTTTGCTTATTACATTGGGTGTTGCTTTGCACCCAGCCTCAAATGGCAAGGTGTGCCACTTCCAAACCTTCTACCTTACTCAACTGTCAGATCAATTCAGATGACTATTAAGCAGATATCATGCAACTGACCAGTGTGAACAAGTCATTCAACCAGCATTGCACAAGAGCATACGTACATGTTGTGTGATATGTCCCTTTTGCACGCAGTTTTTGAACAACATAATCCTTTGAAATATCAGCATTTGTGATCAATGTCGATTAAACTTCTTGTTTCTTTTTGCCATGAAATGTTTTCCCACTCACGTGTGTGCCGACTTAACTAGCATGTTTACAGACCTTAAAGGGAACCTGAAGCAAGAAGTATATGGAGGCTGCTATATTAAAGTTTTACACAATACCAATTTCTTTGCATGCCTTTCTGATTACTTTGGCTGCAGTAGTGTCTGAATCACACACCTGAAACATGCATGCAGCTAATCTAGTCAGACTTCAGTCAGCACCTGATCTGCATGCTTGTTCAGGGTCTATGGCTAAAAGTATTACAAATAGAGGATCAGCAGGTTGGCAGGTAAGTAGTGTTTAAAGTTGACCTGAACTCCTGCACAGAACAGAAAGAAAATAGAGAAATTCACGCTGTATGTATTTAGAGAGGTTAGCTCAGGGCTGGGCAAAGTTTGCGTGGCCCGGACTGCGTTCTTGAAATATTTCCCCTCCTTTCTTCTTTCCCCCTCCCTCCCTGCAAAGTCGAGAGCGGCGATTATGGGGGAACCTAAAACTGACGTCGGGTCATGTACCGCCCTGTTGCTATGGAGGCGCGACGCAGTAATCGATGATCAGGTGAGCTTTAAATTCCTCCGTAACCGCCTGCTTGTGACTGAGAAACGAAGGAGGGGGAAGAGGAGGAATCCAGCCGCCTGCCAGTGGGCCGCAGTAACAGCATACCAGCCCGCAGGCCGTAGTTTGCCTAGCGCTGGTTTATCCCTTCCCCCTTATCTGTGACTAGTCACAAGTTGTAAATTTGACCTCTTCGCTGTATCAGCTGATTGCCATGGCAGATAAGCAAATTTGAAAGCACAGGATGTTAAAATGTCTGCTTCCATGAACACAGGAAGTAGAAACAGTGCAGATTATAGGATTTGTATCAGCTGTAACAAATAAAATGTTTTTCTTTATTATGCTGTTGCTTATCTTTTAGAAAGGAAATTCTGAGTTCAGGTCTGCTTTTAAACATGTCAGCCTCCATATCCCTCTCACTTCAGGTTCCCTTAAGAAATATTTCCATGATCTGTTAGGCCTGGTGCACACCAAAAACCGCTAGCAGATCCGCAAAATGCGAGCAGATTTTGAAACGCTTTTTCTTATTTTTCTGTAGCATTTCAGCTAGCGTTTTGCGGTTTTGTGAACTGTTGTTGGTGTAGTAGATTTCATGTATTGTTACAGTAAAGCTGTTACTGAACAGCTACTGTAACAAAAAACGCCTGGCAAACCGCTCTGAAGTGCCGTTTTTCAGAGCGGTTTGCGTTTTTCCTATACTTAACATTGAGGCAGAAACGCCTCCGCAATCCAAAATCTGCAGCAGCCCGGGAGTATGCGTTTCTGCAAAACGCCTCCCGCTCTGGTGTGCACCAGCCCATTGAGATACATTACCCAAGCGTATCCGCAGCCGCAAGCGGATAGCAAAACGCAGCCGAATCGCTCTGGTGCGCACTAGGCCTTATTGTTCATAAGATCTCGTCTTGCTATACAAGGACTGAACCATGGAGCGGTATCCCGGCTCCACACTGGGAATGCACACCGCAGAGGTCACACTAATAAGTAAACACCATTGCTGCTGTGAGATTGGAGTTGACAGGGAGGTGATGAGCTGGGAAATCTGACAATTACTGCATAATTAGACCACATTACAAGAGCAAAATGCAACAGAGCAGAACCAGAGCCCGGCACAAGCCTGGGAAACAAAAGCAGCTTCCTGTACAGAGATCGCTGCCATGCTGACATTGCAAATTGTGTCCAAGCAGACTCATTTATAGCCAATGTAAAATAACCGCTGAAATGTAGTAAAGTCTGCTAAGAATGTGGATTGTTAGAGGCTGCGGCAAGTTGAATCTTTAATGTGAAACTGATTCAGCATGGCTGCCACTCTGCCAGACGTGCGCTAGTGATGGTCAAGTAGATGTAAATAACTTCGTTGATGCAAATTTATGCAAATTTTTATGCAGCTTGAAATTGAACTAATCGAATTTTACCTCAGCAGGATTGGTTTGGTTTGTTTTCAAGCTGCAAAAATTTGCATCAGTTCTAAGTTATTTGCATCTACTTGACCATCACTAATGTGCGCTGTCTGCAAAGAAAGCATGCAGGATACTGCATCACCGACTGGAGAAGTTTGGTATGGCCCAGGAGCGCCCATCGAGCTTCTACACCGCCGCTATTGAATTGCTCCTGTGTTCATCCATCCTGGTCTGGTACGCTGGCTCCTCCACCAGCAACAGATACAAGTTACAGGGGGTTACTGGATCAGCGGACAGGTTCATTGGGAAACCCCTTCCTGGCTTGACCTCCTCTACAGCTCCAGAGGGTCAACAAACCCTCACACCTAGGCCACCGCTCCTTCAGTTGGCTCCCATCTGGCCAGAAGTTTCAGGCCATCTTTACTAAGACATCAAGGCATAGGGGCCCATATGCAAGTGCTGGAAAGTTATTTTAAATCGAAGATTAAAAATTATCTCCTAGGAGAAAACTCAGGTGAAAAAGTGAATTGCATATGGGCCAGGGACTCTTATTTTTCCCCTCTGCTGTCAACCTCTTGAACTCTCTCCATGCCTTCCCCCTTCCAGTGCTCCCCACTCTCCCTCTATAGGCTGCAGCTGCTGGCTGTTGTCTCTGATAAGACTGAACCACTGTTTTTTATGTATCTTGCTGTTTAACGCGTTTCTGTTTTTATTGTTTAGCTATTCATTCCTACTTCTATTCTGAGCCACGTACGCACCAAATCCAATTTCGGGCATGGCCCAGTTGTGATTGGTGAATACAAAACATTCTAATTTGAAGGGCAACTGAAGTGAGAGGGATATGGACGCTGCCATATTTATTTCCTTAAAAACAATACCAGTTGCCTGGCAGCCCTACTGATCTTTTTGGCTTTAGCAGGGTCTGAATAATGCTTGAAACAAGCATGTAGCTGATCTTGTCAGATCTGACAATAATGTCAGAAACACCAGATCTGCTGCATGCTTTTTACTAAAAGAATTGGTGGAAGAGCAGGGCTCGACACACACAAGCAATAGAACACAGCAATACATGCATGCAGCTACAAGCAGGGCTGCCAGGCAACTAATATTGCTTTAAAGGAAATAAATGTCAGCCTCCTCATTCCTTTCTCTTCAGTTGCCCTTTAAGTACAGGAAGTCTCCTCCTTACAAACCGGTTTTGTGGCATTATTTGCAAGTTGAGTTTGTTTGTAAGTTGTGTCCCGTGTTAAACATGGTGAAACGTGGATAAATTATTTAATTTGGAACATCTCTGCATTTGATCATGTAGTATAAATCTACTGCAGTGTTCTCCCCAGGCTGTTTTAGCCAGGTGCTCCACCCAGCTAGTTTTGGTAGGCACCCAGCTGTTACCAGCTCACCTCCTCCTATTCTGTAAGCAGAGTTGTGCACAGAAGCACCGGCCCTGCATTCCCATATCTTGCCTGTGCACATACAAACTTCTATATGGAGACCATTTTCATAAGAGCACAGTACTGCTTAGGTCCTGTTTTCCACTACACGCAGATTGGATGCATAAAAACTGACTCCAATGAATGCCTATGGGCCTGTTTCCACTAAACACGATTTTTCTGATGCAGATTTTCTCATAGACATTCATTGGAGTCAGTTTTTCTGCATCCAATCTGCGTGTAGTGGAAATAAGCCCTTACAGTTCTAATAGATATAGTGACACCATGTGGAGAAAATTCAGAATGCAATTCCCTATTTTGCTAAAAACCACATAAGGGGAAACTGAAAGAGGTACTTTATGGACTATAACTTATTGAATACACCTGCTTACATTCTGAAATGTATGACAGGTGTCGACATCTTTACTGCTGGCGAGGTTCGTCACCGCAGAATGTTTGTAGGTTTGTTTCCAACGGAGCAGAAACAACATCTGGTCTCCCAGAGTGCACTGGAAGGAGAAGGCTGCCCCTGGTGTGGCAGGAGTGGTGGTAGAGTGACGGCACATACCTTGCAGAAATCTAGTAAAAATCCATGTGCTGTGTGCAGTAGGGGTCGGTTCCTTTCATGATCATTGGGTGGAAATCCATTTGCGTATGGCTAGTTCAGTGGTCTACAAACTTGGCTCTCCAGCTGTTAAGGAACTACAAGTCCCACAAAGCATTTGCCTTTATGAATCATCACTGTGGTTGTCAGACTCCCGCAATGCATTGTGGGACTTGTAAGTTCCTTAAAGGAGTCATCAGGCAAACTATAGTAAAATGAGTGGTACTTACCGGGGGCTTCCTCCAGCTCCCAGGATGTTCCTTGCCGCAGCTCTGCCCGCAGCCGTTCACCGCAGCTCTGACCCGGTCCCCGGCGATGACGTCAGAGCGACCTCCAGGTCACTCTGTACTGCGCCTGCGTGAGCGGCGCTGTCAATCACCACCACTTGGGCCGGAGTGGACTGCTCTGACGTCATCGCCGGGGACCGGGTCAGAGCTGCGGTGAACGGCTGCGGGCAGAGCTGCGGCAAGGGACATCCTGGGAGCTGGAGGAAGCCCCCGGTAAGTACCACTCATTTTACTACAGTTTGCCTGATGACTCCTTTAACAGCTGGAGAGCCAAGTTTGCAGATCACTGGGCGAGTTTAGCGCTCCACCAACTGAATCTGAATTTTTAATGAAAGCAAATGTTGAGTGTTATGGAACCTGTTCTGCCTGCAGATGTTCAGCCAAAACAACCAAAGTACCATATTTATGATCACTCTTAGGAGCCGCCACTGGAGAAAATAGCTGCAATAAGATGCTAAGCCTAGTAGAAATCACCCACCTTTTCCATCAGCATTTCCCTCTCATTCTCCACCTCTTCACTCCACATGGTCATATCATTCACAGTTTTCTGCGTCACTGTCAGTACCATGAAGTTGTTGCTGGAGATCTCAGGGAACATAGATGCAAAGTCTGTAACAGAGGAGAGTGTTGTACTGTGTTGGCTATCAGCAGAAGCAGGAGAATGTAGCATTCACTGACTTTTCTTTACCGTCTGAATAAAATTACATTAGCAAGTTTTCATGGCAGCACAGGACACCTCATCAGGCATGATGCATTGAGCCTGACAAAGGAACCTGAGCGGCAAACACAGTGAACACAGCGCAGGAGACTTGAGCGCACAGGGAGTAACTTCGACACCGTCAGAAGATGGAGCTGAAGTTACTTTTAAAACACAATAATTCGGCCACCAGTAATTGCTGGAAGCCAAATTGTTTCATTCCCCACCATCCATGGAAGCCTGGACGGGGAATATTATTGAACATGGCCCGGACTTGTGCAGCAGCATCAGCCATATACCGGCTGTATCCTGCGCCCAAGTCTCCCGCGCCCAAGTCTCCCGCGCTGATTCCTCTCATACGCCCTGAGCGGTCTAAAAAAAAAAAAATGCAAATATACTGACTTGGCCAACAAAAAGTATAAAGCTGGATAGTATACTAGTTAAGCCTGTGGGATTAGAGCCTTTGACCAGGGTTGGAATCCTGGCTCAAGCCAGTACATAAAACACTAAGGAGTATTTGGGCAAGGCTCCAAACTGGAGCAATTTTAGCCCCCTTGACGTCTATTTAAATCACAGGTGTCAAACACAAGGCCCTTGGGCAAAATGTGGCCCTCCTTGTCATTTTAGGTGGCCCTCAAGAGCTACAATGAGCACCATTCTAAGCAGTAAATGGAACAGTACACTGCCTTCCCATCCAGAGGATGACAGTTTGAGCCTGAGCGCAGCAACAACCCTGGGACCCCCCTGCAAAATTACTATGGGGCCCCCTCCTTTGATGCAAATCCCTCTGTGTGGCTGATAAAAAAAAAAACCACACACCTACATACTAGGCCTGATAAATCGAATTTAAATCGAAATCGTGATCACCAAGATCACAATTTCGGAATCGTCAAAGCACCAATTATCGCAATCACGTCATTTTCACATGGGGAAGTTTGAAGAAGTGTGCTTGGCAAAACTCCGGGTTCCTGTATGTCACATGACATACAGGAAGTATTCCGTGCATTAGAAGCTATGTCCAGAACTGATGCAGCTTGGGGGACAGAGAAGGCACAGAGAGACACAGAGAGAAAGAGCGGGCACAGAGACACAAAGGGGGCAAGAGAGAGACCCAGAGGAGGCATAAAGAGGCAAAGGGGGCACAAAGAGAGACAGAGGAGGGAACAACTAAGCAAAGAGGGGAACAAAGCTTGATTGGAAGGAAACCGTGCATCGAATCGAAATCGCAATTTCAGACAGAAATCGCTCAATTCAATTTTTTCCTAAAATCGTTCAGGCCTACTACATACCTTCCCCTCTGGCACCCTCTCCCCACAGAGTAGTGCAGAAGAGCAGTGCAATATTTACCTGCTCCAGCAATACATCACATCTCTTCTGTTCTTCCTGGCCGCTGCACGCTCTGTACTTGCCTCCAGCTCCCGATCACATGACATGCGTTCAGAGCCAGAGGTATGCAGCACGGAGCATGTGTCTGGAAGATTACAGGAGACCCAAAGCAGCACAGGAGCAGGTAAATATTAAACTGCTCCACTGCACTACTCAGCAGAAGGGGGGGGGGGAGCAGAAATCCAGCCCCCCCCTCCCCTTCAGTTTCTCCACTTTGAGACTTTGGCCCAGTACATGATTGGAGTTTGACACCCCCGATTTAGATGGTAAAGTCAAGTGACCCTGAGGTGGGAAGGGTTGGGGCGCTTTTCTAGAGTGTAGATTGTCTAAATGATCTTTATAATATGGATATAATATGGAAAATGCAATTTTGGTTTCTTTAAACAGAAGGGAATGATTCAGCTTTATGTGAACAACTACGAATTCCCATGATGCACCACTCCTGAATATGCAAATAGTCTTTCTGCCCCTGAAAGCCAGAACCCATCTAGAACCTCTGGTGTATAGTGAGCCTATAGCTTATACATTTTACAGAGCCACATCAATTCAACAAACATACAGTCACTTTAAGTCTTTTTGGTCCTCATCAGTGCACGGTATGGATTGATATGGCCCTTTGGGATAGGGCCAGGTGATTCTGGGTCACTATGAGCTGTCTGGGTATTCCTTTATAATTTGGGAAATCCTATACTAGTATTCCAAATACATAAATTGGGCGCTCTAATTTAGCAGTAAAGGAATCCTCTTAAAGCGGATCCGAGATGAAAAACTAACTATAACAAGTAACTTGTCTATATATCTTATCTAAAGTTTAGATAGTTTACACAACAAATCTGGCTGCAAACAGCTTTAAAGTGGACACAAATTAAAAATACAAGATTTCAGAAATAAAATCTATTTTCTAAATTGTAATAATAAATAGAAGCCTTTTTTCAGCTGCATGATGATAAATATAAAATATTTTACATTTATTGGTGGAACCCCTCCCTTCCTTTCATATTGCCGGGACAGAATCCGGCAAACTGGTGGAGTAGGTGGTGTCTGGCAAAGGAGGAATTGCTAATGGCTGCCACCTGTATAACCCTAGTTGAGAAAAGAGAAGGGTGAAAAGCATGCGCTGAAATGCTCATAGGCTTGAAGGAGTGTTTATTTATCTTTGTATGTGTCAGAGTGATGCAACTAAATATTTTGAATTAAAAAAAATGTTTGGTTTGGGTCCGCTTTAATAGAATGATTCTTTCTTCCTGTGATACAATGACAGCAGCCATTTGGTTTGTAAACATTACACAGAGGCAAAAGCTTATCTGCATCTTGAGCAAAAAAAACCCTTATCCCCCGCTCCTCCCCCTCTGAAATCCCTGGCTAGTAATACCTCCCCCTCCTCCTGCCCAGACTGAGCTCCCATGAGCCCTTGCTACTGTCTTGGCTCTCTGAAAACCTGTGGACTTGGCTTGTTTAGTTTATAGGGAATTACAGTATTAAAACAAAAAAAAAGTATTTGGCTTGAGGAATGCCCTATAAACAATAGGAAAGGAACCCAATTATGCAAAGTGTAAAAGTTCATCTCGAATCCACTTTAAGTAATATGGTCACAGGGTTTATTTTTTTCCCAGCCGGCAAGGTAACGCCCTTCATTGCACACTGCTTTGTACTACTGAATAGTGATGTTAGCTACGAGTACGTTGCTACTTGTGATCTAAATTTAAATTAGATAGCGCTGTCTGTGGTGGGAGGGGTGGGGGTTAACTTACTTATGCTGCTGCCTATAGTGGATGCCTTCCACTTGCGGTCCATGTGACTCCACTATTTCCTCCTTCAAACCCAGCAGGAGCAAGTAGTGGGGTCACGTGGACCGCATCAGAGGTACGCACCTAGCCGCTCACGGGCCAGTGGGGATAAACCAGTAGAAGGGGTGGCTCGCAAGGAAGACAGCCGGATGCTGTAGAACGAGACGCAACTTAAAGTTGAGTCCTACCGCTGTGACGCCGTGCTCCTGATGAGTTATGTGACGAAACATGTCGGGTGGAATCTAGCGGTGGATCCTGCTAATTAGTGAAACAGTGTGGTGGATTAGAGAGCAGACGTGTGCAGAACTTCAGCCTATCCGGGAGGCACGGGGGGTATTGGAGAGCGTGCAAATTCCAAGCTGTGAGTGGAATAAAGTTGTACTTGTTTTATGGAATTACGCTATGTCAAGCATTTATTTTTCATTGGGTATAAACCTATTGAGGCAAGGAAGATAACGAGGACGGAGGGAGACTGCATTAAAGGGCCCCGTAACACACAAAAAGTGCCCGGAGCGAGCATTGGCCAACTTAACGGTGGTCACAACAGCCCGGTGAGTTCTCTCCCACAGTGGTGGAGGAGTTTACATTATACGGCAAGATATATAGACGCATGCTGAACGCTTGAACTACAACTGAATATAAGTGGAATACATCGGCTATGAGCAGTGGCGCAAGTTAACCCCCCCTTTGAGGTAAGCAGCGCTATCTAATTTAAAAGACCAGGTCCCTTTCCTGCATTTCCTTGTTACAGATGAAGCTACACCCGACCCATACAATTGCACATCACTACACTCCTGTCTGCAGCGCTGCCTGTATCACTCTGAGCTCACCTGAGGTTTGGGGGTATCCCATTCAAGGAATGCTACACAAAGCAAATATACTGAGGAAAGTCGAGCAGAACCCATTACTTCCCATTAGTACTTTCCCCATGCATGTATAAGGAGAAGTGACTGTACACATAAGAGGACATGACAGGAGGTGGGCAGATTTCAGCCAGCTGGTACCTCTTTTCAGGAGTTCTGGA
Source organism: Hyperolius riggenbachi (assembly GCF_040937935.1). NCBI lineage: Eukaryota > Metazoa > Chordata > Amphibia > Anura > Hyperoliidae > Hyperolius > Hyperolius riggenbachi. Next base: position 278,377,260 of record NC_090652.1, on the reverse strand, counting down.
CAGGACTGCATTGCACACTCTACTTTTGCATTCTCAAAGTAGGAGCCCATGCGGCTCACTTCCTGTTGGCCTGAGAAAGCTTCATTTCCCTAAAGAAGAATGGAGAAAAAAAAAAAAAAAAACCACTTTAATTGTGCTTCATTTTTATGTACAGGACCTTCCAGACATTGAATAACCCTGCTTATTTGGCATGACTCATTTCCCAGATGTGAGGCAAATTTTAAAGGATAAATATAAAAGTGCAGGACTCCTGAGATCCTCCCTCTCATCCACAGCTGCATGTAGCAGGGGCCGCGTGATCTTCCTTTCTTTACATCAAGTGTCCCTGCTTAGTCTTTTCTGCTGGGGCCACTACTGTACACCAAAATGAATACAGAGGCTGTCTGCTTTCTACTCAACAGTGCCACCTAGCAGCCAGGAGAAGCGCTACAGCTGTTGTAAATAAAATTTAAAGAGACTCCGTAACAAAAATTGCATCCTGTTTTTTATCATCCTACAAGTTCCAAAAGCTATTCTAATGTGTTCTGGCTTACTGCAGCACTTTATACTATCACTGTCTCTGTAATAAATCAATGTATCTTTCCCCTGTCAGACTTGTCGGCCTGTGTCTGGAAGGCTGCCAAGTTCTTCAGTGTTGTGGTTCTGCTATGAACTCCCCGCTCCAGGCCCCTCTCTGCACACTGCCTGTGTGTTATTTAGATTAGAGCAGCTTCTCTCTTCTCTCTTATCTTTTACAAGCTGGATAAATCGTCCTCTGAGCTGGCTGGGCTTTCACATACTGAGGAATTACAAACAAGGGCAAAGCTGTTTGCAGGAAGAAAAGAGCAGCCTGAAACTTCAGTGCATGAGAACAGGGGGAAAGAAACACACAAATGATCTCTTGAGATTCAAAAGGAATGCTGTATACAGCCTGCTTGTGTATGGATGTATTTTTCAATGTGTGGACATACTGTACATCAACCTACTTCCTGTTTTGGTGGCCATTTTGTTTGTTTACAAACAAACTTTTTAAAACGGTTTTAACCACTTTTAATGCGGCGAGGAGCGGCAAAATTGTGACAGAGGGTAATAGGAGATGTCCCCTAATGCACTGGTATGTTTACTTTTGAGCGATTTTAACAATACAGATTCTCTTTAAGTTTCAGTTCCCTTTTCCTAATACCTGCAAGTGAAGAAGAGATGGGACACAGGGGTTCATTTTGGAGTATGTGTATTTATAAGTATAGGTATCTTTTAAAGGACAACTGAAGTGAGAATCATGGAGGCTGCCATATTTATTTTCTTTTAAACAAAACCAGTTGTCTGCCTCTGTTTGGTTGCAATGGCGTCTGAATGACACCAGAAACTAGCATGAAGATAATCTTGTCAGATCTGACAATAATATCAGAAACCCCTTATCTGCATATGCTTGTTCAGGGTGTATGGCTTAAAGGACATCTGAGGTGAAAACAAACTAATGAGAAAAACAATTGTATCTATACCTCCTTCTCCTAAAAATGACTTTTTAAATATCGCACAGTTTTATTTTGAATTGAAATCTAGTTTTTAAGTTTTTACTGTTTCATTGTCTCTGCTCAAATCTATGAATTGTTGACCCTTTTTATCTCTTAGCAGCTCCCATAAGCCATTTACTGACAGAAAAGTGCTTTATGGCTGTAATTACTTATCAGTGAGTATAGTCTGACCCAGTCTGAACCGGTCCCGACCAGAAACTGTCACTTGCATACCTGATGTTTAAATCTTTCAGACAGAGAAAGAAAAAAAAACAATGCAGCCTAGTTATTTTTGTGCTTGGCACTGTACACACACACACACACACACACACACACACACACACACACACACTGTACACACACACACACTGTACACACACACACACACCTCATCATGTCACCTCAGTTGTCCTTTAAAGTATCAGAAACAGGATCAGCAGGGCAACTAGTATGGCTCAAAATGTAATAAATATGGCATACTCCATAGCCCTCTAGCTACAGCTGTCATTTAGGACCTCTTTTAAACCTGCAGGTGAGACCTGCGTTGCGTTGCCATTTGCTACTGCAAGGGCCTGCGCAAAAGCAATGAAAGTATGTGGAGACTTTCTCACCAAATGCGGTCAGTTGCGGTACGCCAGAAATAGCCAATACGACACAAGTGCTGCGGCGCATTATCGCAAGTACTGGGCTTAATGCGTAGAGCTTGGGGTAAAGGAAGTCTATGGGCAATGCAGTAAGTGTGAAAGATGGAGCACAGTGCATCACGGCGCGCATGTGCGTACCGACCGGAATCCCAGTGACGTACTTCCTGTCCAGAAGGGAGTAGGTCTTTGCGCAGGGGCGGGCCTATGCATGAACTTGTCACTGCACCGTGGCACAGGGTCATATGAAAAGAGTTTATGCGGTAAGGCAGCAGGAGGCACCCCTGCCACGTGATCACCGCACAGCTATAGTGTAAAACCAGCATCCATAGCATTACTATAGCTCTACTGCACTGAGCTATCTATTTCTACTGACTGATGGGATGAAACCTCAAAGAGATACCATGCAACTTGTTCTACAATAGATTTGTTCAAACAATGATAGCAGACAGCAGCCCTGTCAAGCCCTGCATGAGCCTGCGTCACTCCCTACAGAACAAAATGTGAACATTTAACTAAAAATAATCTTATATGCAGGAAGCAATCTATTTCTACACAACTAAAAGCAAAGCTAAGAGGACTAGCACCGGTGGTAAACCAGCCCCTTACCTGAAACTCATTGACAAACTGTGCCATGACAAACTCGTGCCTCTCGCAGGCGGCTGGCTCAGATAAGAGGTCAGGTAGATTTGTATGAGCTGGAATCCTCTGTGGGTTCACTCCACGCATGTGGGCGTCAAAGCCAACATTACCGGGGAGCTGGAATCGCTGATCCTGAGGGCCAAAGGGGCCCATAACCTCATCTGGCCACACGGTTCTGGGGACTGCCAATATAAAACACAATAATGAACACAGAGAAAGAATCCTGGGATGGTCTTCCATACAAACATTACATAGTATGCACGTGTTCAAAGTCTGACACTTCAGGTGCATTGAGAAAAACAACCCAACTTAAAATTAACAAAAGAAAAAATACACTTAGATGTGGATCCCATAAAGCCTTCCCAGTACTCTCTCCACCACCTTGTCCCACCAATGTCCCCCCTGATTAAATTATTCAATTAGTACGTCAAATATGTGTTCAGGCCTCCTCGGAAGTACTCCTGCCCCGAATGCTTTCAAAGATGAGCAAGTTTGAGCTCAAGCATGAGCAGTACGGACGTGTGCCCTTCTTCGGACGAAAGATCTTCTGAAGCCTTCCAAAGAGTCCTGAAGGCATACATTTTGAACTGGGGATATCAGTGGAACGAAGAGACAGATTCTACACAACCCATTACATAGATCTATAAAGCTCCTCGGTCTCGGATTAGGTCTATTCTTACATCTCTCCAGCAAAATACGGCACTCTGCCTCTTGCACCTCTGGCTACATAATGCAAACAACTGAAGTAAACAGGGAAACTTAATTGATTCCCTTCTAATGTAATATATAGGTAGGCCAATACAAACAAAAGACTGAATTGGGGTTCTGTAATTTAAAGCACAGGTGTCAAACTCCAGTCCTCAGGGCCAGATCCATGCCTGTGTTTAGGACAAACCGAGAAAGGTGTTCTACTTAGAGAGAACCTGTAGTGAAAAAAGTGCCTCTAGGGGGGTACTTATCTAGGGAGGGGGAAGCCTCTGGATCATAAAGAGGCTTCCACTGTCCTCCACAGTAGAGCGGATCCAGCGCGAAGACGGTAAATCTAGCGCTGGAAACTTGGGCGCAGCAGCGCAGGAGACTTGGGCGCAGCCAGCGCCACCATAGGCCGTAATAGGAACTACGGCTATCGCAGGCACAGGGAGTAACTTCAGCGCCGTCAGAAGACGGACCAGAAGTTTCTTTTAAAACAATAATTCGGCTTCCAGCAATTGCTGGAAGCCGAATTATTTCATTCCCTCACTATCCATGTCGGCCTGGAGGGGGAATAGTAATTAACACGGCCCGGACTTGTGCGGCAACAGGATCAGCCATATACTGGCTGTGTCCTGCGCCCAAGTCTTCGGCGCAGTTCTCTCTCGTACGCATCCAGCGCTGGAACACTCAAAGACCTCCTTGTCAACGGGCGCGCATGCTCACTAGCAACTTCCCACTCAGACTGCGGCCGTAATGCAGCTAGATTTGGTTCACTCAACTACGTAGGCGCCTCACACCTGCTCGATAGAGTGGTCCTGATCAGACTCTGCTACTTCCACTGGAGCCTGAGGGGGAAGTCGCTAAAGCACCTTTGTGCAATGGAGGTTGTTTTAGTTTTGCCGAAGGGTCCAAGTACAGGAGTGTGCTGGCCGAGGACGCGGGAAGCCTCATTAGGTTCCAGAAGCTTTCCCCTTCCCATGTAAGTACCCCCCAGGGGCACTTTTTTTTTCCTTATCTGTTCTTTAATGAATGAATCACACCTTTCCTGATTCAGTCCCATTAATTCATTTCAGCTGACCTCGGCCCTGGAGCTCAACATCGCTAATTTAAAAGTGCAATAATATCAACTTCTCCCTACAAGCGAAAACAGCCGATACAAAATAACAAGTAAATCAAACAAGCAAAGATTCTTCCCCGCTAATGATTGCTTACAAGACTCCTCATATCTCTTTGCCAAGGATTATAAGTGGTAAACAGGACCCCTTACGTATGTCGGGTGGTGCAGCTGCTACATGTGGTTCATCAGAGCCGGTAGAAAAAGCTCGGGATCCTCTCACCCTTCTGATGAGTGAGCAGAACCCGGGGAGGTAGGTGACCAGCCTGGCTCTGCTGCAGAGCACCTGCAAAACACCACAACAAGCACACCATTATTCTGAGAAATATTTTACTTTCAGCATAGTTACACTAATTTTAAGGCTGTGGGAAAAGAGAGAGAAACCTTTCATGATTGTTATATTGTCACCGCTACTATACACATTCTAAGGATTAATGAACTAAAGCTAGGCACACATTCAGGCTCCCTGCACACTGCAAATCCGTTTTCCGATTCCGTTTCCGATTCCGATTCCGTTTCCGATTTTCCTTGAATACATTCAACAGAAAAACGGATCAAAAAACGCAGCATGCAGTTAAGATTAAAAATCTGAATCGGAATCGGATGTAAAAACAGATTAAAAAGCGGAATCGGAATCTGAAATGCATGCAGTGTGCAAGAGGCCTCAAGGTGGTTTCTGGTCTGACTATTTAAACTAAAAAAAAAAAAAAAAAAAATATTATTTTGGTTACCAAAGTATGATGCCAGTAAGGGTCTCTATGGTAAATGGTACATTGTTTTGTTCCAGGGCTGTGGAGTCGATACAAAAATCATCCGACTGACTCCCCAGTTTTTGAAACCACTGACTCCGGGTACTCCTTAGTCTAATTCTCACCAGGGCTGTGGAGTCAGTACAAAAATCCTTTGACTCCTCAGTTTATGAAACCTCCGACTCCACAGCCCTGGTTTCTCATCACAGTTAACAGAAACATCATAATCATGTTCTAGGAGTCTGTCATACAGTCTGTACAGGTGTTATTCTGTCGCTTGTGATCCAACCACAGGGACTACTGCATTGCAGCGTTGCTCATTTGTCATTGAGAAGTACAAAGCTTTAAGACAAATATTCCACTCCAGTCTACTGACATCTGATAGAACGTCAAGTGATGCACAGTAATACCCAGGTAAGGCCAGGTTCTCGCTAGGCTTAAAAGCAGACCAGTTTCTACAAAGGAGACCAATGGATAAACAGATCCTATGCTATCTATAGGAACCGTTCAGACTTGTCCATTTTAAATGTATGTGTTGTGTCTCTTGCGGAAGCGGACCTGTCCGTCATGTCTTACCCAGCCATGGCACATAAAACCAGGCATGTCTGCTATTGTCTTCCTTGTAGTCCAACAGACACCAAAACAGAAGTGGATGGACACCACTTAGGTATCCATTATATATAATGTGCTGTCTGATCAACACAATGTAACAAACTTGCTTGGGACAAAAGACTGGATAGAATATCCATCATAACCAAGCGTTTGTTCGCATGGCAGCCCAATTGATTAAGAAGGAGATGGATTGTAATGATCGATTGCCTCAAAAATGCGTGTAGATCTGCCCATGTGCGACAGTACTAGTTAAGCAATCTGGAGCCAGTTAGTGTAGCTTAAAGGACACCTGAACTGAGAGGGATATGGAGGCTGCCATACTGATTTCTTTTTTAACATTACCAGTTGCCTGGCTGTCCTGCTGATCTATTTGGCTGCAGTAGTATCTGAATCGCACACCTGAAACAAGCATGCAGCTTATGCAGCCAGGGCACCTGATCCGCATGCTTGTTTTGGGGGTCTACGGCAAAAAGTATTACAGGCAGAGGATCAGCAAGACACCCAGGCAATTTGAAGAATTTTTAAGAAAAATTAATATGGCATTCACCATATCCATCTCACTTCAAGTTTCCTTTAACAGCCCACTGACACTTCCATCTCAACATAAGCGCCACAAAAGTGTGCAACAATAATGCTATAAATATTTTAGTTACAAATTAAAAAAAAAAAAAAAATAATAATTACTCACAGTAGCCATTATATTTTGATGTTTCCTGAGCAATTTATTTTACCTTAAAAAGAATAAGAACACAAACATTAAACTCAAGCCTCATGTCTATAAATGTAAGTTCATAAAATCGTATATATACTATCCATGTGGCTGTATTCTGTATTTTCTCCTGAGGATGGTTTACTCACACATTTTAAAGCGGATCCGAGATGAAAAACTAACTATAACAAGTAACTTGTCTATATATCTTATCTAAAGTTTAGGTAGTTTACAAAGCATATCTAGCTGCAAAAGTTTATGATTATTTATTCCTGTGATACAATGAGGGCAGCCATGTTCTGTTTGTCACATTGTCACAGGCTAAGGGCTGGATAGGCTATCAGCTTGCCTGTGTGTAAATTCAGTCCCCTCTCCTCCGGGGGTCTGCCTCTGAAATCAATGGCTAGTAACACCTCCCCCTCCTCCTGCCCAGACTGAGCTTCCTGTAAGGCCTTGCTACTGTCTGAAAATGCTAAGGCACTCTGAAAAGCTGTGGGCACGGCTTGTTTGTTTATAGGGAATTATGCTGGGAATACACAGTACGTTTGTACCGCTCGATTGAGCCATTAGATGGCTCGATTGAGAATTTCCGACATGTCCGATCACCCGCCGGATCGATTCCATGCTCGATACCGCAGGCGGGACAATGGAAAAAGATAAGGAAAACGAGCAGAAGATAAGAGAATCGCCCGCGGCGACGAGCAGGAATCGATCCGGCGGCATAATCGAGTTTGTACCGTGTATTCCCGGGATTAGAGTATTAGAACAAAAACGTATTTGGCTTGAGGAATGACCTATAAACTATATGAAAGGAACACAAATATGCAATGAGTGAAAGTTTATCTCGGATCCACTTTAAAAAGACATAACGGGAGGCTACATACATCCTCAAACCCCTCTCTAACACAAAAACACCACATCATCAGAACCCCGCTGAAGGACAGTTCATGAAATGAATGGTTCTCTAACTTTCTCAGCATTATCTAATTGCATATCTACTGGAGTGCACTCCAAGCAACCAACTTCGGCCCAATGTCTTGCACTAAGGCACGATCGAATAATGCAACCAATTTCGGGACAAAATTGGTCATATTGTCGATCGGGCCTGCACTTGGCGGCACCGATTTTAAACCAATCCAATAGTATTAATTGAATTGGTTGGTCGATCGGCCGCCAAAGTTGCCTAATGTTTGGGAACCTAAAGCAAACAAACTGCAATCTGTATTTTCCAAGCTTGAAGTGAAAATAAACATCTTTATTCCTAATCTTAACCACTGTGGGCCCACGCTAGTGAAAACCTGTCACATTTTTGGACTTTAGTTTGCCAAGTTGATTTTCATAGCCGTGGTCCTCCTCAGGGGTTGTTCAAAAATGACCAATCACTGTGAATGGCGTATGTCACGAAACATTGTGTGATATCTCAGAAAAAAAATTGTTCGGTGCAAAAAATCGTTCAGAAAAATTGTGTCGTGGATATGGGCATGGGTGCAGTGATGCGAGATTTCCCAGCTGGCGTGGCTGACCATTGATGCAGGGCACTAGTAAAGTCTGCCTATAACAAGCAGCCAGATTAACCTGATCTTCCTGTAATGCCTGGTACATATGATGCAATGTTCCCATCAGATGGATGAGAAATTTCCCATCGTTCCAAAATTTCCAACATGTCTGATCTGCTTTCTAGTGATAACGGGATCGATTTTGTGCTCTACTGATCTAAAAATGAATCCCTTTCTTGATCGAAAACAGATCAGACATGTTGGAGATTATCAAACAGGGAATGTCCAGACTAGTCATCCAGAACTAACAGGAAATTGCATCATGTGTACCAGACATAAAACTTCCCTACAAAACTTGTTTACATCTCACCAACAGAAACACTACACAGACACTTTACCCAGCACCTTACCTCCCTCCTCACAGAGCCCTTCAGTGCTCCAGCACCACCCTCTCCTCAGGGGCCCAGTCTCTGCAGGCACTCACACCCCTCCTGACCAGGAAACACTACAGTCACCCAGCAGCCCTCATGGGACCTCTGTATCCTAGCACCCCTCAGGGGACCCCCTGACCAGGAAACACTACAGTCACCCAGCAGCCCTCATGAGACCTCTGTATCCCAGCACCCCTCAGGGGACCCCCTGACCAGGAAACACCACAGCCACCCAGCAGCCCCTCACCTCATGGGCCCTCTCTGCAGCCTAGCACCTCACCCCGTCCTCAGGGGGGGGGGGACCCCTCAGTCACCCTACTAATCCGCCAGCACCCCCTCACCTTTCTCAATCACCCCCAAACCCAACACAGCCGCGTCCTCCGCCGTCCTGTTCTGCCTACCTGACGCCTCCTCTCATTGGCCGCCGGCGACCCCGCCCCCTTACGATGTCGCATAGTCTCTGACAAGCCGGAAGTACGGAAACATCCGGAGCTCAGAAGGCGATTGGCTGACAGGGTTGATTGACAGCCTTGTACGCAAATGGCGTGTGCCGCGCGCTCATCCCTCTTTCTGTTGCCAGTAGTGTCCATGCAGTATTCCCCAGTGTTTTCCGGATCATGAACGATTCGGATCTTTGATCCGAATCTTTTTTGTGAGCCGGATCACCACAAGGAGTGATTCGGTTCACAGTGAGGAACTGCAGCTTCTGCTGAACTGCAAAGAGTGACTGGGGAGTGAAAGAAGCATCTCCTCCCAGCTCACTGAGGGTGAGGGATCAGGTTACAGCAGCATAAGCAGTAGAGGCAGCTCTTTGGTTACAAAGTTAACCACATAACGACCGCCTTCAGCCGATGGGCGGGGCAAAGGCTGGGCCTAAACGAGCACAATACGCCCATCGGCGGCGGGTCGTTATGTGTCGTCTGGCTGGGGATCGCGCGCTGGTATGCGCGTGCATCCGCCGGCAATAGGTTCAATTCCCAGCCACGGTATGTAAGCTGGCTTTTGAAATACTACAATTCCCTGGAGGATGAGACCCTCGGGGAGGAGGGGGTAGGAAGGGGGGGGGGGGGGGAGGGAGGAGGAAGAGAAAATAGATAGGTGAGGAAATACATTTTAATTCCGTAAAATTCCACGGAATTAAAACATTTTCCACGGAATTCCGTTTGAGAGGTTTAGCAATTCCGTTCAGACTGGCGGAAATCGGCCCAATTCCGTCCGGAATTGCGGAATTTAGAATTCCGCGGAATCCAGCGAGCATCCCTACTATCTGTCAACACTATCCTTTAGATCAGGTCCTAAACTGCCCCCCAGGGGCTTCTGATCACCCCCAACACCCTCAGATCCCCCCCAGACCCCCCCCCCCCGTGTACATCCATTCTCCCCTGTAATCACCCACTGATCACCTGTCAATCACCCATCAATCACCCCTTGTCACCACCTGTCACTGCCACCCATCAGATCAGACTCTAACCTGCTCCTTGCGACATCTGATCATCCACCCACACCCTCAGATCGCCCTCAGACCCCCCCTGATCACCTCCCAAGTGCATGGTTTACATCTGTTCTCCCCTCTAAACACCCACTGATCACCCATCAATCACCCCCTGTCACCCTTGCGGGCACCCAATCACCCGCCCACACCCTCAGACCCCTCTGATCCACTCGCCAGTGCATTGCTTGCATATATTCTCCCCTGTAATCACCTACTGATCACCTATCAATCACCCCGTCACTGCTACCCATCAGATTAGACCCTAATCTGCCCCTTGTGGGCACCCAATCACCCGCCCACACCCTCAGATTGGTTTTCGATTGTCCCGTGATTGGTTTTCGGTTGCGCCGATTGGCTGTGATTGCCGTCTGATTGCCTCTAATCACTCTTATTGGCTCTAATTGTGTTGTAATTGCCTTGATTGCCCTCTGATTGGCTTTGATTGTCTGTGATTGTTTCTGATTGCCCCCATTGCTGTCTGAATGCCCCCTGATCACCCCCCCTCCCCATCCTAGTGATCTAAAAACAGTGATTAGTGAAAACTGTCACTTTTTTAGTATCACTAGTGTTAACAGTTAGGCCAGTTAGCTAGGCCCGGTGTTAGTGTCAGTTAGCGCTCAGCCCACCGCACCACAGTCACTAATTAGTCGCTGATTAGCGTCATCACTGTCGCTAAGCAGCGTTGGTACTATATAGTATCTGTAAGTGATCATTACTGATCGCAGTCAGATCTAGATTAGGGTCACTAGGATCCACTAAAAACGCAGTATTTGCCCGATCAGGCCTGATTGTTTGCCTACACTTGCATTCCCTTTATACTATGCCTGCACTTGCATTCAGCCTGCCCCACCGCAGTGACAATTTTTTTTTCTGATCACTGCAAAAAACACTGTACCATAGCTGTGGCACTGTAAAGATCAGTTTTGATTTTTTTTTTTTTTTTATCAAAACTCAGTGACCACAGCTTTCTACTCCACAAATACTCTTTTTTGCTAGGTAGGTGCTCTTTTTCCTGGGTAGTCTCAGAGGAATACCCCCTAAATGTAGCAGTCCACCATGGCAAGATAGGGGTATTTCGATGAGGTGTACAGGTACATGGCCCAGTTTGATGAGGATGATTGGGACGACTCATTCGACGAATCTTCTGGGTCAGAGTTCGAACCCGTAGACAGCAGTGGCTCGTTGATCGATGACGAGGTTGAGGTCCCAGCTAGAGCCACACCCCATGTCACTGGACCGCAGGTGTAGCAGGATCTGCTTCAAGGGCAGCAGAGTGGTGCTAGCGCTGGTCTGAGGATTCATGGTAAAGCATACACCAGCAGCGCAGCATCTCCTGGACCTAGCACCAGTACTTCCGTAGACCCTGGTGAAGTGGTGCATGTCATGATATCGCAGCTAGTTATGATGTTGGGATAATACAGAAACCATATTTTCCCCATTTTTCTGCCCATGTCACGTGTATGTCTGCTAAAAGGAAGCTGTACCTTGAGTTACTAGCTTGGGGCAAGGAAATGGCTCATTAGGCCACTAGCCAGTCACCTTTGATCTGCTGTCTCAGGTGTGATTGTCTGTGAAACTACGTTTGCATTAAGTTCCTGGGGTAGCAGGGAACTGCTAATTAGCAGCCACTTGAGGAAGAATAGGCTGGTCTGCATGGCTTTTGCACTCTGTAGACAGCCCATTGTCCCAATATACAAAGCAAGACTATCAGGGGTTGGGGACAGTGGAAGCTAACACAGGAATGTTTGAAGTTTACATCTGACAGCCTACTGGAAGTGGGTGAAGTGTTTGAATTTTTTTTTTATACAATTTTACCTGTGGTCTGAATATTGGTCTGGAGGCGTTTGAGTGCTTGAAATCGGTGAACTTCAGAAGCTGACACAAGAACCCTTTGAAGTTTGCATATCACAGAAGGGATATGACAAGCGTTCTGTGCAAACAATTTGGGACTGACCCTTAAATGCCTCAGGCCCCAAATCGGGCTATATAACCTTAGCTAGGAAAGTCACAAATCATCTTCTCTTGGAGGTAGTGCATAGCTAGGGATGATCCCGAGCGAATCGGAAACAGCGTTCTCCCGCCAACCACGTTCTAACCTACGCTGGTAACGTTTTTATTTCCCTTTTATTTTTGCAACTTGTCTTGTGTATCCTTGTAACTTTTAACTTTGTTTTTGTAAATCTTTTATATATATATTATTTTCTGCATTGTTCCACTTTTTCCTGGAATATTAAATCGTTATTTAATAAGTTTGACTTCTGCTATACTAAACTAACTAACGCTCATAGCCTAGAAGAAGAGACTGCAGTGTAACTTGCATTACAAGTTCCGTGCCGGATTGTGCCGTGCTACTGTACGATTGTATGTGTGTGCGTGGCGTTCCCGTATTCGGCCTAAAGCGCAAAGCTGACCAGAATACGGAACCGCAGATTACGTGCAGATCACTCGACAACTGAGTGGAAGTGTCTAGCGGCAGCTAGTGGTGGCAGTGAGAAGTGTTCTGAGGGGTCACAGACTTGTTTTAGCTTGAATAAGGCTGCTCCCCGCTTGATCTGGACAAACCCGCAGTCGCGGACCGTATACGCAGGCGTGCCGCGGGGCTGGTTCCTGACAGTGCGCACCAGAATGGAAGTTGAAACTGGTTCGGTGGCACGTGCATTAAGACCCGAGTCGCAGCCACCAAGAAAACGGGCCCGTACTACCCATAGTCTTCCAGAGGTGCTGGCAAATCCCAATTGGCAATCCCCTGGTTCCGCCGCACCCGTACTGCCCCCTTTCACCGCCCAGTCTACAGTCCAGGTGGAGACAGATAATGTAGGATCGGCCCTAGACTTTTTTCATCTGTTCTTCACCGAGGATCTCTATGACTTAATTGTGGCTGAGATCAACCGTTATGCCGCACAATACATCATCGACAAACCAGATAGCTACTATGCCCAGCCTTTCCGGTGGAAACCAGTTCAAGTTTCCGAACTTAAAACTTTTTTGGGCCTTCTCCTTAACATGGGTCTAGTCAAAAAGAATGTATTGCGGTCTTATTGGTCTACGCACCCAATATATCACATGCCCATGTTCTCTTCTGTCATGTCCAGGACACAATTTGAGATGATCCTGCGCTTCCTGCACTTTAATGAAAACACAACCTGTCATGATAAAGACCACCCTGCTTATGATCGGCTCCACAAAATTCAGCCCCTCATAGACCACCTGTCATCAAAATTTGCAGATGCTTATACTCCTGAACCGAACATCTGCGTAGACGTGTCCCTCGTAAATTTTACCGGGCACCTTGGCATCAAACAGTACATCCCAAGCAAGCGCGCCCGGTATGGGGTGAAACTGTATAAGCTCTGTGAAAGGGCCACAGGCTATACATCTCGTTTTAGGGTCTATGAGGGAAAAGACTTAAAATTGGAGCCGGTTGGATGCCCTGACTACCTGGGGAGCAGTGGCAAGATTGTGTGAGACTTGGTGTCACCCTTATTCCAGAAGGGGTACCATCTGTATGTGGTCAACTTTTACAGAAGTGTGGCCCTCTATCAGCATTTAAAGATAGAAGGAATCCGCTGCTGTGGCACCGCACGGCCTAGTCGCCGGGGCTTACCCCAATGGCTCGTTAGTACCCGGCTTGCACGGGGGGGGGGGGGGCTGCCTTGTGTACCGATGACCTGCTCGTGGCGAAATGGAGGGACAAAAGGAATGTTTACCTTCTGTCCACCATTCACACAGACACAACAGTGCAAATTCAACAGGCAACTGAGGTCATTGAAAAACCCCTCGCCGTCCACAACTATAATGCTAGCATGGGAGGGGTGGACTTCAATGACCAGATGTTAGGGCCCTATTTAGTTTCCCGAAAAAACAGACGCTGGTATAAAAAAGTTTATCTAATTAAATTGGCTATTTACAACAGCTTTGTTCTCTACAGTAAGGCTGGGAGAACTGGATCCTTAATGCAGTGCCCAGAGCTGATCAGGCCAGCACTTCACAAAATCACTCAGTGCTCCTTGCAAAGTGGTCTTTTCCCAGAAGAACTAAAGAAAGCAATCATAAAACCCCTCCTGAAGAAACCATCACTAGATCCTGATTCTGTAACCAACTACAGACCTGTGGCGAACTTACCATTCCTATCAAAAGTTATCGAGAAAGCAGTCGCCAACCAGCTAGAAGCCAGGCTTACAGATAACAACATCTTTGATACTTTTCAGTCAGGATTCAGGAAAAGGCACAGCACTGAAACAGCATTAGTCCGAGTAATGAATGATCTACTTACTGCAAGGGACAAGGGTGATTGCTCAATTCTGATTCTTCTTGACTTGTCAGCAGCATTTGATACTGTGGATCATGAAATTCTTATCCAGCACCTGAAGAATTACTGTGGCCTAAGGGGTACTGTTCTTAGATGGTTTCAGACCTTCCTATCTGGCAGGACACAGCAAGTATGTCTGGGCACACACTACTCTAATCCAGTGCCACTTGCCTATGGAGTTCCACAGGGTTCTGTACTATCACCATTACTCTTTGCAGCCTATATGCTCCCACTGGGCAAAATAATCCAGAACTATGGCCTAGGATACCATTGTTATGCAGATGACACACAACTGTATCTGTCCTTCAAGCCTGGCACGCAAGACCCATCAGCATCCATAAATGCGTGTCTAGTGGATTTACAAAATTGGATGACCAGCAGCTGGCTGAGGCTGAACTCTGACAAAACAGAGGTGTTGGTGGTAGGTGGTCCACACATGATGGATAAAGTTCAAAACGCTCACCACCTCAAACTAGCAATTGGGGGAGATACTGTACAGTATAAAGACTCTGTGCGAAACCTTGGGGTGATCCTGGATGGAAATCTAAAACTCAGACAGCAGGTATCAGCTGTCGTCAAGTCTTCCTTCTTCCATCTAAGAAATATAGCGAAAATCAAACACCTTATCCCAGCTGAAGACCTACCTGCCCTGGTTCACGCATTTGTATCCTCCCGCCTAGACTACTGCAACGCCCTGTTCATCGGATCTACAGATAAGGCTCTGCGCCCCTTACAGCTGGTACAGATTGCTGCAGCCAGACTCCTAGCCAATGCCCCCCGCAGCTCACACATCACCCCAGTACTGCAAACTCTTCACTGGTTGCCAGTAAAATGGAGAATCAATTTTAAGATCTGCCTGCTGACATTCAAGGCTCTACACCACATGGGACCCAAATACATAGCGGATCTATTGGAACTTTATGCCCCTTCACGCACCCTCCGCTCTGCCAACAAGATGAAGCTGGTTATTCCCAGGATACGCTTAACATTTGGTGCTCGGGCCTTTTCCTACGCAGCCCCTACTCTATGGAACTCACTTCCACAATCAGTACGAGAGGCTCCTTCTCTGGACAGCTTTAAAAAAAAGGCTTAAAACTCACCTCTTTTCCCGAGCCTTTGAGACTGCATAATGCAGGGTCACAGCGCTTTGAGTCCCCAGGGAGAAAAGCGCTATATAAATATTATTGTTATCTTTCCTTAAATTCCAGGAAGAGATCATTACGGAACTCCTGTATCCAGGAGGTACCGTGGCCCAACCCCAAAATGCAGTTAGCCGGCTGCATGGAAGGCATTACGCCTTTCCCATTCCGAGTACCCCAAATCAATGCATCTGAACAAAACGTTGTTGTGTCTGCAGCAGGGCTGGAATAAGGCGTGACACCACTGTTTACTGTCCCACCTGTCCTGGCCAGCCTGGCCTATGCCTAGGGGAGTGTTTCCAGAGATATCATGAGCAGATACACTTTTAGAGAGTAGGGAACTCCAGACATAGCAGTAGGCACACAAGGGTCTCTGTGCTATTTCACACTGGCGCAATGCGTTAGGGAAAATTGCCTAGCGAAAGTCACACTTTGCTCTCCCCACCTACGCCGGAAGTGCTTGACTCAACGCTAGTGCATGCCTACGTTACTGCGTGGCTTCTGCAGCAATTTGGGTCGGCCCGGAAGTAGTTAGTCTACAGTGACGCAGTTAACCCTCTGGGCGATACAATTATATCGCCCAAGAGGTGGCGCAGCACTATTTTTTAATTTTTTTTATTTTTTAAATCATGTAGCGAGCCCAGGGCTCGCTACATGATAGCCGCAGCGCAGCGGCATCCCCCCACCCACTCCGATCGCCTTCGGCGATCAGAGTAAGCAGGAAATCCCGTTCAGAACGGGATTTCCTGCTGGGCTTCCCTGGTCGCCATGGCGACGGGGCGGGATGACGTCACCGACGTCATGGACGTCGTGACGTCATAGGGAGTTCCGATCCACCCCTCAGCGCTGCCTGGCACTGATTGGCCAGGCTGCGCAAGGGGTTGGGGAGGGGGGGGGGGCTGCGCGGAACGGCGGGTAGCGGCGGATCGGCGGCGGCGATCGGAAGTTACACGCAGCTAGCAAAGTGCTAGCTGCGTGTAACAAAAAAAAAATTATGCAAATCGGCCCAGCGGGGCCTGAGAAATCCTCCTGCGCGACATACCCCGAGCTCAGCTCGGGATTATCGCTCAGGAGGTTAATTACTAGGCAGAATGCGATTACTAAGTCGAATGCTACTCTTGCGGTATTCCCTGAAGGTCTGTTTTGGGCGATGCGCGCGACCCACCGGATACGCCAATATGCAGTGTGAACCCAGACGGCAGGTTTCCAGAGACCCTAATACACAGTGCTGCCAGAAACCTCTCCCTTCACTTGGGACAAAGTGCATAATGTACTTCGCCACATCTCTGTGCGATTTGCACATTGTCCCATGGGGGAGGAGGGGTTTGTCCTCAGGAAGGTAAGAAAAACAGAAAAAACAGACAAAACAAGCAAAAACAAACAAACAGGTAAGCAAAAAAGATAATGTTTGGTTCCCAATGTAAATGCTTGGGTTAAAAATGTTCAATAAAGTTTATAAAAGTTGATGTTAATGAAGTTATTACTTTGCTGCTTTTTTTTTGTTTTGTTTTTTCCTTCTCTCTTTTTTCCATCCATTACCCTTCCAGGTGGACCGACCAACCAGCTGCAGCACTGTGCAGCAAGTGTCAATTAATCCTACCAGGTGGATGAAATGTTGATAGTATGATACTTTGACATCTTATCAAGTGTCAATTAATCCTACCAGGTAGTTCTAATTTTAATAGTTGATACTTTGACATCTTCTTATCAAGTGTCACTTAATCCTACCAGGTAATCCAAATTTTGATAATATGATACTTTGACATCTTCTCAATTGTCAATTAATCCTACTAGGTAGTTCAAATTTTGACAGTATGTTACTTTGACACTTACATATCAATTGTCAATGAATCCTACCTGGTAGTACAAAATTTAGCAGTATGATACTTTGACAGACATATACTTCTAATTGCTCTGCTTAAATAGTCCAGGTAGGGTCCCTTGACAAAGTATATTACTTAGACTGATTACGCTGCCTGTTAATTTGCGCTGCCCCGCATGCGCAGTAGGAGACTGTGCGGCCACAGTTCCTATTTAATTATGCTGCTGGTGGTAAAATACTAAATATCTCCGCTTCCTCACATCCTACACTCCCCAAATTTTCAAGGTAAGGAGGGGACCCCCCGAATGACCTCTATGCCAAATTGCAGCCCCACTGGTTCCCAAGATAGATTAGAGAAACCTATCTCCTGAACCAGCGGGGCTTGGGGGCTGCAATTTGGCATAGAGGTCGTTCGGGGGATCCTCTCCCTACCCTGAAAATTTGAGGAGTGTAGGATGTGTAGAAGCTGAGATATTTAATATTTTACCATCAGCAGCATAATTAACTTCACACTGAGCATGCATGCTACTCAGTGTGGAATGGAGCTTCCGGGCAGCGCAATCAGACATTACACTGGACAGCACAGAGCATGGATGAGATCAGCAGGCCCACACTGTATGCACTAAAATGTAGCAATGTGGAAGTTACCAGCACGGAGGACAGAGGTAATACATCACTACACCTGTCTGTGCTGCACATTTCCTCTTCAGTGCAGCTCAGCGCAGGGCTTCTTTGGAAATCCTCCTCTCCTCATTGGCTGGCCACAGCAGCACCAGCATTGGTTAGTGGGCTGCCTGGTGCTGCTGCTATTGGCTGAACTCTCTCACCTGCTGCATGTGACTCAGCAAGCCGACAGTTGAATAAGCAACAACAATGATAACCAGCGCTCACTATATTTAAATCAGTGTTACACCCCAATTGGGGGAGCCTGATGAGTGATATTTAATTCTTGTAGCAAAAAACTGTATCACTCAGTCTACAATAAACACATATAATTTTATTGAATCTGCATACAAATCCCCCCATTTACCCCCTTTAAAAACGAGCCTCAGAGTGTATATTAACCTGGCATACACAGCCGGCCATGTCACTCACACTGCACTCCACACATTCAGATATTGCACTCCCGGGAATAATTCCAATGGCACTAGCAATGTTCCTCTGCCATGTGTGGGCAGATCCGATTGCGTAGATTCTGCTGTATATGGCAAGTAATGAATTGTCCCAGTTCATTCCAGGTTATCAATTCACGTTAATACAAACAGTTTATGCACTCTATATGCAGATATGTTCAAGGATGAACTCAGGGGGAGTGGAGATAGGCATGCAGTTGTATTAGTCCATGCATTGGGGGCCCCCAGGTGTTAGTCCGATTAATGTTCCACACAGCAAACATAAGTCAGCATAATTCAGCAAAGCAGCGTTCAGCAAGAACTGGAGGGCTCTCACCACCTCCACGCAAACTTCTTCAGCTCAGCTTTTATGCACACTTTAAATGTATTGCCCGGAGGGCTCTCACCACCTCCTTGGGACACTCAGATGTTCCAGCGGACTCCTCAGGACTCTTCCGGCCACTGCTCGCCTCTCCTCTCAACCCCTATCATGAGCATCAAGGTCCACGCTAAGACGGATCCATGCGCTGTCAAGACGCGCAGCGGGTGACGTCACTCCGGCTCGCTTCCGTGTTTTGCGACAGTTGAATAAAAGTAACTTTAAGTCAAAATTTGTCAGGGGGTATGAATAATTATGGGCAGCACTGTAAATAGCATCATCCTAATTCAAATCTTCTTTACTGATGGCTGACATGGTACGATACCCTACAGTCTATATCAGTGTCACCGGCCTTCAGAGAGCTTTCCCAGGCCAGGGTTTATCTGACTTACATTAGAAATGATAAAAAGGAATTTGAAGGCCAGGTGGAAGAGATCAGGCGAGGAGGATTTATCCTGTATAATAATTTCCAGCCAGTGGCGTAGCTACAAACCTCTGGGCCCCGATGCGGAATCTGGATGTGCCCCCCCCCCCTCCCGGCAACAACAGCCCCCCCCCCTCCGCAACACCCGAAGCACACACATATCCGAATCCCTATAGATGTGCATGGCATGGCTATATCAATTCAGCTTTCCAGCAGCATGGGTGCCACACATACGCAGCACCCAGAGGAAATAGGGCAATTAGTAGCAAAATGCCAGTCTGAAGGAAAATAATCGTTATGTGCGCAGTATTCACCAGATATTAATCATTATGTGCACAGCATTCACCAGATAATTGTTATGTGCGCAGTATTCACCAGAAAATAAATGCTATGTGGGAGCATTTACCACAAAATAATCACTATGTGGGGAGCAGTCACCAGAAAATAATCGTTATGTGGGGAGCAGTCACCAGAAAATAAACGCTATGTGGGGAGCAGTCACCAGAAAATAAACGCTATGTGGGAAGCATTCACCAGAAAATAAACACTATGTAGGGAGCATTCACCAGAAAATAAACGCAATGTGGGGAGCAGTCACCAGAAAATAAACGCTATGTGGGGAGTAGTCACCAGAAAATAAACGCTATGTGGGGAGCATTCACCAGAAAATAAACGCTATGTAGGGAGCATTCACCAGAAAATAAACGCTATGTGGGGACTGGGGAGCAGTCACCAGACAAACTATGTGGGGAGCAGTCACCAGACAAACTCTATGCGGGAGGCAGTCACCAGAAAAAAAAACCTGTACAAATTTAAAAAAAAAAAATATTTACTCACCTGGCCAGCCTCTGACGTGAGCTCCTCGACGTGCAGCCATCCTCCCCCGTGCAGCTCCTCAGAGACGATCCTCTCCTGCAGCCAGTTTCTCCCGTGCTGACAGGCAGAGTGCAGGGCTACGGAAGATGGCGCCCGAAGCCCTGTACTGGAGACACAAATAGTCTCCAGTGCAGGGCTTCGGCAACCATCTTCTCGTAGCCCTCCTCTGCCTCCGGGAGCTAGTCCCCGCAGTGCGCTGCGGGGATTTCAACACCTGTCGGTCCAGGCCCCCGGGCCCCTCCCCGCCTCCTCAGGAGGCGGGCCCGGTCACCACGGCGACCGTTGCGACCACGGGCCCTACGCCAGTGTTTCCAGCAGTAACTCCAACATCCACTCTGCAAGACAAAGCAGGACTATTATCACTGCACTGAGCCAGGAGAGAGATGAGAGCTCTGGAGCCTCCTAGTGGTAAAACATGAGTAATGCACCTATTAGCACACTGCTATGCAGGGCTTCGGACACACAAAACACCCAACTCAGATTTCTTTACCCACAGCACTTCCAACCTCCTTCAATTACACATCCATACAGGAAATGAATGGTAAATATACATTTCTTACCATGCAAGGCGTGTCATCCCTGCCAGTGTGAATACTCCAGATAATATACAATCCTCAGAAATGACAGGCTATAGATGGGCCAGTGGTTAATGAGATGCAAATAAAACAGATTATGTAGAATTATGCAAATATATGCATTTTAAATGAACCAGAATGTTGCATAATTCTGCATCTATGAATTATTTGCATCTTTTTGGCCATTCAGTAACCTTATAACAAAAGGACAGAGTTTGTATGTTCTCCCCGTGTCTATAGGGGTTTCCTCTGGGCACTCTGGTTTCCTCTCACATCACAAAAACATACAGACTATGATACATACACTACACAATATAGACATGGGGCTAAGGTAGGGATTCGATTGTGAGCCCCTCTGAGGGACAGTTAAAGAGGAATTGAAGTGAAAATAACATTCTGAAATGGATCACTGGTGGTGATGTGTTTAGTTCTGCCAGGTGATCTGTACGGAATGTTCATTACTGGGAGTTCTATGCACAGAGGGAGATACTGGTTGCTTGGCAGTTGGAAAAAGCCATTATTTCCCACAATGCAACGAGGTTCTCAGAGAGCAAACGGTCAGGACCATGGCCCTGACATCACACTGTGGGAAGGGTTTCACCACAATATCAGCCATACAGACTCCCCTGATGATCTATTAGAGTAAAGGTAAAGATTTCTCATGGGAAAGTGGGTATCAGCTACTGACTGGAATGGAGTTCATTCCTTGGTTAATGTTCCTCTATAAGGAGACTCTGAAGCGAGTGTAAATTCATGTTTTAACTGCTATTTATACTAAGTAATATAGCTGGTGCTAAAACACCGCATCCCCATGGCAAAACGAGGGGTTTATATCCCCTCAAATCACAGGGCAAAATCCACAACTTTCTTGGCCATGGATTTTGCTGCTCATGGAGGCAGAGCTTTGAGCTGCAGCTCTGCCTCCATTCTCATCAATCTGCCGGTGGATGTCTGCTTCTCCCTGCCCCCCTCTGAAGGAAGATTGAGAGGGGCGGGAAGAGGCGGTGATAAGCAGGGATTGACGCATGAAGAGGCAGAGCTACAGCCCTAAGCTCTTCCTCAATCAGGAAGCGCTCCCCGCAATTAGACAAGGGGACTTGGGGGTATAAACCCCTTGTTTTGCCACAGGGATGCGGCGTTTTAGCACGAGCTATAGTGCTTAACATAAATAGAAGTTAAAAATGCAGATTTAGACTCGCTTGAGAGTCTAAGTGACAAGACAATGTACTGTGTACAATTCTGCGTAAGGTGTCGGAGCTATATAAATACTTAATAGTAATAGAAAACTTTATACCTGAATTGGTTTACTTTTGATTGCATACAAATTATAATAGGTGTCAGAGTCAGAAATTGGTTCGAAAATTCAAACGCCATTATCATGATCTGAACCCATGACTGACGCCACGGCCCTGATCTGAACCCATGACTGACGCCACGGCCCTGATCTGAACCCATGACTGACGCCACGGCCCTGATCTGAACCCATGACTGACGCCATGCCCTTGATCTGAACCCATGACTGACGCCACAGCCCTGATCTGAACCCATGACTGACGCCACGGCCCTGATCTGAACCCATGACTGACGCCACAGCCCTGATCTGAACCCATGACTGACGCCATGCCCTTGATCTGAACTCATGACTCGGTAGCCATGACCCTGATCTGAATCCAAGACTCGGTAGCTATGACCCTGATCTGAACCCATAACTAGGTAGCCAAACCCCTGATCTGAAGACACGAACTGTAGCCATGATCCTCTTCTGAACCCACGACTCGACGGCATGACTGATCTGTGTCATTGACTGGAGCCCTGACTCTGTTCTGAAGCAATGACTCTGCAGCCATGACCCTGATGTGAACCTATCACTTTGAAGCCAAGATCCTGATATAGCGGACCTGACAGGTTCACAAAAGGATCTGTTTACGAAGTGAAGTGTCGACTGGCTCCATGCGGTTATTAACATCAGCAACATTTCTCGCTATTGTCTATTGTTATGAAAATAACTTACCTAGATGTGGATCCAGAAGGGGAGACTGCTCCTGATACTTGTCCATAATAACTACAATGAAAAAAGAGAGGATGGCAAGACTCAGACAAGGGACATACAGGCTTCTCGTCTCCTACCCCTGCCTAATCCCCAAGTGCAGAGTTCAATCTATTACCCCAGCAATCCCACCTCCACCCCCAAACAGATTCTGCATCTGCAGGACTCACTATGTCCCGCAGTCACACACATATGGATCTAGTGGTTCTCTCACCTATAAATCTCTCTGCTCTCTGGCTCCATACAGGATATCTGCAGGTTGAAAATAAGGTATTGTGTCCCTTTGCTCTCCGTAAAATATCAAAAGATGTTACCGCTCAATACAATCTCCGGGCTGCCATCTTCCTCTCGCTCAGCACGGTCTGCCGCCATCGTGATGATTCTGAACTAGAGACGACCATGGCTCCCACCTAAGAACACACAGAACAGAGGCTTTCCTGAGCCACCATTATGTTAGTTACAGCTGAATGAGCTCTGTATGAGCACAGCACCGTTGACGGAATATATCCTCCTCCACATCACACATTGCAGAAGTCTCACCTGGCCAGGCAGATCAGAATAATGCCAGCAGCTGCACCGTACAGAGAGGGTGATTCAGTTCCAAATGCCAACAGGAAGTATGCGGCCCCTTTCACACTGCATGCGTCTCCATGTGATTTAGCCACGTGCAACCGCAAGGACACCAGCGCTGATCCCAGATCCTGAGAACAGCTGATCCCATTCTCTGAATGTGGCATTTCTGCCATGCACTACCATTCAATACAACTTTTACTGCTGGTACAATTGCAAAGTGCAAGTGCACAGGAAAAGGATTGCCCCCTTCCTACACGCTTTATACTGTGAGAGGGCCCTTATTGTCTGGTTCAAAAAGAGTGGGGAGAGACCAAGAGACAATATAGTGTAGTAGGTTTTTTTTAACCACAGGAACTATACTCACAATAGTATGTCACAGCAGTGAAAACATAGTAGGCAGGGGGGGGAGAACAGCCCCAGCCCCACCACAGTTAAAAAGTCGCTCTCTGTAGGATAGAACAAAATCCAGGGAAAAAAAAAAAATTCTCCATCAGGCAGGGAAAATTGACAGTTGACAGTTTCATATGAAATAAAATACTCAACAATATAATTCATTAGGAGGCGGCTATGCACTAACCTATCAGGGAAAACACATAACATGCAAGACAAATAATTACAGCTTTATTGTTCCAAAATACAACTCCCGTAGATTGCAATGCGTTTCTCGGACTATGTTCCTGCTTCATCCGGCAAATATTGAGAGGAAAAGCTCAAAAAGAGCTGTAAGAACGCTTCACTGAGGAGCTGGGCTTGCCTATAGTTCTTTTAGGGCTCAAACCCACTGGCAGCATTTTCTAAGTGCTAGTGATTTGAAAAAGCTCTTGCTAAAGCAATGGGTATTTTTATAAAATCACATCGCCCAAGTGGGATCACATCTATAGCATTACATTAGCAAGAGCTTTTTAAACCACAAGCACTTAGATATGGCTTAGTAACGTACTGCTAGCGGGTTTCAGACTCCATCTGCATGCTTGTATGGAAAATCCTCTATTGCCAATATACTGAAGGCACATGCCACAACTTCCAACCCTGCTCAGCTGAAAATTAAAAAAAACCTCCATGTTAAATAGTCGAATCACAATATTAGAAAGGCCAAACACCTCATCCTTTATAAATACAAGTGGCCTGTCAGGTCCAACACTGCCTGGCCAAGAAGGGCAAAAAAGTATGCGGCCTTCTCTCAAATTTATTCCAAAGTGGCATTGCTGGAAAATGCCAAAGTCCCTGCTGCTCCTTTGTGCCGCCACATCTATGGAAATGAGTCGATAATTAGCATCCCCCAGACTTTTTTGTTCTTTTTTTAATAGTTAAAGCAGCGACTTCCACTAATTGACGACAAACACAGACTGGTTATGCCAGCAATTGCACCAACACAATTTGGGAGAATTTGTGCTCATTTTTGGTCTAAGACAAAATCCCCATTCAGCTGCGCCTGGGGATTTCAAATATTCATGTTGTAGAATATCCTGACAGGCAAAAAAAAATAAAAAAAAGGGTTCAGGAAATTTGGGTGCACCATGCGCCGCCATAGGACGTAATGTGACAGTAATTTGGGCCCCATCAAAAGAGATCCCAAATGACTATAAAAACAGCGTCATTTGGCCACCAGCAATAGCCGACAGCTGTTTTCCATCTTACCCCTGAATCCACAGCGGCCTGGAGGGGTAATAGTAATTAACGTCACCAGGACTTTTGCATGAGCAGGATGAGACATTTTTCTGCTTTACCCTGTGCCCACATTTCCCGGTGCTGTTTTTTGCACATATGCGAATATCAAAATTAAGGCGAAGGTCTCTAAAACCATTCTTCTTCCCAATCTGTATTGGTAGTGAAGTGATACACACACATGCAAAGAATCTGTAATCTCAAACTCTAAATTCAGCTAGCACTGCCTGTATGTGCGGTCACAGTTGTGCTTATCCTAGGGCTTCTCAGCTTTAACCACACCTCCCCACATCATCTACTCATCCAACCTGTGCCCTCATCTTTGCTTACATCACCAAAGCCCCCCCCCCCCAATCTCTGCGTACATCATCACCACCCCAATCTCTGCTTACATCACCAAAGCCCCCTCTCCCAATCTCTGCTTACATCACCAAAGCCCCCCCCCTCCTCATCTCGGCTTACATTTTCAAGAGGAAAAAATAGATTTTTCAAAAAGACCTTGTAGTTTGAGAAAATAAATTCTGCATACCTCAAAGAAAAAAAATGTTTTTTTTAAAAAAGGACACCCGAGATGACATGTGACATAATGAGATAGACAGGCGTATGTACAGTACCAAGCACACAAATACCTAGGCTATGTTCCTTTTTTACTTTCTCTGCCTGAAAGATTTAAAAATCAGGTATGCAAGTGACAGTTTATATCTGGCTTGGGACTGGGTCGGACTATAGCGTAACCCTCACTGTTAAGGAATTATAGCCATAAACCACTTTCCTGGCAGAAATGGCTTCTGAGAACAGGGGGAAAAAAAAAAAAAAAAAAAAAAAAAAAAAAAAAAAAAGGGTGGGGGATTTGGAGTCAACTGTTCATAGATTTTAGCTCTGGCCTACTTCAATGAATGTGTCATTGAGAAGAGGCCATTAAAAAAAAAAAAAAAAACATAAAAATTATATTTAAATATAAAACAAAACTGTGGGAGAGATAGAGATATGGGATTGATATGTGTGGCACTCTCTGTTCGTCAAGTATCAAGAGGATATGGTCTGGATAATTTCCAAGGATACTGTAATGGAAGTTAGGAAAGGGAAGTATTTACGGTTCATTAAAGCACTTTTCCGTGGCTGCAGTTTTATTTAATTTTATCTCTTTGTGGAAATGTTTAGAGTGTGGGAATATTTTAATGAAGAAAGCCTTGTCAAACAAGAGATAACTCACTTGGGAGAAACCACATTCATGTGCTGAGTGTGGGAAATGTTTTAGTTCATAAATCACTTCTCATCAGGCCTAGAGATCTCACACTGGTGAGAATCACTTATCTGCTGAGTGGGGGAAATGGTTTTGCACAGAAATCAGTTCTTGTCAGCACATGGATAGGGCTTATCACCAGTGGGAGGTCTCATGTATGAATGTGGGAAATGTGGGAGTAAATTAAATTTTGTAATGCATAAGAAATCTCACTGGTAAAAGGCCCTATTCATGATGTGAGTATGGGAAATGTTTTGCCCAGAAATCAGACCCTGTCACACACTGGTGAGACGTACTATCCATGTGGTGTGTGTGTGTGGTGTGGGTGTGGTGTGTGTGGTGTGTGGGGTGTGGTCTCTTATGAACAACAAAAGATGATTTTGAAACAGCATTTCCCACACTCAGCACATGGATAGGGCTTCTCACTAGTGTGTGATCAGAGTGTGGGAAATGCTTTGTTTCAAAATCAGCTCTTCATGTTAAAAGATCCCACACTGGCAAGAAGCCATATTCATGTGCTGGGTGTGATGAGAGTTTTTTCTGAAATCCCAGCTTCACACACAGGATTTCACACTGGTAAAAAAACAAAACACCATTCATGTACTGAGTGTGGCAAATGTTTGCGGTGTAAGTCACTGATTATAAGACACGTGTGTTCAATGTGGGAAATTTATTGGCTGTAAGTATTCTAATGTTGGCCATACATGGTACAATTTTTCAATTAGATAATTTAGTTCGATTATTCCATTAGATCGAATATAAAGATTTTTCCAGCATGTCCGATAATTTTTCCCGAAAAAACGGGATAATGGTTCGAATTTCTTGATCGAAAAACTTTTTTCTTCAACTTTCATTCAATTCGATCATTTAGCTCGAATAAACGGGAAAATCGAACGTTTTTATTGTACCGTGTATGGCCACCATAACCCACTTTTTTCAGAAGGAAGCAGATTTAAATCCTTAGAACTCTTTCATGCTACTAAGTGTATTGGTTAGTTAATGTGGTCTAATCCCTGAATGGAGGTGACATGATGGGATAAACATGGATACATACAGTGCTGCCCATAATTATTCACACCCCTGGCAAATGTTGACTTAAAGTTACTTTTATTCAACCAGCAAATAATTTTTTTGACAGGAAAGGACATAGGTGTCTCCCAAAAGACGACAATGTACAAGAGGCTTTGTTGTGGAAAAAAAAACACATTTCTCAGATTTACATTTGAGCAAAAAGTGTCCAGTCCAAAATTATTCATTCCCTTCTCAAACAGAAAAGCCTTCATCGGCTATTACAGCAAACAAACACTTCCTATAAGTGCAAATCAGCTTTTTGCATGTCTCCACTGGTATTTTTGCCCATTGTCTTCATGTTTAGCAATGATCTCCAAATCTTTCAGGTTGGAGGGTCTTCTTGCAATCACCCTGATCTTTAGCTCCCTCCACAGATTCTCAATTGGATTCAAGTCAGGACTCTGGCTGGGCCACTCCAAAACAATCATGTTGTTTTCTGTTAACCATTTCTTCACCGCTTTGGCTGTGTGTTTTGGGTCATTGTCATGGACTGAAATGTCCACTGGTGCCCAAGGCAAAGTTTCTCTGCAGACTGACTGATGTTGTCGTTAAGAATCCTCATGCATTTCTCTTTTTATGGTGCTGTTTACTGTGATTAGGTTCCCTGATCCACTGGCTAAACAACACCCCCAAAGCATGAGGTTCCCACCACCATGTTTGACAGTGAGGATGGTGTCCTTTGTGTTGAAGGCTTCTCCTTTTTTATGCTAAATGAAGGAAACAACATTGTGACCAAACAATTTAATTTTTGTTTTATCTGACCATAACACAGAAGGCCAGAAGTCATCTTTGTCCAGATGAGCATTTGCAAAGGCCAAGCAAGCTATTGTGTGCCTTTATCTGGAGAAGTGGCGTCCTACTTGGTCTGCATCTGTGGAAGCCAGCAGTGTGCAGTGTCCATTGGATTGTCTGCCTTGAGATGTTGCCACCAGCAGAGCCCAGATTCACCAGGATGGCCTCGGTGGTGATCCTTAGATTGATTTTCACTATTCTCACTATGCTTTTGGCCAGCACAGGTGTCACTTTTGGCTTCCGACCACATCCTTTGAGATTTTCCAAAGTGCGGAACATATTGTATTTTTGAATAATACTTTGCACTGTAGCCACTGGAACTTAAAAAACATTTAGAAATGGCCTTGTAGCCCTTTGCTGACTTGTGAGCAGCCACAATGCGTGGCTGCAGGTCCTCACTGAGCTCCTTTGTCTTAGCCATGACTGTCAACGAACCAACTGCAGAGAGCCACCGTTTTATACCTGTTGAGTAGATTACAACAGCTGTTCCAAATTGTGACCAGGTAATTTTTCACAATTCTGCACTCTGCAGCTTTAACAGCTTGCTGCAGGGTCATGCAACTTAGCACACAAATTAATCTTACCTCTATTTCTTCACACAAATAGGCCTTTGTTTTGATGGTCTCTGATAGCTGCTGCAATGGTTAGGTTTATTTAATTTCTATAGTTATCGCTCCCCCCCAAATTAGCCCTAGGCTGTGATCCATAGTTTTTTCCTACCCCTCATAGGCATCAGCATGGGAGAGTTGTGATTCTCATTCTATTGAATGGGACTCACATCACAGTGAAAATGTTACATTTTGTGCCGCAAAATTGATTCATGATTTGTGCTCCGATTGTGAACTCGCCCTTACAAAGCTGGCTGCTGCTGCCATGTGGTTCAGTGAGTCAGGCTGTAATTACTGATACTAATATGACCATGCCGTACTAACTGAGGTGAGAACCACTGGTGACGAGCAGTGGAGACTGGGAAGCAAAGGTTTCATTTGAAAAGACACAGCACAAAATAGCCTTTTTTATGGACTGCCTCTACTCAACAGCACTCCAAGAGTTCAGAAAGCAAACTGCAGGTGTCCACATTCTTTTAGAATGCTTAAAAAGCAACTCGAAATCCGGAGGCCTGGGGCCCCGACGCAGCGGACCGCGGGTCGGGCCCTGCAAGGGGCCTCCAGGCCGGAGGCCTGGGGCCCCGACGCAGCGGACCGCGGGTCGGGCCCTGCAAGGGGCCTCCAGGCCGGAGGCCTGGGGCCCCGACGCAGCGGACCGCGGGTCGGGCCCTGCAAGGGGCCTCCAGGCCGGAGGCCTGGGGCCCCGACGCAGCGGACCGCGGGTCGGGCCCTGCAAGGGGCCTCCAGGCCGGAGGCCTGGGGCCCCGACGCAGCGGACCGCGGGTCGGGCCCTGCAAGGGGCCTCCAGGCCGGAGGCCTGGGGCCCCGACGCAGCGGACCGCGGGTCGGGCCCTGCAAGGGGCCTCCAGGCCGGAGGCCTGGGGCCCCGACGCAGCGGACCGCGGGTCGGGCCCTGCAAGGGGCCTCCAGGCCGGAGGCCTGGGGCCCCGACGCAGCGGACCGCGGGTCGGGCCCTGCAAGGGGCCTCCAGGCCGGAGGCCTGGGGCCCCGACGCAGCGGACCGCGGGTCGGGCCCTGCAAGGGGCCTCCAGGCCGGAGGCCTGGGGCCCCGACGCAGCGGACCGCGGGTCGGGCCCTGCAAGGGGCCTCCAGGCCGGAGGCCTGGGGCCCCGACGCAGCGGACCGCGGGTCGGGCCCTGCAAGGGGCCTCCAGGCCGGAGGCCTGGGGCCCCGACGCAGCGGACCGCGGGTCGGGCCCTGCAAGGGGCCTCCAGGCCGGAGGCCTGGGGCCCCGACGCAGCGGACCGCGGGTCGGGCCCTGCAAGGGGCCTCCAGGCCGGAGGCCTGGGGCCCCGACGCAGCGGACCGCGGGTCGGGCCCTGCAAGGGGCCTCCAGGCCGGAGGCCTGGGGCCCCGACGCAGCGGACCGCGGGTCGGGCCCTGCAAGGGGCCTCCAGGCCGGAGGCCTGGGGCCCCGACGCAGCGGACCGCGGGTCGGGCCCTGCAAGGGGCCTCCAGGCCGGAGGCCTGGGGCCCCGACGCAGCGGACCGCGGGTCGGGCCCTGCAAGGGGCCTCCAGGCCGTCCTTGTAAGCTCTGCTCTGCTCTGCTCTGCTCTGCTCTGCTCTGCTCTGCTCTGCTCTGCTCTGCTCTGCTCTGCTCTGCTCTGCTCTGCTCTGCTCTGCTCTGCTCTGCTCTGCTCTGCTCTGCTCTGCTCTGCTCTGCTCTGCTCTGCTCTGCTCTGCTCTGCTCTGCTCTGCTCTGCTCTGCTCTGCTCTGCTCTGCTCTGCTCTGCTCTGCTCTGCTCTGCTCTGCTCTGCTCTGCTCTGCTCTGCTCTGCTCTGCTCTGCTCTGCTCTGCTCTGCTCTGCTCTGCTCTGCTCTGCTCTGCTCTGCTCTGCTCTGCTCTGCTCTGCTCTGCTCTGCTCTGCTCTGCTCTGCTCTGCTCTGCTCTGCTCTGCTCTGCTCTGCTCTGCTCTGCTCTGCTCTGCTCTGCTCTGCTCTGCTCTGCTCTGCTCTGCTCTGCTCTGCTCTGCTCTGCTCTGCTCTGCTCTGCTCTGCTCTGCTCTGCTCTGCTCTGCTCTGCTCTGCTCTGCTCTGCTCTGCTCTGCTCTGCTCTGCTCTGCTCTGCTCTGCTCTGCTCTGCTCTGCTCTGCTCTGCTCTGCTCTGCTCTGCTCTGCTCTGCTCTGCTCTGCTCTGCTCTGCTCTGCTCTGCTCTGCTCTGCTCTGCTCTGCTCTGCTCTGCTCTGCTCTGCTCTGCTCTGCTCTGCTCTGCTCTGCTCTGCTCTGCTCTGCTCTGCTCTGCTCTGCTCTGCTCTGCTCTGCTCTGCTCTGCTCTGCTCTGCTCTGCTCTGCTCTGCTCTGCTCTGCTCTGCTCTGCTCTGCTCTGCTCTGCTCTGCTCTGCTCTGCTCTGCTCTGCTCTGCTCTGCTCTGCTCTGCTCTGCTCTGCTCTGCTCTGCTCTGCTCTGCTCTGCTCTGCTCTGCTCTTTTTCATTTTTTTCCCAATATAAAGAATATAGTTAATAAGTAATATAGTAATAAGTTTGAATATAAAGATTTTTTTCAGCATGTTCGAACAGATTTTTCTCGAAAAGCCGGGATAATCATTCAAATTTGTTGATCAAAATATTTTTTCGGAACTTTCATTCGATACGATCATTTAAAATCGAATAAAATGGGAAAAAAAAAACATTTTTATTGTATCGTGTATGGGCACCATAAGTTTCAATCGTTTCTTGGTGGAATCTGCGCATCACTAAATGCCTGGCTACTGTGTTCTCACCACAGATCTGCGTTTCATGAGATCTTGTTTGTCAATCTCACTTGCTCACCCCAACCTCCCAAGACTCACCAGAAGTGTTTTGGCCCCGCGTGATTTAATCTATGGTGTGTGAACTCTGGGGATGATTACCGGAATGTGATGCAAATCATTTCTTCTAACATACACATTTCATAAAAATTATACAACTTGAACCTGTACCACAAAAACCAGGGCTGTGGATTTTGTACAAAAATCATGCGACTCCGAAGTTTCTGAAACCACGACTCCGACTCCGGGTGCCCAAAATTGCCCCGACTCCACAGCCCTGACAAAAACTGACAGTAAGGCCACATACACACATCAGACTATAGTCTTTTGAAAATGAAAGATCACAGACCAATCTTACCACCCTTCATGTAGTATGAGAGCCATACTCTACACTGTCTTTTCTATGGAGCTGAACTCCACATCAGAAAAAAATCTTTGCAAGATGCTACACACACAGATGCTGTACAGACACAAAAGATCAGTATCTGCAAAAGATCTGTTCCTGCCAAAAATCCATTCCTGCAAATTGCAATGATAGTCTATGAGATCTGCAGATCATCATACACACATGATTTAACTGACATTCATCTGCAGATCAGATCCACCAGGATGGATTTTCAGATCTGCAGATGATTGCTTGATCTGCAGATGAATGTCAGTTAAACAAGGTGTGTATGATGATCTGCAGATCTCATAGACTATCATTGCAATTTGCAGGAATGGATTTTTGGCAGGAACAGATCTTTTGCAGATACTGATCTTTTGTGTCTGTACAGCATCTGTGTGTGCAGCATCTTGCAAAGATTTTTTTCTGATGTGGAGTTCAGCTCCATAGAAAAGACTGTGTAGAGTATGGCTCTCATACTACAGGAAGGGTGGTAAGATTGGTCTGTGATCTTTCATTTTCCAAAGACTATGGTCTGATGTGTGTATAAGCCTTTATTCTCATTGGTCCAAATTCAAGCTGCATATAAAATTTACAGGACATTTGACTGTTAAGAGTTATTTGCATCTCATTGATCATCCCTCGTTAACTCCACCCTTCCCCAAACATTAACTCCTGGACAAGATTAAAGGCCAACTGAAGTATGAATGATATGGGGGGCTGCCATATGTATTACCTTTTATACAATACCAGTTGCCTGGCTGTCCTGCTGATCCTCTGCCTCTAAAGGCCCAGTGCAAACCAAAAACCTCTAGCAGATTAGCAAAACGCTAGAGGTTTTTGAAGCAGATTTCAGAGCGATTCTAGGCATGTTTAGAGAGGTTTTCTAAACACGCCTAGCGGTTTTTGGAGCGTTTTTGTGTAGCAGATATCAGATATTGTTACAGTTAGGCTGCTTTCCCACCAGGACGTTGCATTTTAGGGGACGTTATAGGTCGCATAACATGCCCCTAACGCAACACCTGGTGGTGTTGGTGGAGGACGCTACCAAGAGCCACGTTATGCAGCTCTTGGTGTGCATTTTCTGTGCTATGAATGCGGAGACCATGTGATCCGCATCACGTGGTCCCGCCAGCAAATCGCCGCACAGGGCGGCGCTCCAGAAAGTAAACACCGTGCAGTGAATATTAATTAGCCATGTGGCTAATCCAACATTACTGAGCATGTGCAAACAGTCTAACGCGGCTTAGCCGCATATAACGTACAGCATGCAGCACTTTAACTTGACGTGCTGCGTTACAATGTAACGCAATGTGGGCACTGTACAGCCCATTGATTTTTGATTGCTGTGCGGTGGGCTGCGTTACAGGCTGCATTAACGTGCGCCTGTAACGTCCCACTGTGAAACCAGCCTAAAGCCGTTACTGAACAGCTACTGTAACAAAAACGCCTGGAAAACCGCTCTGATCTAGCGTTTTTCAGAGCAGTTTTCCACTTTCCTATACTTCCAACATTGAGGTAGAAACATCTCAGAAATCTACTAAATGCTGCAGCCCCTGAGTTTGTGGAAAAAACAAACCTCTGGTGTGCACCAGCCCATTCACTTTCATTAGCCAAGCGGTTTCCTCCCTGCAAGCATTTTAAAAACGCCTCAGAACCGCTCTGATGTGCACCAGCCCTAATACTTTTAGCCATAGACTCTAAACAATCATGCAGCAGATTACGGTAAATGTTTGACATTGTCAGCTCTGACAAGATTAACTGCATGCTTGTTCCTGGTGTTATCCAGACACCACTGCAGCTATATAGATCAGCAGGGCTACCAAGCAACTGGTATTGGCCTCCATATCCTTACTTCAGCTGCTCCTTAGAATCGCATTGTGTATCCTGTTAAAGCATAATACCAATGGAGGGGAAGCTCCATTGCACATTACATGCAGTATGACATTTGATGCAGTTAAAAGAAATGCTTCAGTGTAAAATGCATCTGTCACAATGCCTTAAGGCTCATACATACATCAGACTATAGTCTTTGGAAACTGAAAGATCACAGACCAATCTTACCAACCTTCATGTAGTATGAGAGCCCTACTCTACAGTCTTTTCTATGGAGCTGAACTCCACATCAGAAAAAAAAAATCTTTGCAAGATGCTGCACACACAGACACAAAAGATCAGTATCTGCAAAAGATCTGTTCCTGCCAAAAATCCATTCCTGCAAATTGCAATGATAGTCTATGAGATCTGCAGATCATCATACACACATGATTTAACTGACATTGATCTGCAGATCAAGCAATCATCCGCAGATCTGAAAATCCATCCTGGTGGATCTGATCTGCAGATGAATGTCAGTTAAATCGTGTGTATGATGATCTGCAGATCTCATAGACTATCATTGCAATTTGCAGGAACGAATCTTTGGCAGGAACAAATCTTTTGCAGATACTGATCTTTTGTGTCTGTACAGCATCTGTGTGTGCAGCATCTTGCAAAGATTTTTTTCTGATGTGGAGTTCAGCTCCATAGAATAGACTGTGTAGAGTATGGCTCTTATACTACATGAAAGGGGGTAAGATTGGTCTGTGATCTTTCATTTTCCAAAGACTATGGTCTGATGTGTGTATGCACCTTTAGTGTGAGTAGCCTTGAGGCAGGGGACACACAACAGTTCTCATGTGCGTTTTCTGAATGACTTCTGAGGAAATTGTTAATCAATGGCTAGTACACAATGCGCTTTTCGCAAGCAAATTAAAAAAAAAAAAAAAAAAAAAAAAAAAATACCCCTGCAGGATGTTTCTGCATTTATTTCTTTTATCAATTACATTAGTGGCTGTGAGAGGAAAAAACATTTTTTTTCCCCCCGGCATACAAAACACACATGGCATGCAGAAATCCACACACAGAAAACTGAAAGACAAGTGTGTCACTTTCCTTAAAGTGTACCAGAGACTAACAAATAGAAAAAAAAAAAAATCTATACTTACCCTGGGCTTCCCCCAGCCCCATAAACACATCCGAGTCACTCGCCATCCTCCCGCAGTCTGCTGTTCAGCCCCGGTAACTGGCTCAGTCAGGTGCAGTCTGGGTCTTCCACACATGTGCAATAGATCCGGATTGACATGACTGAGCCTCTTACCGGGGCTGATTGTGGCTGAACGGCAGACCGTGGGAGGACGGTGAGGGACTCTCACGTGCTTAAGGGGCTGGAGGAAGTCCCAGGCAAGTATCAGTTCATTCTATTTGTTAGTCTCTGGTTTACTTTAAGGACCAATGTCAATAACAAATGTGTACCATGCAGTGAAGTTTACTGCTGATGAATGTTCAGTGCAAGTCACCAGGACTGTTTTTATTTATTTATTTTTTCACTTGTGGCACATAAAATAAACTTCATGAAACCAATCTTGTGCCTGTTCTGGCGTCGGGACACACTCCAGCAGTGTAGGGGGAGCATAGCCAGCCTCTCACCCAACTGAGTCACTTAGGAGTCTCCAAGTGCAGCGCTGGTTAAGGAGCGGTCTACGTAGGCTGGGGGAGCATACATGAATCAGCTGGGTGATTATGCTCCCCCTACACAGCAGTAATGTATCCCAACACCAGTACAGGCACAGGATTGATTTCAGGAAGTTTATGCATTTTCTGTCCACAAATGAAAAAATCCTGGTGAATTGCACTCTTGTACACTTCACTGCTTGACACAGTATTGTTTGTGACACTGGGCCTTTAAAGTTACATTGAATCTACACATTCACTACTACTTAGAATCAGATTAACATAGACCACCTTGCCTAGGTCCCCATTACATTTAGCACCCCCTTGTGGCCTCTATGATAAGCTGTAGTGGAGAGCGGGGGGGGGGGGGGGGGGGGGGGGGGGGCGGAGGAATTAGGTGGTGGCAGGTGACCGCTTAATGCACATAAATTAAGCCAGCAGGTAAATTGGGCGCAGGGTAAAGAAACTGCTCACCCGCAAACTGCAAACAACATTATTCCCCCTCCAGGTCGCCGTGGACAGTGGGGAAATACGCAACCCGGCTACAAGCTACCGCTGACAGCCTAATTACACAGTTATCAAATTAAATTGGCCTGTGTCTTGACGGCACCCAAATTACTGTCTGAGTGCCGCTTTAGCTGTAACTCCTGTTACGGCCTATGGCAACACCAAAACCTCAGGCGTCATTTCTACTTGCTTCACTCCTTAAAGGACAACCGAGGTGACATGTGACATGAGATGGACACGTGCATGTACAGTGCCAAGCACACAAATAACTAGGCTGTGTTCCTTTTCCCCCCTTCTTTGCCTGAGAGAGTTAAACATCAGGTATGCAAGTGACACTTTTTGTCCGGGTCAGACTATAGCATAACCCACGCTGATAAGAAATTACAGCCATAAAACACTTTCCTGTCAGTAAATGGCTTCCTGGAGCAGGAAAGAGATAAAAAGGGTCAATAATTCATAGATTTGTGCTCTAGCATACTTCAATGAAGGTGCAATTGAGCAGAGACAATGAAACAGTAAAAACTTAAAAACTAGCTTTAAATATAAAATAAAACTGTGGGCTAACAAAAACAACAAAAACAAAAAACAAAACAAAAAACACACTTTTAGGAGAAGGAGGATAGACAATTTTTTTCCTCAGATTATTTTCACCTTGGATGTCCTTTAAAGAGAATCTAAACTGAGAAGGATATGGATTTTTCCATTTAAAATAATACCAGTTGCCTCACTCAAGCTGATCCTGTGTTTCTAAAGGTGCGTACACACGTCAGATAAAAGTCTTTGGAAAATGAAAGATCACAGACCAAGTTTACCCCCTTTCATGTAGTATGAGAGCCATACTCTACACAGTCTATTCTATGGAGCTGAACTCCCCACCAGATAAAAATCTTTGCAAGATGCTGCACACAAAGATGCTGTACACATTCAACAGATCAGTATCTGCAAAAGATCTGTTCCTGCAAAATGCATTAAAGAGACTCTGTAACATTAAAAAAACGCCCCTGGGGGGTACTCACCTCGGGTGGGGGGGGGAAACCTCGGGATCCTAATGAGGCTTCCCACGCCGTCCTCTGTCCCACGGCAGTCTCGCTGCAGCCCTCCGAACAGCCGGCGACAGAGCCGACTGTAATTTCAATATTTACCTTTGCAGGCTCCAGCGGGGGCGCTGTGGCTGCTGTCGGCTCCGAAGTAGACGGAAATACCCAATCTCCGCCGGGTCCGCTGTACTGCGCAGGCGCCGGAGACTTGCGCCTGCGCAGTAGAGCGGACCCGACGGCGATCGGGTATTTCCGCCTACTTCGGAGCCGACAGCCGGCAGAGCTCCTGCGCTGGAGCCGGGAAGGTAAATAATGATGTCACCGCTGTACGGGGGGCTGCAGCGAGGCCCCCCGAGGGACGTAGGACGGCGTGGGAAGCCTCATTAGGATCCCAAGGCTTCCCCCACCCGAGGTGAGTACCCCCCAGGGGCGTTTTCACGTTACAGTTCCTCTTTAATAGTCTATGATATCTGCAGATCCCATACACACCTTGTTTAATGGACATTCAGCTGCAGATCAGCCAATTATCTGCCGATCTGAAGATCCAACCTGGTGGATCTGATCTACAGATAATTGTCCGTTAAACAAGGTGTGTATAAGGTCTGCAGATATCATAGACTATGAATGCGTTTTGCAGGAATGGATCTTTTGCAGATACTGATCTGTTGCATGTGTACGTATAAAACAGCGGCGATCGGGGGATCAGATCAGGCCGGCGGCTATCGGAGGGGTGATGTAGCTCGACAAGTGTTAGCTACACCCCCTCCGAAAATTTGGTAAGAAAGACCCTACAGGGCCTGAGAAATCCACTACGGCGGTAATTAACGAGATGAGCTCGTCATTTCCGCCAAGGTGGTTAAATATCCGTATTCTATACACAACAGGGTCTTCCACTAGGCAACCTAGGCAGAAAGGAAACATTAACCATCTTAGCGGTATGGACGAGCTAAGCTCGTCCATTACCGCCAGAG
This sequence comes from Hyperolius riggenbachi, assembly GCF_040937935.1. Taxonomy (NCBI): domain Eukaryota; kingdom Metazoa; phylum Chordata; class Amphibia; order Anura; family Hyperoliidae; genus Hyperolius; species Hyperolius riggenbachi. The sequence goes on along the minus strand of NC_090652.1, from coordinate 278,339,391 downwards.
GGTGCCGCTCAGGCCCTGCTGGGCCGATTTTGATAAAATAAAAAGCAGCAGACGCAGCCAGCACTTTGCCAGCCGCGTGTCCTACCTGATCGCCGCCGCTCTGCGGCGATCCGCCCCGTGCAGCGGCGAAAGAGGGTCCCCCCAGCCGCCCGAGCCCTGCGCAGCCGGGAACAAATAGTTCCGGCCAGCGCTAAGGGCTGGATCGGAGGCGGCTGACGTCAGCTGACGTCCATGACGTCACTACGCTCGTCGCCATGGCGACGAGGAAAGCCAAACAAGGAAGGCTGCTCATTGCAGCCGGCCTTGTTACTTCTGATTGCCGGAGGCGATCAGAAGAACGCATTCGGAGCGCCCTCTAGTGGGCTTTCATGCAGCCAACTTTCAGTTGGCTGCATGAAATTTTTTTTTTTTTAAATTAAAAAAAAAAACTAACTCCCGCAGCCGCCCTGGCGATCTCAATAGAACGCCAGGGTGGTTAATTATGTACAGCTTTCATGTTAGTGCACATCTGATATTGTGTTCCCATTGCTACAGCAAACAGAAAAGCAGCGCCAGAGGACGCCCACGTTGCGTCACATACAGTCAATGAGAAGTATGCTTCACTGTCACAGCATGCATTTTGCGCCATGGGTTACGCTGCCACACATTATTATACCACAACACACTGCAGATGTCACATAGGTGCATTACAGAGCGGCCATTACAAAAAATAAAAGTTTCAACACGCTCCCCGGGTTACCCTTGATATACAGACCAAATTTGGTGTCAAATGAATGAATGTATCGCAATCACAACAATCAGCCCCACCCCATAGACTTCAATGCGAATGCACACACACACACACACAAAAAAAAAAAAAAAAAATTAAAAAAAAAAAAAACACCTTACAAAATAAAGTTCCAGAATTTTGTAGGGCTGTGGAGTCAATACAACAATCTTCCGACTCCAACTCCGACTCAGTTTATGAAACCACGACTCCAACTCCGACTCTGGGTGCCCAAAATTGCCCCGACTCCGACTCCCAACTTCAACTCCAACTCCATAGCCCTGGAATTTTTCCTGCTCATCCATACATACAAATATGCAAGCCTGGAACATCTACAACCAACATGACCTGTGGTTATCCACCATGTATTCTTCTTGATAACCTACCCCCTCCAAAACAATCCCAAGAACTTACACCCAAGCCTTACCTTCAGGAATGCACTTCACACCAGACTGATGGTCTGTGGTCAGAAAACAGCTTACAGGCTGAGCTAAGGAACTCACCAGTGTGCAGGGGGCAGAAACTCCCACAATGCAGTCGAGATAAACAGAGGAACACCAAGAGCCCCAATAGTGTAGTATGTATTGACAAAGGGGGTAATGACAAAGAGTAATAGTTGTTATACTCACAAACATGGGTCACCAATAGGCAACCACTGTAAAGGCAGGAGGGGAGATTATCCTGACCCCACTCAGGAATAAGAAGTCACTCTCTGTAGATAGTAGAAAAGGGTCGCAACCCTCCACCAAGGGTGGATACAATATTATATCAGGGCCCGTTCAGACTACAAAATGCGGACCGCAACGCGTACGAACGCACGCATGTCCGCGTTCGTATGCGTTGCGTGGCTGATCCCATCACTGAAAAGTGAATGGGACAGCCGCGCGTTTTTGTAAAATCTGCGTGCAGCATGCGTTCCCGGACCGCACAGGTCCGGAACGCATGCTGTGTGAACATCAGACATTGCACTCTATGCAATGTCTGATGTCCTGCGTGTCGGCCCCCCCGCACGCGTTTCCAAAACGCATATGGAAACGCGTGTAGTGTGAACGGGCCCTAAGAGAGAACAGAGGCGCCAAAAGAATAAAAGGGGTTTTAAAGGAGCTTAAAAGCCAAAACTTGGTAATTAGAGGAGGCAGTGGTGGACTTACCCCCTCCAAGCAGACACAACACGACTGTACATTCAGTCTATTTATTAACGAACTCCAGATAAAACAAAGTAACGCGTTTCACGGGTCAGCGCCCGCTTCCTCAGGCAATAGAAAAAGGAGTTACAGCATCTAGCAAAACAAACGACACTCAGCGCCAATGCAGTAGTAGGGAGGGGCAATGAGATGCAAATAGTACCAAGTTGATGCAGAATCATGCAATTTTATATGCAAATATATGCAGCTTGGAAATGGGACAAAATAATTCTGCCAAAGTGATGGTCCATTTTCAAGCTTCTGTAAAAAAACTTGAGAGAACTCACACTGGTGAGAATCCATTTTCATGTGCTGAGTGTGGGAAATGTTTTGTACAGAAATGTCAGCTTGTTCGTCATGAGAAATATCACGCTGGTGAGAAGCCATATTCATGCTCTAAGTGTAGGGAATGTTTTGCACAGAAATATCGGCTAGTCAATCATGAGAAATCTCATGTTGGTGATCTACTCTTATGCTGAGTGTGGGAATTTTTTTAGGGATGGAAACCATATTGTGTCATGAGAGATCTCACACTGTTGAAAAGCTGTATTGATGTTGGGAAAGTTTGAGTGAAAATTATTTCTTGTTATGGATGAGAGAGTTCACACAGGTGATAAGTAAGGTTTAGTGAAACGTAGTATCACCTTTAGTGAACCTGAAATGGCCACAGCATACTGCTCTCCATCTCCCCAACATAGCATGAAGTGTGGAGTGCAGCGGCCAATAACAGGTTTGTTCAAGGATGTCAGAAGTGACATGATGATAGACATGGGTATGTACAGTGCCTAGCACGCAAATAACAATGCTGTGTTCCTTTTTTTTTTCTTTCTCTGCTTGAAAGAACATCCGGTATGTAAGTGGCAGTTCCTGTCTAAGACTACAGTGTGACCCTAACTGATAAGAAATTCCAACTATAAAACTCTTTCCTAGCAGAAAATGGCTTCTGAGAGCAGGAAAGGGATAATAATGGTCAATGGTTCATAGAGTTTTAGCTCTGGCATACTTCAATGAATGTGTCATTGAGCAAAAACAATAAAAACAGTAAACACTTAAAAAGTGTTTACAGCACGGTGGTGTAGTGGTTAGCTCTCTCGCCTTGCAGCGCTGGGTCCCTGGTTCGAATCCCAGCCAGGGCACTATCTGCAAAGAAAAGCAAAAACTGTACATAAGCGCTCACAAGGAGTGGAAAAATAGGAAATTGGGTGAATAAAACGTTCATGAGAATTTTGTGAACACCAGTCTGTAAACGGTGGAGCGCTGCCTGGCTATTAGTGAAATAGCTTATTAGAATACAAGACGACAATAGGATAAGCGCTCAGAACAAAAGTCTCTGTTGTAGACTACACAGAAGTTCAGTGTTAACTGACATCAGTACATGGACATAATCCCTTCCCCCAATTTGGAGAGACTCACCGGACTTTGCGGCCTGAATGGGCCCGACAACGCCTCAGGGGTATTGGCCACCCCTCAGCCTCTCTGGCAACCTCCGGGGTCCTGCACTCCTTACTTCCAGCTTCCTTGGCCAATTGGAGAAAATGCCACCTCTTCCATGATAAGCCGGCGCAGAGTCAAACACGTGTACGCAAACTGTTGGGGGCCCCCAACAGTTTGCGTACACGTGTTTGACTCTGCGCCGGCTTATCATGGAAGAGGTGGCATTTTCTCCAATTGGCCAAGGAAGCTGGAAGTAAGGAGTGCAGGACCCCGGAGGTTGCCAGAGAGGCTGAGGGGTGGCCAATACCCCTGAGGCGTTGTCGGGCCCATTCAGGCCGCAAAGTCCGGTGAGTCTCTCCAAATTGGGGGAAGGGATTATGTCCATGTACTGATGTCAGTTAACACTGAACTTCTGTGTAGTCTACAACAGAGACTATCTGCAAAGAGTTTGTATATTCTCTCTGTGTCTGCGTGGGTTTCCTCCCACATTCCAAAAACATACGGATAAGTTAATTGGCTCCCCCACCCCCCCAAAAAATGGCCCTAGACTACAGTACTTACACTACATAATATAGACATATGGCAATGGTAGGGATTAGATTGTGAGCTCCTTTGAGGGACAGTTAGTGACAAGATCTATATATACACTGTACAGCGCTGCGTAATATGTCAGCGTTATATAAATACTAAATAATAATAATAATCCTGCACCAGCTTGGAATTATTTGCTTATCACTGATGATCCCTAGTCAGGGGCTTTACAACATAAACTGGCTATATTTTATTGTTCCAATTCTAAGCAGCAAACATTGCATACAATTAGCATAAAATTGACATCAGGGAATGGTTACCATTTCATTGACCAGGGGAGTTGTTAGGGTCCTGGGAGATCAGGAGCCCCTCTGCAGTGGTTTACCACTAAATAGCGGCAGTTGTGTTCCCCCACAGAAATACCATAAACGGCCAGAATTTTACAATAATAGGCAGAGTTTCTGTGTTGGCCTGGGTGCTGGGCAGGCCTGGCAGTCATGTGACCTGGGTTGGCTGGTGGGGATGCTGTGCTGGCTTAATGAGCTGGTGGTACTGAGCTGACTTGCTTAACAGCCTGGTGATGCTGACTGTATTGTGCCAGCTGAGTGACCAGCTGACCTGGGGATGCTATGCTGGGTGACCTGCTGTGCTGCAGGATGGCTGGCTGTTACAGACTGGACCTGCAGCTGCTTGAGGCCTCTTTCAGACAGGCATTTCATTCACTGCCTGTCATCTGCTCTCCAGCACCAGCTGGGCACTTGTTAGTGCCTCGGTATCAGATCTAAGCATGCCATGCTCAGACTGGACATGCCACGGTACTCTGCTGTCTGAAAGAGGCCTAAAGGAAACCAGAGAACTACAGAGTACTTCCTCCAGCGCCCCCTGTAGGCTGTGGCTCCTCATCATCCTCCCAGTCCTGCCCATTTTTCCCCTGTCTAGCTCGGTAGTCTAGGAGTGCTGGAAATATGCAGCCATGCACATTCTTGATCATACTCCTGTGGCTAGGAGCATTCTGCACAGGTACAGTGTGCTACTGACCACAGAAACACCATGGGGGGGGGGGGGGGGTACACGCAGCCAGGTATACACATTGGAACATGATTGAGCCCACTCACGGCTTTAAGCAGAGCCAGAGACAACATAAGAGATTTATACATACCTAGGGCTTCCTCCAGCCCCATAAGCCTGGATCGCTCCCACGCCGCTGTCCTCCGCTGCCTCTATCCGCCGGTACCGGGTCCCATCATTTTGGCCAGTCGACATAAGCGCAGTGTGCTCCCTCTGTACTGCGCATGCGTACAGAGCCGGAGGGAGCCCCTGTGCATGAGGAAGGCTGGCCGCGTCAGCCGGAAGTGACGGGACCCGGTACCGGCGATAGAGGCAGCGGAGGACGGGGGTGTGGGAGCGATCCAGGCTTATGGGGCTGGAGGAAGCCCCATGTATGTATAACATCTTTTTTTTTTTCAGGCAGTCTTCATCTCTGGTTCCCTCGGCTTTAACCATTCCAGCCAGCGGAAGTCAGCGAGGGAGCCCACAAGCTTCCAGGGGCTAGAGGGAGCCCCAAGTATAAATGTTTGTACACTTTAAAGTACACTGAGCACTAGTACAGAAGGGAAAAAATGTTTTTTTAATGAACCTCGCCATAAGTGATGTTTGCAACTCAGTATGCTGTTGGGAGGCCTGGGGTTACACCATTGCTTACCTACTGGGGGCTATTCGTAAAGCCTCCATTCCATGTGATGTTCACTATCCCAACCAACCAGAATTCCAATGTAAAGCACAGCCCCGGCCACAATGCATGCCAGGAGATGCATGCGGCAGTATATACTGGGAGCTGTAGTATGCATTGCGGCCAGGAGATGCAAGCGGCAATATATACTGGGAGCTGTAGTATGCATTGCGGCCAGGAGATGCAAGCGGCAATATATACTGGGAGCTGTAGTATGCATTGCGGCCAGGAGATGCAAGCGGCAATATATACTGGGAGCTGTAGTATGCATTGCGGCCAGGAGATGCAAGCGGCAATATATACTGGGAGCTGTAGTATGCATTGCGGCCAGGAGATGCAAGCGGCAATATATACTGGGAGCTGTAGTATGCACTGCGGCCAGGAGCACACTCTACAGCAGAATTCTTTTAGGTGCGGCCAGGTACAGCTGGCAACCATCACAGGGACAAGGGGCTGCATGAACAGTACTACAGGTAAGAAATTGTGCTCCCCGAACCCCCATCAGCATACTGAGTTCCAAACCTCCCTTATGGGGAGATTCAATTTGGCAAAGAATAAAAATTCTACAGGTGCACGTGAAGGAAACATGAGGCAAATGAAATCAGTGTAGCTTTATTTACCTGGGACTTTCTGCAGCCCCGAGAAGGCTGTGTCCCTCGCCGCAGTTCTGCTGTCACCCATTCAGTATGGGTCAGCGGCTTCTGCGCATATATGGGTGCATGCACCGCTCATGGTCACACTTGTGGCCAGAAGTGTTCTGCACAATAGTACTGCATAGAATGCTCCCAGGCAAGGCAGCACAAGCATCACCACTCCGTATGGGTCAGCAGCTTCTGCGCATGTATGGGTGCATGCACCGCTCATGGTCACGCTTGTGGCCAGGAGTGTTCTGCACAATAGTAGTGCATAGAATGCTCCCAGGCAAGGCAGCACAAGCATCACCACTCCGTATGGGTCAGCGGCTTCTGCGCATGTATGGGTGCATGCACTGCTCATGGTCACGCTTGTGGCCAGGAGTGTTCAGCGCAATAGTACTGCATAGAATGCTCCCAGGCAAGGCAGCACAAGCATCACCACTCCGTATGGGTCAGCGGCTTCTGCGCATGTATGGGTGCATGCACCGCTCATGGTCACGCTTGTGGCCAGGAGTGTTCTGCACAATAGTACTGCATAGAATGCTCCCAGGCAAGGCAGCACAAGCATCACCATTCCGTATGGGTCAGCGGCTTCTGCGCATGTATGGGTGCATGCACCGCTCATGGTCACGCTTGTGGCCAGGAGTGTTCTGCACAATAGTACTGCATAGAATGCTCCCAGGCAAGGCAGCACAAGCATCACACACACACACACACACCCGTGCTTGCACAAAAGCCACCGCTACAGAGGGGACAACAGAAGACTGGGTGGCAGCAGAACTGCAGGGAGGACTACACAGACTTTCAGCACTGAAGGAGGCTCCAGGTAAGTAAAGCTAAAGTGATTTAAATGAAATGTAAAAAGGACAATGAATAAAATTGCTTATTGTTTACAACGTTCATTCATAGAATATTTAGTCAGCGTCTGCCCATGATAAAATCTTTCTTCTCTCTGATTTTTATTCTGAAATGTATCACTGGAAGCTTTAGTTCTGCCAGGTGATCTGTATGGAATGTTACAGAGTTCTATGCACAGAGGGAGATATTGCTTGCTTGGCAGTAGGAAGCCATTATTTCCCCCAATGCAATGAGGATCACAGACAGCAAACTGTCAGGACCATATCATGATGGCATTACACTGTGGGAGGGGTGAAACCACAATATCAGTCATACAGACAGCAGGACAGCCAGGCAATGTGCATTATTTAAAAGGAAATAAACAGGTCAGCCTCCATATCCCGCTCACCTTGGCTTTGCCTCATTTATAATTTAAAAGGACAACTGCAACAAGAGATATGGAGGCTGCAAAAAGTATTTTCCCTTTAAACAATACCATTTGCTTTGCTATACAGCTGATCTATTTGGTTGCAGTAGTGACTGAATCACACCAGAAACAAGCATCAGATAAGTCAGAAGTGACAATGTCAGAAGCACCTGATATGCTGCATGCTTGTTCAGGGTCAATAGCTAAAATGACTACAGGCAGAGGATAAGCAGGATAGCCAAGAAACTGGTATTGTTTAAAGGGAACCTAAACTGAGAAGGATATGTTTTTTTTTCTTTTAAAATAATACCAGTTGCCTACCTCTCCTGATGATCCTGTATCTCTAATACTGTTAGCCACAGCCCCTCAACAAGCATGCCGATCAGGTGCTCTGACTGAAGTCAGACTGGATTAGCTGCATGCTTGTTTCTGGTGTGATTAAGCCACTACTGCAGTCAAATAGATCAGTAGGACTGCCAGGCAACTGGTATTGTTTAAAAGGAAACATTCATATCCCTCTCAGTTAGGTTTCCCTTTAAAGGGAAGGTTCAGGGAGTGGGAAAATAAAAGTAAAAATCCATACCAGTTACCTGGGGCTTCCTCCAGCCCGTGGCAGGCAGGAGGTGCCCTCGCCGCCGCTCCGGAGGCTCCCGCGGTCGTCTCCGGTGGCGCACCCGACCTGGCCAGGCCTGACTGCCAGGTGGGGATTTTCTGCGCTCCAATCTGCACCTCACGGGGGCATGCTGATGTCATCGGACATCCTCCAGGCTGTACTGCGCAGGCAGTAGTTCTGCGCCTGCGCAGTACAGCCCGGAGGACGTCCGATGACGTCAGCTCGCCCGCGTGGAACGCAGAAGAGCCCGTCATTGGAGCGCAGAAGAGCCCAACCTGGCAGCCGGCCTGGCCAGGTTGGGTACCAGGAGCCTGCGGAGCGGTGGCGAGGGCACCTCCTGCCTGCCACAGGCTGGAGGAAGCCCCAGGTAAGTGGATATGGATTTTTATTTTTTTTTCCCCCACTCCCTGAACCTTCCCTTTAAAAGCAAGTGAGTGAGCTCAGCTACTTACTGTGAGGACAGCTGGGGCACGAGGCTGGCTTCAGTTGCTGGCCCTGGTGGAGGAGGAGGAGGCGGCATGAGGCTGGCTTCTGCTGCTGCCGGAGGAGGCATGAGGCTGGCTTCTGCTGCTGCCGGAGGAGGCATGAGGCTGGCTTCTGCTGCTGCCGGAGGAGGCATGAGGCTGGCTTCTGCTGCTGCCGGAGGAGGCATGAGGCTGGCTTCTGCTGCTGCCGGAGGAGGCATGAGGCTGGCTTCTGCTGCTGCCGGAGGAGGCATGAGGCTGGCTTCTGCTGCTGCCGGAGGAGGCATGAGGCTGGCTTCTGCTGCTGCCGGAGGAGGCATGAGGCTGGCTTCTGCTGCTGCCGGAGGAGGCATGAGGCTGGCTTCTGCTGCTGCCGGAGGAGGCATGAGGCTGGCTTCTGCTGCTGCCGGAGAAGGCATGAGGCTGGCTTCTGCTGCTGCCGGAGGAGGCTGGCTTCTGCTGCTGCCGGAGGAGGCTGGCTTCTGCTGCTGCCGGAGGAGGCTGGCTTCTGCTGCTGCCGGAGGAGGCTGGCTTCTGCTGCTGCCGGAGGAGGCTGGCTTCTGCTGCTGCCGGAGGAGGCTGGCTTCTGCTGCTGCCGGAGGAGGCTGGCTTCTGCTGCTGCCGGAGGAGGCATGAGGCTGGCTTCTGCTGCTGCCGGAGGAGGCATGAGGCTGGCTTCTGCTGCTGCCGGAGGAGGCATGAGGCTGGCTTCTGCTGCTGCCGGAGGAGGCATGAGGCTGGCTTCTGCTGCTGCCGGAGGAGGCATGAGGCTGGCTTCTGCTGCTGCCGGAGGAGGCATGAGGCTGGCTTCTGCTGCTGCCGGAGGAGGCATGAGGCTGGCTTCTACTACTGCTGGAGGAGGCATGAGGTTGGCTTCTGCTACTGCTGGAGGAGGCATGAGGTTGGCTTCTGCTGCTGCTGGAGGAGGCATAGGATGGCAAGCAGAGAGGAGACAGGCAGGCTGTGAGCTGTACACGCCGGACTATATCAGCTGATTCCCATGCACATTCCCGAAGTACTACTCAAATCTCCCACCTTTTCACTTTAAATCCACGCCCCCTGCCAGTGATTGGTCAGAGGGCGATGGGGTTCCGTGTAACAGGCTCAGCCTCAGCCCATAAGGATAGCTGCAGGCTGAGCTAGATAATAATGTAAGCGCCGCCCACAACACATTGCCAACCGTCTGTTAATTAACAAACTTTCTGTAAATAGTGTTCCTTTTTTGTGTCTGGGAATTCTGTATTAATTGCTGGCTGCAATGTCCATAAATATGTGTTTCCTGCTGAGCCTGCAGACAAGAGTCCCGCCCCTCAGCCCTGCTAAACGAATCACCGCAGCCCAGACTCAGCCTTTGTCCCTCCCCTTGGCCAATGATGTCACCAGATTCTTTTTCCCTCCGTTTTGGCCCCGCCCCCACATGTGACAATCTCTTGCAAGCAAGCAGCTAGAGAGAAGGGAAGGACAACTGTGGGCTCTATTCATAAAACCTTACCGCAAGTTTTCCGCTCAAAACAGCGGATTTTCCCGTCCATTTAGCAAAGTGGGCATTCATAAAAGCTGTTCCCGCATGAAAATCTACAATCCCCCAGCAGAGCGAGAAATTTCCGCCTTCTCCAGTGTTTTTCTAGATTTATCTAGAAAAAAGTAACAAAATGGCCATTCATGAAGTTTAGAGGAAGCGGTATGTGGACGGGAAATACCGCTTCCTCTGATTTTGCGGATTACATACAAGTGAATGGGACAGACCTCCCAGAGAGAGCAGCGCACGGAGGGACTCTGCCGGCTGAAGTGTTTCCGCATGCCTTCCGACAGCTTACCGCCAGCCTTCAGCGGGAGATCTCCGCACTTGCATCGCAGCTTTCAAGATTTCTTTGAATGACCACCCAGAAGTGTGAAATACCGCTGCGGTATTTTCCCTCCAGGAGTTTTCTCGCAACAACTTTTTTATGAATAGAGCCCTGTGTGTGTGAAACCTGAGTATGTGATGTGAGTGACTGGCATGCACAGGGCTGGATTTCTGTAAAGCCAACATAGGACGGTGCCCTGGGGTGGGAAATTGCTTAGGGCGGATGGGGAGCTGCACACATTGCCACAGACACATGGCAGCCACGGTCTGTCCACACTGCAGCCCTTCCTGAGTGTGCAGCGGGCGGCAAGCAGAGACAGGAACACAGGAGCGGGTTTGCCGAGCTGATGGGAGCCTGCAGAGGCCGCAGGGTGACATCTCCCTGCACAGTTTAGGATGCCTCTCCCCTCTCTACTGCCGGGATAGCTTACACACTCCAATGAGTTCTGGGTCACCATGAGCTTGCTGGTTAGTCTGTACCTCTCGGTTTACAAGCCCTACTCCATAGAGCCAAATTAATCCATGCCATGCACTGATGAGGATCAAACAATCTGAAACAGTCTGTATGCATGTTGGATTATTATGGCTCTGTACATATTAACAAGCTGACACATCATTGCATTCCAGCGGTTCTGGAGGTGTGTTTAGCTTCTAAGGGCACAATGGTTAATTTGCATATATTCAGCAGTGATGCACTGGGAGACATCTCGAGCTCACTCCAACCTGAATTATCGCAAATTCTTTCTGTTTTAGGAAAGCAAATTTTTGTTTTTCTTAACATCTTAGTAAGGGGGCTTTTAGGACCATTGTAGTCCATCACACACTCCAATGACTTCTGGGTCACCATGAGCTTGCTGGTTAGTCTGTACCTCTCTACTGCCAGGATAGCATAGTAACCCCTTCAGGACTGGACGGTGGAGAGGGCTCTTCAGTGCAGCCTTCCCTGTGCAGACAAGGGGCTCTATTCATAAAAATTTTGTGGCGAAAAAACTCCTGGAGGGAAAATACCGCAGCAGTATTTTAGACTTCTGGGTGGTAATTCATAAAAATCTTGCCAGCTGCGATGCAAGTGCGGAGATCTCCCGCTGAAAGCTGGCGGTAAGCTGTCGGAAGGCATGCGGAAACACTTCAGCCGGCAGAGTCCCTCCGTGCACTGCTCTCTCTGGGAGGTCTGTCCCATTCACTTGTATGTAATTCGCAAAATCAGAGGAAGCGGTATTTCCCGTCCACATACCGCTTCCTCTAAACTTTATAAATGGCCATTTTGTTACTTTTTTCTAGATAAATCTAGAAAAACACTGGAGAAGGCGGAAATTTCTCGCTCTGCTGGGGGATTGTAGATTTTCATGTGGGAACAGCTTTTATGAATGACAAGACACAAGACAAATAACATTTATATTGCGCTTTTCTCCTTGCGGACTCAAAGCGCCAGAGCAGAGCAGCAGCCACTAGGGCGCGCTCTATTGGCAGTAGCAGTGTAAGGGAGACTTGCCAAAGGTCTCCTACTGAATTAGTGCTGGCTTACTGAACAGGCAGAGCCGAGATTCGAACCCTGGTCTCCTGTGTCAGAGGCAGAGCCCTTAACCATTACACCATCAGCCAAAAATGAATGCCCACTTTGCTAAATGGACGGGAAAATCCGCACTTGCGGTAACCTTTTATGAATAGAGCCCAAGATAGGAGATATCACGCTGTCTGGAGGAGCAGATGTGCCTGCTGGGAATACCTTCCGCCGCTTCACAGCCCGAGGATGTGGTAACCTATGTCCCCTTCGGGTTAAATAGGCTTGTTCAGTGCACAAGAGCAGCAGTGGGTGAGCACATTTGTACTTGGCATGCGTAAGTAAGGTGTGCACATGCCCAGTAGAATTAATTGGTTGTTCATAGAGGAAAAAAGCAGCATGCAAGTGTTGTATGCCGGGCATACACGGCACGTTTATGCGCCGGTATCGAGGCAGTGAGTCACCGGTCGTCCGCGCGGATCGATCCCCGCAGGCTTCCTTTATCAGCCACTCGATTCCCCGCTATTGTCCGCCCGCAGGGATCGAGCGAGGAATCTATCCGGCAGGTGATCGGACCTGTCTGATATTATCAATCGAGCCATCAGCGGTTCGATTGATAAGCCTGCGGTCGAGCCGTGTATGCCTAGCATTAGTTCTACCCGGCATGCACGATCGATCCTTTTTTGCACGTGTCCAGTACAGACACACTCACCCACGGCCATGGTTGCACAGTGAAGAAACCTATTGGACCAGAGAGGGACCCAGAACTGGAATGGTGCACAAACGTTTCTGGAGTGGCACACCTTGCCCGAGTGTTGGGTGCTGAACCTGGGTGCTAAGCCATGTCACCCAAATGTCAATAGTAGCAAACGAATTTAGGTCAGCACACCATCATCACAACGCAGTTTTTAATTTTATTGCATAAGTCAGCACAAGCTTGTGCGCGCCTGTAAACGCCATAAAGCACCCCTAATTCCCTCTGGCAAAATCCACGACTTTCTAGGTGGATGTTGCTGCCCTAAGGAAGCAGAGCTTTCAGCTGCAGCTCTGCATCCATGCGCGTCAATTCGCCTCTCCCCTGCCCCTCTCAGTAAAGTAAGACAGAGGGGTGGGGATCCGTGCTGATGGAAGCGTGTAGAGGCAGAGCTGCAGCTGAAAGCTCTGCCTCTATGCGGAAGGAGCCCCACGATGTCCCCCAGGTAATTTGGGCAGATTTATGGCTTTTCAGCCGCGGGGATGCAGCGTTTTAGGACGGGCAATTAGGTTAAAAAGGTTTTTAAAGTAAAAACCTTGTATTTAGTAGACTTCAGAGTCTCTTTAAAAGGACAGTTGCAAGCTAAAAAAAAACCAACTGCATGAAGGGGGCTGGAGGAAGCCCCAGGTATGTATAAAACTCCATGTGTGCTTGCATGTGGAATAACGTGCGCTTTTTTTTTATATAGCTGCTAATGTAATTGATAGCAAAAACACACACAGTGCTGCACTCTGCTGTCAGTTATTTTCTGCATGCGGAAAACAAGTTTAAAGTGTACCTGATACTGGGGTGGGGGAAAGATTCATACATACCTGAGGCTTCCTCGCTGTCCTCCCGGTACACCTCGATCTGCTGCGAAGGTCCTCTGAAGTTTCTTCAGCTGCGCATTCACCGCCATCGCACTCCTAACTCCAGGAGCGTTCTGCACCTGTACAGTAGTACTGCGCAGGCACAGTATGCTCCTGGCGACGGGAGCATGATGGGGGCGGGAACGTGGCTGAGCCGTGCATGTGCAGAGGACCCTAGCGGCAGATTGAGGCAGCCCAGGAGGGATGGCAAAGGAGCCAAAGGTCTGAAGGGGCTGGAGGAGGCCCCAGGTATGTATGATTTTTTTTCCCCCACCACTGTCTCAGGTTACCTTTAAAGTGGACCTGAACTCTTGCACTTGACAGAAGAAAAAAATATAGAAACTAGGCCTAAGGCCCGTGTAAAAACGGGCGCTAGGCTCTTTCTGAATAAGTCGCCCGCCCCGTGTCCCTGTCCTCCTCCTCCTGTCGGCTACACATGCGCAGTAGCCAGAAAACACGGACAGGAGGAGGATGACGCAGGGACCGTTAGGGTCTATTTTATAGGATGCACCCTGTATGTATTTAGAGAGTTTTAGCCTGACTTATTACCCCTCATTTGTGTCTAATCACAAGTTGTAATTTGATCTATCCCCTGTGTCACCTGATAGCCACGGCAGATAAGCTCATTTGAAAGCACAGGATATTTACATGTCTGCTTCCATGAAACCAGGAAGTAGAAACAGATTTATTGCTGGATGTGTATCAGCTATAACAAAGAAACGTTTTTCTTTAAAAGTTATTATGCTGTTGTACATCTTTTAGAGCATAGAGGAAGTTCTGAGTTCAGGTCTGCTTTAAAGGCACCCTTATCAGACGCCGCGGGTATGCATAGAAGCAAACCCACGGCTATTTGGTTAAGAGGAGACCCTCACTGGCCCCTTAAAGAGTCTGTCGGGTAAAAAATCAAAAATCAATTCTGTATTTTTATCTGGTAAACAAGTAATAAGGATGCTAATCAGGCAATCCAGAAGTTAAAATCACGATTACTTTTGTTGATAAATTATCATTCCCTAGTTTATGACTCTTATTTGGTACACAGAAAATTTGGTACACAAAAGAAGTTGCTGTGTTGTCTTTTTTTGCCTCTCTACTTCCCCTCAGATTTAAAGGGAAGGTTCACGATGATAAAAAAAAAAACAAATCCACTTACCTGGGGCTTCCTCCAGTCCCTGGCAGGCAGGACGTGCCCTCGCCGCTGCTCCGCAGGCTCCCGGTCTTCTCCGGTGGCGCACCCGACCTGACCAGGCCGGCTGCCAGGTCGGGCTCTTCTGCGCTCCAAAGTGCGCCTCACGCGGGCGCGCTGACGTCATCAGACGTCCTCCGGGCTGTACTGCGCAGGCGCAGAGCTACTGTGCCTACGCAGTACAGCCCGGAGGTTGTCCGATGACGTCAACGTGCCCAAGTGAGATGCACTTTGGAGCGCAGAAGAGCCCGACCTGGCAGCCGGCCTGGCCAGGTCGAGTGCGCCACCGGAGAAGACCGGGAGCCTGCGGAGTGGCGGCGATGGCATGTCCTGCCTGCCACGGGCTGGAGGAAGCCCCAGGTAAGTGGACTAGTGTTTTTTTTTTTTGTTTTTTTAGTAACTACCGTGGATCTTCCCTTTAATGCAGCCTGATTGGCTGAAGCCTCTTTCCTTCCTGTTTTCCCATCCCACACCTCTGTTCCTCTCTGATTGGCCAAAATTTCTCAGGCTGAAACAATGCACTTTCTATAGTGAAGGGCGGGAAAATCAGGCAGATGAGACTAAGGGCGGATATTACATCACATGCTTCACAGTAAATATGGAAATAGGATTCTCTACTTTTCCTTTATAAAATTCACAGGAATCATAACCTGGACAGTGCAATACATGTGTTATGTAAGTAGAGCAAGTATTTATCTACTTATATAATTGTTGTTGTTTTTTTCCTGAGATAGTATGGCTGACAGCTCCTCTTTAAGGTGTGTACACACGTACTATTGTAACAAACGACGGGTCCGTCAGACCTTCCCGCTGGGCGAACGTTCTGCCTGTCGGCAGACTGATAAGACAAATTTTTTTTTTTGATAGATCCACTCAGCGCTCACAAGTTTGAATCACAAATTTGTTGCTCACAAATGACAACAAGTTTGTTTTATCAATATGTGGGCTCCTCGTTCCCCCTTGTGTTTCTTTGTTACAGCTGATACAAATCCTGCAATAAATCTTCAGTGTTTCTACTTCCTGCTTTCATGGAAGCGGAAATATTAACATTCTGTGCTTTCAAATGACCTTATCTGCAGTGACAGTCAGCTGACCCAGGGGAGAGATCAAATTACAGTTGTGATTAGACACAGATGAGGGGGAATTAGACAGACTTACCTCTCTAAATACATACAGGGTGCATTTCTCTTAGGTCCACTTTAACCACTTGAGGACCACAGTGCTAAACCCCCCTAAAGACCAGGCCATTTTTTACTAAAAGGGCCACTGCAGCTTTAAGGGCTCGCTACAGGGCCACACAACTCAGCACACAAGTGATTCCCCCCCTTTTCTCTCTGTTGGTGGGGTCTGATCGCCTCCCAGATGTTTATTTTTTTGACAAATATTTATTTATTTTTAATAAAAAGGTGTATATTTCTTTAATTTTTCCCACCTTCCCTCCCTCCCCCAGCCAGCCTATCACTGCTGATCGCTCCTGTGTCCCACAGAGGGACAGTCGTTTCACACGACTGTCCCCACTACAGCGCTGCTGCAGATCGCATCGCCGCTCAAGGACTGAAGGCTGGGCGGAGCTCAGCCCGCATCCGCACGCGCAATCTCCTGCAGTAGCCAGCCCCAGGAAATGGCGTTAGGCGGTCCTGGGGCTGCCGCCGCGGTCACGTCCCTTGGCGTGACGCGGTTGTTAGGTACTTAAACAATACTAGTTGCCTGGCAGTCCTGCTGATCCGTTTTGCTGCAGTAGTGTCTGAATCACACACTTGCAACAAGCATGTGGATAATGCAGTCAGAAAGACCTGATCTGCATGCCTGGTCAGGGTCTATTACTAAAAATATTAGAGGCAGATGACCAGCAGGACAGCCCAGCAAATGGAAATAGGGAAATATTTTAAACGTTGCAATAACCGTGACAAATGGGCAAATAAAATGTGTGTCTTTTATCCACAGTAGAACGTTTCATTTTATGACTAGATTGTCCGAAAACTGAAATATATTTATTTTCCACTTTTTTATTATTATTCCCATTAAAATGCATTTAGAATAAAATAATTCTTAGCATAATGTACCACTCAAAGAAAGCCTAATTGGTGGTGAAGAAAACAAGATGTAGATGATTTGTTGTGATAAGTAGTGATGACGTTATTGGTGAAAGAATGGGAGGAGCGCTTAAAGGTGAAAATTTCTCTGGTCCTAAAGGGGAAAAACCCCTCAGTGGTCAAGTGGTTAAACACGTCCTTAAACAAAGCACTCCACTCTTGCCAAGAAGTGGATGTTTTTAATGCTAGAGAGGGTAAATCAGGCCTGAAGCCGCTATTATCTGTGTGAATAGTGAGATTCAAACAGACAAAAAGGCCAGGATCCAATCGGCCGTCACTTGGTTGAGTGATAAAAATCACAGCAGTTCTTTTATATTGTAACAGCTTAGAACTTTTGTTAATTGCTCCTCCAGCTTTCAAGAGAAGAACAAAGTGACCTTAAAGTGTACCCGAAGCAATAGCGCACACTTACCTAAGAAGGGCGAATCCTCTGGATACTATCTAGAGCAATCATTTGCAAATTCTGACCCGGGGTGTCTCCCAAAGCTCTTTGCAGTTAATTCCATGTGGCCCACAGGCTGTAGCTGCGGTGCCGCATGCAGGGGTGTACTTAGCAGCAATCAGCAAAAATGAGTTTAATTTTGCTAGTTCGACCCCCTAGCACTCTCAAGAACAGCGATATGGCCCTTGGCCTCAAAAGTTTGCACATTCCTGCTGTAGAGGCTTCCTATTGCATCCTCCAGTCCCCTGTTGCCAAATGCAGTCCCTTGGAAGATTACCGACAAGGGCTTTATGGTAGGAACATCAGGCCTGCGCACCTCTTCAGGCATAAGTGGGGGTGTACTGCGCCTATTGTTGAAGTATGACCACACTCAAGCTAGAAGAGGTGTGCAGCCCACATGTTAAGGAGGGTCCCGGCGAGCTGCGGCTAGAGCCAAGAGGATCCAGGAAGCCTCTATAGGATCCAGAGTCTTTCCTCTTCCTCACTTTAAAGTGTCAATATACTTAAAGTGGAACTGCACTCCTGCGCAGGGCAGAAGGAAAACAGAGAAGAATGCACCCTGAGTGTTATTAGAGAAAAGAGCCTGCCTAATTTCCCCTCATTCAAGTAATCACAAGTGTAATTTCATCTCTCAGCTGTGTCAGCCCAGGAATTCGTCAATCTCCACAGACACAGCTAATATGTAAGCGCGGGATGTTAACCCTTTCTCAGTTTCCTTAAAAGCATGAAGTAGACACACTGCAGATTTATCGTAGGAGCCCTGTAAGCTGTAATAAAGAATTGTTTTTCTTTAAAGGTTATTATGCTGTTGGTTATCTTTTAGAGCAGAGAGGAAGTTCTGAGTGGAGGTCCGCTTCAGTGTGTTTAACCACTTAAGGACCGTAGGCTTACACCCCCTTAGTGACCAGGCTATTTTGTACAAATTAGGCCACTGCTGCTTGCTGCCTTGCTGCAGGGCCGTGCAACTCAGCTCACAAGTGATTTTCCCCACCCGTCCCCGCCTTTTCTGCCCACTAACAGAGATTTCTGTTGGTGGGCTCTGATCGCTCCTAGCATGTTTATAATTTTTTTATTTTATACATTTTTTATACATTTTCCTATTTTTTTACCCCCCACCCTCTCCCCGCCAGCCAGTGGCAGAGATTGGCTGTCATAGGCTTCAGCCTATGACAGCAGATCGCTCCTGAGCCTCATAGGGGGACAGCCGTGTGACACGGCTGTCCCCAGTACAACGCTGCCGTAGATTGCAGCGCTGCAACATGTAAATAGATGGCGGTTTTGCCGTATAACAGTCTCCTAGCGGCGATCTCATCGGCGCGCGTGATCCCCTGCAATTTCCGCCCCCAGGACTTCATAACAATTGGCGTTGAGCGGTCCTGGGGCTGCCGCTGCGTTCATGCCAATTGGCGTGGAGCAGTCGGCAAAAAGTTAAAATTAGCTGCATATCCTAGCTTGTAATGGTGTGAGGTGGGGTCAGCATGGATGGGTCTTGTTTTCCCAGCACATCCGACAGATGTTCTGTTGGAATTTCAAAACCAAAGACCAAGTCACCATCTTCCATTGCTCTATGGTCCAGTTCTGACTCATGTGCCCATGGTAGGTGCTTTCAGTGGTCTACTGGGATCTTCCTCGTAGGCAGCCCCATATTCAGCAAGCTGCAATGTCAGGATACAGTTGGCTCATGACCAGTGATATGTTTTCCAGCAGTCCGTGCTGCAGTGGTGGGATAAGGCCACAGGGGCTAGCTTCATTTCCCCACAAACCTTGTCCAGCCCTTAACAGCCATGGCATGTTATCCATTCACCAGCTGTCTTTCCTTGGACCACTTTTCATAGGCATCAACCAGTGGATACCAGGGACACCTTGCAAGACCTGCTGTGTTGGAGTTGCTGTGGCCCGGTCATCTTGCCATCACAATTTGGCTTTGCCTAAGCAATCTGATCCTTAGGTTTGCTGGATTTTCCTGCTGCCAGTACGTCAGCCTTCAAAAAGTAACTATTTGCATGGCTTATGTTTGCCTCCGCTTCCTAGGTGTCAATAGGAGATCATCAGTGTAAAGGTTCCTGTACATTACTTTATTTGAGCATCAATATCTGGGAGATTTCTAATCTTAATGATCAAATCTGCCAGAGATCAATGCCGCAATTGTAATTTTTGATTGATTTCTGGTCAAAATCCATCAAAACTCCTTGATCATTAATGTTGGAATGAACTCAGTGGAGTGTGCAGCGGTCGATGGATCTGTGACCGATCTTCTCCCCTCCGGCTGTGCAGAGTGTTGTAGGCTCACCTGTCCACCAGGGTGCCTTCTCTTGTGTCCCGGATCTTTCTCCATTGTCACTAGGGATGCCTATAGCTCATGACCCTGCACGTGACATTATTACATGTGGCAGGGTCAGAGGGGGACTGTCTCCCCTGGTGGCAATGGAGAAAGATTCAGAACTCGGGAGGAGGTGCTCCAGAAGTGAGCCGCTCCACAGATTTCTAATAGATCCCTGTCTAAAAAGATCCGATCAGAGAGGGATCTTTCAGATGGTTGATTATGGATGCCATCTGCCAGTGTATGGCCACCTTGTCTCCTGTCACCTGTCAGTGTAAAAAGAGGCACTTTAGTGAAAAGGGGGAAAAAGGTAAATCGATACTTTGCAAAGTGAGAAGTTAAAAAAAATAGAAGCGAGATCAAGAAATGACTGATATTAGCCATGTAATTTGTTCCTATTGTTTGATCCACAATCAGCCTGCACGCCATCATTTTTACTACTTGCAGACATGAAAAAAACGCACCAATTGCCATTGTCTATAACCACACCCCTAACAATGCTATAGGCTAAAAGTGCACCAACTGATTAAGTGTATACAGGGGCCTTACAGTTCCTCTTTAAGATAGTGGCTGATTAAAGAGTATCAGAGGTTTCTGATAATTATTCAGAATCAGAATCTGTATTTCGCCAAGTGCGACCAAAGTCGTACCCGGAATTGGTTGTGGTTCACATGGCATTGGCAATAGAGCAGAGACAGAAATTGACAGTAAGACATTAACAGTGAAAAGAAACAAAAGACAGGCGGCAATACACACGGAAAAAAAAAAGTTCAATGCTGTACAACATGCAGTTTGCTCGCGAGCAGTCTGCACCAGATGTGAATTTGGCTAGCCCAATTCACACCTAGTAAATAAGTAACATCACGCGGCATTTTGAGTTAAGATTGTTTATAGCAGTGTATCGGGGTGACGGCTGGGTTAAGCGGGACCGGGCTCCAGTGTGCCACGTCCTTAAAGAGACTCCGTAACAAAAATTGCATCCTGTTTTTTATCATCCTACATGTTCCAAAAGCTATTCTAATGTGTTCTGGCTAACTGCAGCACTTTCTACTATGACAGTCTCTGTAATAAATCAATGTATCTTTCCCCTGTCAGACTTGTCGGCCTGTGTCTGGAAGGCTGCCAAGTTCTTCAGTGTTGTGGTTCTGCTATGAACTCACTCTTCCTGGCCCCTCTATGCACACTGCCTGTGTGTTATTTAGATAAGAGAGAAGAGAGAAGCTGCTCTAATCAGCTGGATAAATCGTCCTCTGAGCTGGCTGGGCTTTCACATACTGAGGAATTACAAACAAGGGCAAAGCTGTTTGCAGGAAGAAAAGAGCAGCCTGAAACTTCAGTGCATGGGGGATAGAAACACACAAATGATCTCTTGAGATTCAAAAGGAATGCTGTATACAGCCTGCTTATGTATGGATGTATTTTCTATGTGTGGACATACTGTACATCAACCTACTTCCTGTTTTGGTGGCCTTTTTGTTTGTTTACAAACAAACTTTTTAAAACTGTTTTTAACCACTTTTAATGCGGCGAGGAGCGGTG
Source organism: Hyperolius riggenbachi (assembly GCF_040937935.1). Taxonomy (NCBI): domain Eukaryota; kingdom Metazoa; phylum Chordata; class Amphibia; order Anura; family Hyperoliidae; genus Hyperolius; species Hyperolius riggenbachi. The sequence continues at coordinate 278,318,245 of NC_090652.1, read as the reverse complement.
AAATTGTGACAGAGGGTAATAGGAGATGTCCCCTAACGCACTGGTATGTTTACTTTTGAGCGATTTTAACAATACAGATTCTCTTTAAGCTGAGTGAGGCTCAGCCTTCCTGAACTCATCTTGCCAAGCTTGTGCGCCCCCTCCTTGATTTTCTGGAGGTGGCTCAGCTTACTATTAACTATGGCTTGTTATTAGGGAAGACCCTGAAGGACTTTGATGGGACACACATCTCCTCGCAAAAACTGATGTAGGAGGTGATGTTCTCAGCCCATTCTTCTAGGGAGGGTGCTTTCAGGGCCGACCAAATAGGTGCAGTCGAGGCAGGCCTGTAGCTCCAACTTTGCCTCATCCGTCACACTGGCAGATTGTTTGTTTTTATATAAGTATTTTCATTTGGTCTGTTGTGAAGTTTGTAGTCCTTGTTTTCAGGTATATCTGATAATCTTGCTTTCTGTGTGTTTTTTTTTCCAGTTACCAGAGCCACAGATGGTGTGACAGAGAGTGTTGACAGTCTGACCAATCATGTTTTATTCAGTAAGTAGACTTACAGGATCTTCTCAAAAAATTAGCATATTGTGATAAAGTTCATTATTCTCTGTAATGTACTAATAATTATTAGACTTTCATATATTTTAGATTCATTACACACAACTTAAGTAGTTCAAGCCTTTTATTGTTTTAATATTGATGATTTTGGCATACAGCTCATGAAAACTCAAAATTCCTATCTCAAAAAATTAGCATATTTCTTCCAACCAATAAAAGAAAAGTGTTTTTAAAACAAAAAAAAAGTCAACCTTCAAATAATTATGTTCAGTTATGCACTCAATACTTGGTCGGGAATCCTTTTGCAGAAATGACTGCTTTAATGCGGCGTGGCATGGAGGCAATCAGCCTGTGGCACTGCTCAGGTGTTATGGAGGCCCAGGATGCTTCGATAGCGGCCTTAAAGGGGAACTTCAGCCTAAACAAACATACTGTTATTAAGTTACATTAGTTATGTTAATTAGAATAGATAGATAATATAATCTTTTACCCACCCTGTTTTAAAAGAACAGGCAAATGTTTGTGATGCATGGGGGCTGCCATCTTTGTCATGGGGGCAGCCATCTTTTTGGTCGAAAGGAGGTGATGGGGAGCATGAGACACAGTTCCAACTGTCCTGTGTCCTGATTACCCCTCCCAGCTGTGCGCGCTAGGCTTCAAATGTCAAATTCAAAATGTAAAAAAAAAAAAAAAAATTGCACCAAAACAGCAGAACGAGAACAACAACATCAGAAATCCCATCATGCTATGCACAGCATAAGGGGAAAACTGCCCGGGCAGTTTTCTTCTGTGCCGCTAAAAATGAGGCTTGTATAAGAGAAACAAAGTTCTGATGCTGTGAAACTGTTAAACACCAAGCCTTTTCAGTGCTGCTGAGTTGATTTTTAGTCTGGAGGTTCACTTTAAGCTTATCCAGAGTGTTGGGTCTTGCGTCTCTCAACTTTCTCTTCACAATATCCCACAGATTCTCTATGGGGTTCAGGTCAGGAGAGTTGGCAGGCCAATTGAGCACAGTAATACCATGGTCAGTAAACCATTTACCAGTGGTTTTGGCACTGTGAGCAGGTGCCATGTCGTGCTGAAAAATGAAATCTTCCTCTCCATAAAGCTTTTCAGCAGATGGAAGCATGAACCCACTTTTGAACCAGAAACAGCGGCAGAGGCGCCTGACCTGGGCTACAGAGAAGCAGCACTGGACTGTTGCTCAGTGGTCCAAAGTACTTTTTTCAGATGAAAGCAACTTTTACATGTCATTCGGAAATCAAGGTGCCAGAGTCTGGAGGAAGACTGGAGAGAGGGAAATGCCAAAATGCCTGAAGTCCAGTGTCAAGTACCCACAGTCAGTGATGGTCTGGGGTGCCATGTCAGCTGCTGGTGTTGGTCCACTGTGTTTTATCGAGGGCAGGGTCAATGCAGCTAGCTATCAGGAGATTTTGGAGCACTTCATGCTTCCATCTGCTGAAAAGCTTTATGGAGATGAAGATTTCATTTTTAGCACGACCTGGCACCTTCTCACAGTGCCAAAACCACTGGTAAATGGTTTACTGACCATGGTATTACTGTGCTCAATTGGCCTGCCAACTCTCCTGACCTGAACCCCATAGAGAATCTGTGGGATATTGTGAAGAGAAAGTTGAGAGACACAAGACCCAACATTCTGGATGAGCTTAAGGCTGCTATTGAAGCATCCTGGGCCTCCATAACACCTGAGCAGTGCCACAGGCTGATTGCCTCCATGCCACGCCGCATTGAAGCAGTCATTTCTGCAAAAGGATTCCTGGCCAAGTATTGTGTGCATAACTGAAAATAATTATTTGAAGGTTGACTTTTTTTGTTTTAAAAACACTTTTCTTTTATTGGTCGGATGAAATATGCGAATTTTTTGAGTTAGGAATTTTGAATTTTCATGAGCTGTATGCCAAAATCATCAATATTAAAGCAATAAAAGGCTTGAGCTACTTCAGTTGTGTGTAATGAATCTAAAATATATAAAAGTCTAATGTTTATCAGTACATTACAGAAAATAATGAACTTTATCACAATATGCTAATTTTTTTTAGAAGATCCTGTATACTGGGCAGTTGGGCTGCACACACAGACTTTCCAATGACCTGATTCCATCAGTGTTAGCCAGGTGCCAAATTCTATTGCCGTTACTTTGTTATGCAGCTAGTACGCCAAAAAATTAATTGTTACATTTTGTTATAGTTTTTAGGCTACGTTTTCACTGTAGCGTGAAATTTTCGCATCCAGAAAAATCTTATGAGTTTTCTGATTTGTGAAAATTCGCTTGTAAATTTATACACGTTTTTATACAAATTTTCGTACACGAAAATTCACATTAAATATAACATAATCTGCATAGTAACAGCTTAGTCATGACTGCTGACAACTTCCTGTAATCATAGATTTAATGCGAATTTTCGCGCAAATAATGCAAAAAATTTGAATTGCTATACGTTGCCTATGCAAAGCATTGAACACAAATCGTACGCGATGTACAAAAAAATGATGCAGGACCTCCGATTTTTTCATGCATACGAACGAATACCAAAATTCGCATTGAATGGAAACAGCGCCATTCACTACCATTAGTTATCAAATCAATGCAAATTTTCTGATAGAAAAATCTGACTCACAACGCACAAGTGGAAACCTAGCCAAAGCCCGTTTCACACTGGACAGATCAACAACTACAACATCTGTGTAAAAACTGATCCATTTCACAAATACGTTTTTTTTTCCATCTGTTTTTGATCCATTCCAGGGGCGCAGGGTCAATGCGATGTCTGTCGCCCCAGAATTATTGTAGCCTTGTTGTAGCCCAAACTTGTGGTCCGGTCCGCAGAATGTGCCAAACGGCTCTGTTCTAACAGAGCCGTGTGAACAGATCCTATTGAGTTAGGTTTCGTCCACCTCCTTGTGTGTACCCATCATGTTTTCACAGCAAATGGACTGGTGTCATTTTGCAGTGATAGTTTCTTAGAAGTGTCCATTCTGTTTTAATTATCACTCCCCTCATTGCGTCTTGTCAGCTGATTTCACGCAAGGCTTGGCTACTGTGAAGGTGCAAACACACATCCGATTTTGATTGGCCAATCATTGACCAATTTTACCACCTTCATTTAGTATGCAGCATGTCTACTCAGATTGTGGCCTGTCTGCTTCTGTTCCGGTATCGCCAGGTGAGCTCTGCTGAACAAGCATCATCAGTCTTTTGGACTGCTGAACTTTGGAACTTTACCATTGTTTGCTTTATTTTCACACTTTGTTGTATTACATGACATTGTTACTATAGCCTGGCTCTTCTAATGAGCTTTCCTGACTGTCAAGTGAAGACTCCCTCTGGCTGCACTTTCACACTACAAGGCAGTGGCGTAGGGATAGCCATAGCAACCATAGCATCTGCTATGGGGCCCGACTGCCCTACGCCACAGGGGGGGCCCAGGGCTCAGCCCTGTTTTTAGGGGCAGGTGGGGGGCACAGTGGTGGAAGGTGGAGCTGCGGACCCACTGAGACTCACCCGCGGGGAGTGGGGCCCGACTTCTCACTCTCCCCGCCTCCATGCTCCCCCCTCCGTGGTAGACAGAGTTAGCTCAGCGGAAGAACAGCTCGCCTCCTTACGCTCCAAGCGCTGATCGCTTGCAAGCTGCCCCTTTTCTCCTGTTCGCATATCTGCTTATACTCGCTCTACTTCCTGATTAGCAGGAAGTAGAGCAAATGTAAGCAGATATGTGGACAGGAGCCAACTTGCAAGCGATCAGCATTTGGAGCGGAGGGAGGTGCGCTACTGAGGAGGGGGGGGGGGGCGGGAAGAGGGAGAAGTCAGGCCCCCTTTCCTGCGGGTGAGTCTCAATGTGGCCGAGGCTCCCCCCTCCATCACCTAAACGGGGGGGGGGGGGGAGGGGCACCTATGCTTAGCCATCCTATACTGGGGGCACTTATACCTTGCTAACCTACACTGAGGGCACTGAAACCTTGCTAACCTATACTGGGGGCACTTATACCTTGCTAACCTATACTGGGAGCACTTATACCTTGCTAACCAACACTGGGGGCACCTATGCTTAGCTAACCTATACTGGGGGTACTTATACCTTGCTAACCTACACTGGGGGCACCTATGCTTAGCTAACCTATACTGGGGGTACTTATACCTTGCTAACCTATACTGGGGGCACTTATACCTTGCTAACCTACACTGGGGGCACCTATGCTTAGCTAACCTATACTGGGGGTACTTATACCTTGCTAACCTATACTGGGAGCACATATGCCTAGCTAACATATACTTGGAGCTACTATGCCTAGCTAATTTATACTGGTGACAAGGCGCACGTCTCTGTCATCTAGCATACCCTTACTGCAGTTGCCTGCTGGCTAATGGAGCAAAAAAAGTTAGTAGAGCCTCTCGCACAAACAATCCTGCCGCGTCCGGCGGGCGCTGTGCGCAATGACGTCACTCCGTGGCTCCACCCAACGTTTCGTTGCCTTAGCAACTCCTCAGGGGCCTATATTAGCGGTGGGTTGTACATCGAGGGCCTGGCTGAATTGGACTTTGTGATTGGCTACAAGCTTTTTACTTGTTTTTAAGAGTTTTTTTTTAATTAATTGGTACGCTTTTACGCTATGAGGAATCCCTTTTTTTGCCTATACAGACCTGGGACAGCTGAGAGTGGATTGCTGGTGAGGCTGCGGGGTGACCAATACTCCGAATGTGAGATCGGGCCCTGAAGGCCGTGAAGTCTGGTGAGTCTTTCCCCGAAGGGGGTGCTTTTACTACACTTAGAGGCACAAGCAGTGCAGAGCGCTTATCCATCTACATTACGAACTTTCTAACTGATGGTGCACGCATCTAGGAAGAGCGCTCCCACTGATACTAACTAATTGGTTATTATTCGATTGACCAAGTACAATACTGTGGCTATTACTTGTGGATGTGAATGTATTAATATGATAATGTCATTTTTATTGCTCTCTATATGAGCACAGTATCAGGGTGCCATCCAATTTGTATTACTTTTTAATTTATACTGGGGCACCTACGCCTTGCAAATCTATTGTGGGGGTACTTATACTGTGCTAACCTACAGTATACTGGAGGCACCTATGCCTGACTAACCTATACAGGGACATCTGTGTCTAGCTAACCTATACTGTGGGCACCTATGCCTGTCTAAACTATACTGAGGGCACCTACGCCTTGCTAACCTATATTGGGGCAATTTTACCTTGCTAACGTATACTGGGGGCTCCTATGCCTGGCTACCTATACTGGGGGCACCTATATCTGGTTACCTATATCCTTTTTTTTGGGGGGGGGGGCAATCAAAATGTTGCTGATTTCTAGCTACGTCCTGCTACAAGGTGCACAGGAAGTACACATTCAATTATTGCTTTTTGGTATTTGGTACGATTGCAAAGGGCACCATTGAATGGTACTTAAGTGTATTTACTCCAAAAATGCATCAGGCAGGATGTTTTTGAAGTGCACACGATTGAATATGAGTGGTGGGAATAGTGATGTTCATGTGATCATGCCAAGATCGTAAAAATACACCTGTTTCCATTAGTCCCACATGATGGGGGCTGGAGATTACGTCTCCTTCCTGAAAGGGGCAGAAAGTGCAGTAAGGCACGTGACCACCATGCAGACCTCAGTGCTTTTCCTGTCCCTCTCTGGATAGGAGGCAGTAAGGTTCAACTCCATCAGTGAGCTGAGGGTGAGTAGGCAGGCTGTGGCTTACCACCGTCCCAAGGATGTTGTGGCAGCGGATCCTGGTGCGGGGGAGACCCGGGGTACCCAGTCTGTCGGGTCCTCGCACGGGGGGGCCATGCGGATGGTTCCTGCGGGGGCCCATTGAGCGCAGCTATCGGCTCTTAATCGCCGTATAGCGAGCACTTTGGCGTCCCAGGTGGATGGTGCTGGCTTCCGCCGGAAGTTGTCGGGCGTCCTTAACTTACAGCTACATCCAAAGTAGCCGATTGGCTGAGGACAGCGCCGAGCTGCAGGGGGAACCGATTGTTAGCCGCGGTTGCAGCAGGAGCGGCTTTTGGAGGCGCACACTTCCGCTGGTGGGACGCAGGTGGCCAGCATGGACCGGAAGTGCCAAGCTTGTGCGCCCGGAGGCGGCGCAGCTTACTATTAAACCATGGCTTGTTATTAGGGAAGACCCTGAAGGACTTTGATGGGACACACATCTCCTCGCAAAAACTGATGTAGGAGGTGATGTTCTCAGCCCATTCTTCTAGGGAGGGTGCTTTCAGGGCCGACCAAATAGGTGCAGTCGAGGCAGGTCTGTAGCTCCAACTTTGACTCACCCGTCACACTCGCAGATTGTTTGTTTTTATATAAGTATTTTCATTTGGTCTGTTGTGAAGTTTGTAGTCCTTGTTTTCAGGTATATCTGATAATCTTGCTTTCTGTGTGTGTGTGTTTTTTTTTTCCATTAACCAGAGCCACAGATGGTGTGACAGAGTGTTGACAGTCTGACCAATCATGTTTTATTCAGTAAGTAGACTTACACTGGGCAGTTGGGCTGCACACACAGACTTTCCAATGACCTGGTTCCATCAGTGTTAGTAAGGTGCCAAATTCTATTGCCGTTACTGTGTTATGCAGCTAGTACGCCAAAAAATTAATTGTTACATTTTGTTATAGTTTTAGGCTACGTTTCCACTGTAGCGTGAAATTTTCGCATCCAGAAAAAATCTTATAAGAGTTTTCTGATTCGTGAAAATACGCTTGTAAATTTATATGAGTTTTTATACAAATTTTCGTACGCCGTAAGTCACACTAAATATAACATAATCTGCATAGTAACAGGGAAGAGGTCCCTGTATCGTAACAGAGGAAAGGCTACTATTCCACAATTTTTTTGGTCCCAAAGCCAAACGGCGAATTCCGACCAATCATAAATCTAAGATACCTGAACCAGTACACGAAATATCGCAAATTCAAAATGGAGACAATATCATCCACAATTCTTCTTCTTCAGAAGGATTGTTTTCTCTCTTCGATAGACCTCACAGATGCATAGTATCACATTCCGATTCACCGGTCATACCGGAAATATTTGAGAGCTGCAGTGTGGATACAATCCAAGCTGGTGCATCTGCAATTCAGAGCATTGCCGTTCGGGCTATCTGCAGCTCCTCGAATCTTCACCAAGGTAATGACGGAGGTGATAGCATATTTGAGGTTAAAAGGGGTGGTTGTACAGAAATATCTCTCTTTTTTTTTTATTCGAGCAGGAAAATCATCAGGAGTGGTGAATATTTCTGTGCAATTGAAGATAAGACCCCCATACACATTTGTGGGTACTGTCATCCAAAATGATCATGCCTCCTTTTGAAGCAGAGTTTGAATGGGATTTTATGGAACAGTGTATAACAGAATAAACTGGTTGCACTTACCAAGACAAGACACAGAACTTTTATATCACGCTTTTCTCCTGGAGGACTCAAAGTGCCAGAGCTGCAGCCACTAGGGCGTGCTCTATAGGCAGTAGCAGTGTTAGGGAGTCTTGACTAGGGTCTCCTCACTGAATAGGTGTTTGCTTTCTTACCAGGAATAGCTGAGGTTTGAACCCAGGTTGCCTGTGTCTAGCCACTTGATACATTTTGCCTGTGTATGTATGTTCCTGTCACGTTTGTTTTGGGTGCAGGGAGAAGTCTGAAGATGTCTCTCTCTGCACAAGGTACAAAATATATTCCCCTACTGATTACCGGTACCTAATTTCTCCCCCTCTACATGTAATCTGGGTTCCGGCTATTGCAGAGAGCTGAGATGACCTACTTCGCTTTTCCTTGCCATCTCTTTTCTAAGCATAGTCTTTTCTTTTATCCTTTGAGGTACAGACTAACCAGCAAGCTCATGGTGACCCAGAACTCATTGGAGTGTGTAAGGGACTACAATGGTCCTAAAAGCCCCCTTACCAAGATGTTAAGAAAAACAAAAGTTTGCTTTCCTAAAACAGAAAGAATTTGTGATAATTCGGGTTGGAGTGAGCTTGAGATGTCTCCCAGTGCAACACTGCTGAATATATGCAAATTAACCATTGTTACCCTTAGAAGCTAAACACACCTCCAGAACCGCTGGAATGCAATGATGTGTCAGCTTGTTAATTTGTACAGAGCCATAATAATCCAACATGCATACAGACTGTTTCGGATTGTTTGATCCTCATCAGTGCATGGCATGGATTAATTTGGCTCTATGGAGTAGGGCTTGTAAATCCGAGAGGTACAGACTAACCAGCAAGCTCATGGTGACCCAGAACTCATTGGAGTGTGTAAGGGACTACAATGGTCCTAAAAGCCCCCTTACTAAGATGTTAAGAAAAACAAAAGTTTGCTTTCCTAAAACAGAAAGAATTTGCGATAATTCAGGTTGGAGTGAGCTTGAGATGTCTCCCAGTGCATCACTGCTGAATATATGCAAATTAACCATTGTACCCTTAGAAGCTAAACACACCTCCAGTGTAACAGTGTAAGAATGGCTACAGTTTACATTTTCCCAGTAAAATTTGTATTTGTCTCTGCCCACTTATGACCCTGCGTTACCCGCTTATGTATTTGGCTGGTGTTGGCTGTGCCCACTTTCCTAACCCTAACACACAATTAATCAATTACTCAATTACCAAGTTTGTGAGCTTTGCCGTGTTTGGCAACAATAATTTGCATTGAAATGAAACAAATCTGATTGGCTATTTGTGGCTCCACCCCCTTTCTGAAATTGAACCCCAGTCACCCAATGATCAACTATACCAGGTTTGAGGCTTGTGCCATTAACAGTGCAAGAATGGCAGAAATGTAAATATTCCCCTTGAAAATCAATAGGTGAATTTTGATTGGCTTTTATAAGCTCCAACCACTTTTCTGAATAATAATCCTAGTCACCCAACGACCAACTGTGCAAAGTTTGAGAACCCTACCATTAACAGTGTAAGAAAAACAAAAAAATTGCTTTCTTAAAACAGAAAGAATTTGCAATAATTCAGGTTGGAGTGAACTTGAGATGTCTCCCAGTGCATCACTGCTGAATATATGCAAATTAACTATTGTTACCCTTAGAAGCTAAACACATCTCCAGAACCGCTGGAATGCAATGATGTGTCAGCTTGTTAATTTGTACAGAGCCATAATAATCCAACATGCATACAGACTGTTTTGGATTGTTTGATCCTCACCAGTGCATGGCATAGATTAATTTGGCTCTATGCAGTAGGGCTTTTAACACCGAGAGGTACAGACTAACCAGCAAGCTCATGGTGACCCAGAACTCATTGGAGTGTGTAAGGGACTACAATGGTCCTAAAAGCTCCCTTACTAAGATGTTAAGAAAAACAAAAGTTTGCTTTCTTAAAACAGAAAGAATTTGCGATAATTCAGGTTGGAGTGAGCTTGAAATGTCTCCCAGTGCAACACTGCTGAATATATAGAGCCAAATTAATCCATGCCATGCACTGATGACGCGCCTCCTCCCCGCATAAAGGTCCTGTCTGTGCGCGCACGCACGCGACAATGCAACCCTATGTGCGGCTGACAGACCCGTCCTCGGCGTGCTAGACGCCCGAGGCACGGATAGATTACTAGGCAGGGAGCTGGAGGCAGCTGCGGTGGTAGCGCTGTTCACCGCAGCTGCACCTCCCACGTTTGTTACAGCCACCAAGTATATCTTCAGGGGACCCACCTTAGATCCCTTCCTGAGTTAAGTCCCCCTAGGGGCACTTTTTTTTCACTGCAGGTTCACTTTAAAGGTTATTATGCTGTTGCTTATTTTTTAGAGCTGAGAGGAAGTTCTGAGTTTTAGCTTTAAACTAAAATTAATTTCCCATTCAAAATGCCTCACTTTTGCGTCATATCCTGCGCATTTGTCTTGATAAACTGTCAAACTGCCCCTCAAATTGTATCAGCAAAGTGCTTCAAACACAGGATAACAACATAGGTTGCATTCAGCAAATTGTAAAACAAAGCTTGTGAAAAGTAAGTAAATAAAATGTGTCAACATTCAGTTCTTCAGAGTGGTTTTATCAAGATGAATGTAAAGAAAACTGATATAAATGTGGCGCAGGAGCCAGTGGGACCAGTCAGCAAAGCACTTCACATGCGAGGTAATAAGATAAGTTGTGTTCAGAAACCGGCAAAGCTTGTCTAAAGCCCCGTCTACACGGGGAGAGATTGTGGCGATCCGGCGGCTCGATTAGCCGCCGGATCGCATCTTCCGCGTGCCCGCCGCGTCCCCGCTCGGCGCGGGAATCAATACCCACCCGATTCCCGCTCGTCCCCGCGCCGCTTATCTGCTGCTCGATTCCCTGCCATTGTCCCCTCGCGGGGAGCGAGCAGGGAATCGGCGGTGCTAAGATCCGTCCTGTCGGATCTTATCGCGGCTCGATTGATAAGGAGCATCGCGCCCGCATCTACGTGTGTAGATGCGGCTTAAAACATAGGATTACACTGCTGTATAAGATCTCAGTCAAAAGCATACATTGCTCTAAGGATCCATCCAAAGTGCCCCAGGAATGCAGAACAGATGCAAAACGGAAACACCAATGTAAACAAGCTATACGTTTTTGTTTAGACATATGCTTGGAAAGGAAAACAAATGTTATTTCAATGTCTATATTTCCTCAGTACAGTTTGTATCACTCCCGGGATCCCAGGAGGTCAATTTTTTAGCTTCTGGAATCTTTTATACTTTTGGTCCTCCGGTGTAATAAACCATAAATAAGTATATAGTAAATTAGCAGTCAAAATTATATATATTGAAAGAAGGACCACTATTGTGTAAAATTGTAATATTTAAAATACGTAAAAATGTACATTTCTCCCAGAGTTGAATGCACTGTAAATGACTTTCTTTATGTAGCTGTCACTTACAATAGGTAGTCAAAAGCTGACAGATTTTGGACTAGTATATCTCCTCATGGGAAATTCTTAGTACCGGTATTTCAGAAGTTCTCCCTAGAAAAGATCTGTAGAAAAATACCGACCAGCTTCCCCGATTGTTTGCACACTATTTTATCAGTTGTACTGATCAACTTCCGTTTAGTAAGTGTTTTTCTAAATTGAGAAATACCTGAGAATCCCCCATGAGGTGATGGACTAGTCCTGATTTTTATTAGCTATACTGTAAGCGACAGCAACATAGCAAAAAAGTAATTTACAGTGCATTTTGCTCTGGGAGAAATCATCATTTTATATGTATATATTTTAGTTGTCCTTTGACATATGCAACCATACATGATGGGGTGCAACCTACAATTTATTAGCAGCTAAATAAAGAAAAATTGTTTTAAACGCCCTCTAGTTTCAAGATGAATGCACCTTTGCTAATTCCAGGTGATGAGGGTACCCTTGCAGCAACATTGAGCCAAATAATCTTAGCTCTTGTCAAAGAAACTTTGCCTCATGAGCAATCATAAAAGTATATCAGTAGTGAGAGTTCCATATTAGCATACACTCAACGCTACAACAGACAAGGCAAAGTATATTGTCTTGTCACTAACTCAGAGGGGCGCACAATATAGTGCCTACCATAGTCATATGTCTATACATGTAGTGTATGAGTTGTAGTCTAGGGCCAATTTAGGGGGAAGCCAATTAACTTACCTGTATGTTTTTGGGATGTGGGAGGAAACCGGAGTGCCTGGAGGAAAGCCATGCAGACATGGGGAGAACATACAAACTCCTTGCAGATGTTGACCTGGCTGGGATTCAAATCGGGGACCCAGTGCTACAAGGTGAGAGCGCTAACCACTATGTCACCGTGCTTGGAACATTTGTAGAACAACAGATCAATGTAGTTAGGGCCATTCATTTATTTTTATTCCACTGTCTGCAAAATGTGGTAGCCAACATTTTTTTAAAAGGACTACGAGCAACTCTCACGGGCATGCCTTTAAGACTCCGACCAGTACTGCAAAGTACTTAAAAATGCATACCTTTCTGTAGCTTGTGCTCTCCTCCTTCATTTGATGCCTGAATCGCCGTTCTACACCAAATAGTTTTTGTTCGATTTCAATTTAAAAGTCGCTGCTGCCATCTTGGCTATGTTATAACTTCCGGGTCACCCCTGTCTTCTCTGTTAGAGAAGTGCATCACTGAATGAAGCAGGAAGAGGAAGTGACACGCATGGCCATTGCAAGAGGCTCCTCCAGAGGGGTCATAGCACGACTTTGTTGGAAGTCATCTGTCTTAACCCTCCTGGTGGTACGCAGTTTCTGAGGCTGCATCTGCGGGAGGGATTTTTTAAAATTAAATTTGTTTTATCCGTTGTAGCTAGCACTAGGCTAGCTACCATTGTTCACCAAGTCCCCCGCACCCTTCTGATCCCCCCAATCGCCACCGCTATATTTTACCTAGCCGCGATCCCGCGAGAGCCGCAGCCTCCCCAATGTGCTTCAGTTGTCACTATGGCGACGATCGGACATGACGTATGACGTCATGCACAATCCCGATCCTCCCCATAGCGAAGCCTGGCACTGATTGGAGAGGCTGCGCCATCGCGCGATCCCTGGGGGGGTACGTATAACGGTGGCGATCAGGGGGGGGGATCGGTAGAGAGTGGCGGGACTTGGGAGGCAATGGTAGCTAGCGAACTGCTAGCTACAACGGATAAAACTATTTTTATTTAAAAAAAACCCTCCCAGGGCAGAGAAATCCACTGCGGCGGCTACCCCGAGTGTAGTTCTGGGTTACCACCAGGAGGGTTAAAGGCATGCCCATGAGAGGTTAGTAGTCAGTATTAAAGGCATACCCATGAGAGGTGCTTGGAGTACCTTTAAACATGCAGTCTTTTCAAGCTGCACACGAGCGCCATAAACATCATCATAGTTCAAGCTGGCCCAGTCACTCGCCCAGGATCAGTTAGGGCCTGAGCACACTTTCATATTGCTGAATGACTTTTATAAATGAGAATCAGTGTGTTATACACAAGGATATTGTACACAGCACTGGTCACACTCAAGTCTGGCTCAAGGCAATAATAATAATACAGCCATGCAAGGGAAATTGAATGAGTTTTTGAAAACATTACCGCAAATGAACACTGGGTGGCAATAAAGCTTAGATTTTGCATTAAGAAAAAAACTGCCAAGTCATAGGAAGGCATGGTCAATGAGAAGCCATTCTAAACTGATTATGCAAATTTTGTATGCGAATCTTTGACGTTTGAAAATGGAACACCTGAATTTCATGTGACGAGATTTGGATGGTCCATTTGCAAGCAGCATAAACTTGCGTACAAAACTTTGCATAATCATCATCCAGAGGCGTCCGAGCCATTAGGCAGCTATAAATTTTCGCCTAAGGCGACAGGAAGAGGCAAGGGCGCTTCTGCACTGAGTAGTGAGGGAAGAAATGCCTCTCAGCTGACTCAGGTGTCAGTTTACACAGCAGCAGGGTGGCTGACTGGACTTCAGCTCAATGATTCAAAGAACCACAGTAATGAATGAGTCAGTGAGAGAAGGCACTGATCCTAGTCAGGGATCCGAGGAGTACAGCATCATCAGCTCCTGAGTCCAACTCCTGAGAATTCAGTCCCTCTCTCTCTGCTACTGCTAACTGCGTGGATGTAGAGACTGTGTAGCAGCCAGGCATTGACTTCCCCCCAGGCCGCCTTTCATTCAATGATTTTGGGTTGGTCCTGTGTCTGCTGTATTCAGGTTTGTTGATGTAAGGCAATGTAAAATACTAGGCTAGCTGATAAAAGTGCAATTAGAGGGCAGGCTAGCTGGTAAATATACACAGCATGATGTAGAACTCGTCTGGAGGGTCAGTGGGAAAAAAAATCTGTCTGGTCTCTCTCCATTGTTATAATGACTGCATGTGCAGATAAGGTCTTAAACAGGTTGAAAAGTTTTGACAGTCCCTAGACTCCAGGAGGGCTGCTTGCTGACTTGTGTAAGAGATTGGCAGGGACAGCAGTCCTATTACCAGCAACTAGTCTCTGTGTAATGTGGGACTGCAATACAGATAAACTGCTCCATCTCAGGCTATTCTCAGTCTCACTCCACTCTTCCTATCTCTGTATGTGTATAGTGTATGTCTACTGTGTGCTGTGTATAGTGTGCTGTGTGTGTGTGTGTGTGTGTGTGTGTGTGTGTGTTGTGTGCAGTGTGTGTGTGTGTTGTGTGCAGTGTGTGTACTGTGTGTGTGTGTATGTTGTGTGCAGTGTGTGTACTGTGTGTGTGTGTGTGTGTGTGTGTGTACTGTGCTGTGCATGTCTAAAGTGTGTGTGTGTGTGTGTGTGTACTGTGTATAGTGTGTATGTTGTGTGCAGTGTGTGTACTGTGTGTGTGTGTGTATGTTGTGTGCAGTGTGTGTACTGTGTGTGTGTGTGTATAGTGTGTGTACTGTGCTGTGCATGTCTAGTGTGTGTGTGTGTACTGTGTATAGTGTGTATGTTGTGTGCAGTGTGTGTACTGTGTGTGTGTGTGTGTGTGTGTGTACACTGTGTGTGTGTGTATAGTGTGTGTGTGTGTGTACTGTGTGTGGTGTGTGTGAGTGCATGCCGCAATAAGTATATTTTATGGTGAAACGCTCTGCTGCATAACAACTATTTTCTGGTGAACCCATGCCGCAATAAGTACATTTTCTGGTGAAACGCTGCTGCATTATGATTTTCGGGGGTCTTGGGGGTGGGGTTCACCACGGGAGTGGTGTTCACCATGAGGGGTGCGGGGTATGGGACTGGGGGCAATCACGGGGGGGGGGGGGGGGGTGCCACAGGATTTCCCGCCTGGAGTGACAAAATGGCTAGAGACGCCCCTGTCATCATCTGTTTTATAAGCTCCCAGTGGAGCATAGGGCATCATTGAAGACTCTATTCAAATCTATATGTTGCTATTCTCTTAAAGTGAATGGGAACCGCATTTTTAAAAAAATGAAGCACATACTTACCTAAGGAGAGGGAAGGCTCTGTGTCGTATAGAGCCTTCCGTCTCCTCTCTTGGTGCCCTCTATCCTGTGCTGGCTCCCCCCCGTTTCAATCCCCCACCGAAAGGGTATTTGGAAGTCTTCGGGAGCCGTGTCCTCCCGAAAACGTGTGGCTCCATACTGCACAGGCGTGAGCGTGCAAGAGAGCGTGCTTGCACAGGTGCAGTACAGGGCCCCCCTTCATCAGGAGCACTCGGGCTCCCTGAAGACTTCTGAAGCCTCCTTCGGCCGGGTAAAGCAGTATTTGACTAAATTAGTCCAATACTGCTACCGGGCGAGCCAGCACTGGATCGAGGGGACCAGGAGAGGAGCCGGAAGGCTCTATAGGACCCAGAGCCTTCCCTCTCCTTGGGTAAGTATCTGTCTCATTTTTTTAAATGCGGTTCCCATTCACTTTAAGGTGGCCATTAAGATACAATCTGTTTCCGATCACCGCGTTAATTGACAATCGGTTGTGCCTACTAATGGCCGAAAACCCGCTAACCAATACGATCTGATTGATGGATCGATTCTATTAGTCTGATCAAATTGGTTTCTGGATGATTAAGGTGGTGATGGGAAATTATCGATCATGGGATTGTATAGTTAATGGTCATCTTTAGGCTCTATTCCTATTTCCCATCTTCATACTTTCTCCATGTTTTTTTAAGGCAGCCCCCTTCTTCTTTATCCCTGTGCCTTCCAATCTAGGGCTCTTCTTTCTATAGATTCCTCTCCTATCCTGAGGGTGTGGCCTATCCAACCCCAGTTCCTTTTCCTGTACTGAATTTTTTTATTAGTGGTTGGTGTTTTTCCACAGTGCTTCATTTGTCACTTTCTCCGGCCATTTTATATTCATCTCCACAGGCACCTGTTTACAAAGGTCTGGATTTTTGTGGTAATGGGTTGTGTGACCTTAAAGGATACCAGAGCTGAATGAAGTAGGAAAAATGGGGGGAGCAGGCATGTACTGGCAGCTGTCCTGGTGCCCATTGCTCCCCCCGTTCTCCTCTGCCCCCCTCCTTTCCTAACCCCCGGCAGCCTCTTTCGGGTCGGCTGCGTCAGGCACTAGTGTGCAGGCACTGGCTGGGCTGTGCGCATCCTTTTTTGTGCTCTGGTATCCTTTAAAGCCCAAATCTACACGATACGATTCTTTGTGCGATTCGATTACGATTCTATTTACGATCCGATTAAATCCGACATGTCCAATCGGGATTCAATTCAATTCTATTTGCCGTTGCAAAACAATGGCAAATCGAATTGAATCCCGATCGGACATGTCGGATTTAATCGGATCGTAAATAGAATCGTATCATGTAGATGGGCTTTAGACTGTTTTCACATTAGTATGAAAAATAAACATTTTTGTTCATGTGATGTTTCTATTTCTCCATATGGGGTACAACCGGATAAATGTTCCGTTGGCTTTTCTTATGTGACTTTTCAGCACCACGATCTCTGGTAACACTTCCCAAATAGGTAAACGACCACCAGATTTATTTTATAATCTCTACACTTTTGCTTCATTTTGTAACCTTTCCAGTTTTTCTCCTTTCATATCTGTATACTTTTGAGACAATAAACAGATGTTATCAGCAAATTTTAGATCTCCCAGTGTTTCTATCACACGCCAACTAGGCCCGGATTTTCCACATTGGAGCCTATAGGCACAGATGTCCTGGCACCCTAGACTTCTCCCTCCATGAACCTACAAACCCCCAGCAAGCTGCACCACAAGTGTGCCCAGCTGTCACTGCTCCCTTACTTCCATTGCCCGTCATAGGTGGCTACAGACAAGACACAGAACATTTATATCCCGCTTTTCTCCTGGCGGACTCAAAGCGCCAGAGCTGCAGCCAACAGTATTAGGGAGTCTTGCCCAAGGGCTCCTCACTGAATAGGTGACGGCTTACTGAACCGGAAAAGCTGAGATTCAAACCCTGGTGTCAGAGGCAGAGCCCTTAACCAGCCACTCTACAGGTGCCCTTTTGTATTAGGTAGCCAGAGGTACCCTCAGTATTAAGTAGCTGGTGGTGCCCCTGACTGAAGGCAGACACTCTGCTTGGGACTCTGCATAGGGAAGGAGGCACTAAGGGAGGGAAGTTAGCCACCTTTCCATAATCAGGTGCCTGTAGGTACAAGCCTTATGGTAAATCTGGTCCTGCTTACAACTCTTCCCATTAACCTAACAACTGATGTCCCAATCCCCTAGGCAACATTACTGGGCCGGCCTGTACAGATGTGTGTCAGCTGTGTAGCTGACAACACCTTCTGTTACCATGTGGGGAATGGAGGGGTGATGGAGTGGTGTGTGCGTGACTTCACACGGTGGGGCAGGGGGGAGC
This sequence comes from Hyperolius riggenbachi, assembly GCF_040937935.1. Classification (NCBI taxonomy): domain Eukaryota; kingdom Metazoa; phylum Chordata; class Amphibia; order Anura; family Hyperoliidae; genus Hyperolius; species Hyperolius riggenbachi. The sequence continues at coordinate 278,300,435 of NC_090652.1, read as the reverse complement.
GGCATGTTAACCACTTCTCAACCACAGGTTTTTTTCCCTTTAAAAGCTCTTCCCATTCATTCGGTAATAAGTTTATCGCTAATTAGCACACTGAAATGATCTATATATTATTTTATAAGGGACAAACTAGGCTCTCTTTGGGCAGTATTTTATGCTTAGAATTATATTATTTTATATTACTTTCAGTCGTAGTTTAAAAATAAAATGTGCTGTTGTAGATAAAATTTGCCTATTTGTCCCAGTTATTACAATGTTTAAATTGTGTCCCTAGTACCATGTATGGCGCTAATATTTTATTTTGGCTTAGGGGTGAAGGAGTTAAAAAAAAATAATGAAAATGTATTTAATTTTTCTATGGTAAGTGTATAATGATGTATTTGAAAGTAGTTTTACTTTTTGGCCACAAGATGGTGCTATGCTAACTATGTTTTCTAAAAATAGAAAACAGAACCAAGTGTTTATGTGTGTTTATAGGTGTTTATAAACAAGGACGTAGAAAAGCATGGCAGAAGTTAGTAAGTGGGTAAAGAGGTTCTCTGCCGCTTAGCCAAGTAGCTCCGCCGGCTGGATTGCTTGCCGAGCGTCTGTCGCCGAAAATAACATAATGAATAATGAATAAAATGTTTTATTTTTTACAATATTCATTTATAAATTAAGTGTTTCTGATGCTGAAACCAGGAAAATTACCTTAAAAGTTGGTATCCTGAGTAATTTACTGCATTCTGCTATATGTCACTACAGTGCCACTTTAATATAAAGCCTGTGAGTTATGGTATAGCTGCTTCCATCAGATTCTTTGCACTCACGATATTTGCTTTGTGATAGATTCTTTTAACCACCCTGGCGTTCAATTAATTGTGGCTGGCTACACTTTCCCCCCAAGTCCCCCAGCACTGTCCCCTCCGCTCGCCACCGGCGATATTTACCTGGCTTCAATGGGCGAGACTTCCACCATAGCTTCAGGACTTCCACCATAGCTTCAGGCATTGCTATGACGATGATCGGGCGTCATGCGCAGTTCTTATCGCCGCCATAGCGACCCCTGGAGGCTATGGAGAGGCTGCGCCGGTGCGGGCTGGGGGGGGGGGATGTATAAAACAGCGCGATCGGGGGGATCGGAGCGTGCCGGCGGTGATCGGAGGGGCAATGTAGGTAGCAAAGTGAAAATTTGGTAGAAAAAGACCCTCCAGGGGCTGAGCAATCCACCGCGGCGGTAACGGACGAGCTGAGTTCGTCATTACCGCCAAGGTGGTTAAAATATATGGTTTTTCTAAACTATTGTTATTACTGTATATGAATTACATATTTGTTTTTACCAGTCATTAGTGAAGTAGAAGTAGTTTGCCATCTTAAAACAAGGTATTTGCAGTTATTCAGGTTGGAGTGAGCATATGAGGTGTCCCACAATGTATCACTGCTGAGTGTGCAAATCATCTTTGTTGTCCCTGATAGCTAACCACACCTCCAGAACCACTGGAATGTAATGATGTGTCAGCCAGATTAATCCAACATGCATACAGACTGTTTTGGGTCACGCCAACCTGAATAATCACAAATATCTCCTGTTTCAATAAGGAAAACTTCTGGTTTGCATAGTACTTAGTAAGAGGGCTTTTTTTGGTCTCTTTCAGCCTTTTACATACTGCTAGGAGTTCTGGTTCACCATGAGCTTGCTGGGCAATCTGTGTCTCTAGTAAAGTAGAGTAGTACTAGTCAGTAGCTGGTAGGGGGCACTGTTGTGCTTCCAGTAAAAAATCTCTTGTACGCTGCATTGGAATAAGAAGGTGAAGCATATTCTATTTCCCCTTAATGCTAAATTATGGGTGGTGATAAATGCCCTCTGGCTTATTCCACCCCGAGTAGCTCATACCGTGCCTTAACGAAGACAAATGCAAGTTACGGAATAGAGTGGCTGAAATGATTGGAAACCGCACTTTATCATTACCCTGTTTTCGTGCCCTGGGATCTGACTGCCGGTAACCAAGTGAGGATTTCAGCATAGATTTCACAGCTTCCTAATCATTCCTGATTATTACATGTGCTGGAAAATGAAGACTTTAAAGGATATGTGCAGTTTGTGTAAACTGCGCAGTAGTCATTTCAATGTGTCCCTAGGGGCTTCTGCTATAAATAATGCAAATAGAACGGACTAGATTTAATCTCCTTGAGGACCAGAGGTTTATACCCCCTTTAGAAACCAAGCTATTTTATTACAAATCGGCACTTCACAACTTAAACTGTTTATTTCTTGGTCATACAACTTAGCACCCAAATTAATTTTACCCCCCCCCCCCCCCTTTCTTCTCACAGATAGAGCTTTCTTTGGTGCCATTTGTTTGCTGCAGCTAATTTTTTTTTTATTAATTAAAAAACACACACACACATATATATATATATATATATATATATATATATATATATATATATATATATTATAAATATATATATATTTAGAAAAAAACAAACAAACAATTTTTATTACTCCCAACCCGCTAAAGCCCGGTTCACATCTGCATCTTTTTGCGGAGCCGGCCGTACGGATCCGGCCATCCTGGAAAATGGTCAGTTTTACAGCCAGTGTGCTGTAAAACGTCTGTTTTCCATTGGTTCCTTTTGTGCTGCAAAACCTTCCGTTTCCGTTCCGCTGAGCGAAACATTCTGGAAAATTGGATCCTGCTGCATTTTTTTTGTCCATTTAGTGGAACGGACCACAGAACCGTATGGCCAGTTCCGTTGGCAAAAGCTAATGTGAACCGGACCTTAATTGGCCTTGGACTACTTTATATACACCACATATACAGTATAGACATATTGCTATGGCAGGGATTAGATTGTGAGCCCCACCGAGGGACAGTTAAATGACAAGACTTTACTCTGTGCAGCGCTGCATAAGATGTCAGCACTATATAAATATTTAAATGTATAATTACCTAAAAAAACAGCCTGCCAGCGCTTATCGCTGGCTGGCAGGCTAATCAATGGGCCCGCTGTGTTTACTGAAGGGAACTTGCGCACGTGCGAGCCTATCGTCACATCTCTCTCCTCCTGAGATGACGCCATATGGTGTTGTGGAGTAATAACGGAGGCAGTCTGCCGCCGCCATCCTGCGTTAGGAGGTCGGCAAGTGGTTAAATAAAATAGTTGTAGCCTGAAGCATCTCTGTGCATTATTTACACAATAAAGTTTAGCAGGCATTTCTGTGCAGAGGAGATGGGCCACTCATTCAAGCCACTACAGAGCATGTTTGCCGTCTCTCAGGAGAGCCCTCTGGTGGAAGGTAGAAGTGGCTGCAGCACAAGTATTACAAGCAAGTGAAGTTTTTGCAGGCTTCAAATACTGTGTTCTTTAAAGGAAACTTGAGACCATAGAGGTCTCAGATTTTTTTTTACTTACCTGGGGCTTCCTTCAGCCCCCTTGAGGCCGCTCTGTCCCTCGCCATCTCCCCGGGCCACTCCTATGTCCCGCTGGACAGTTCGGTACTGTGCCCAAGTTGCACATGCACGGTCCGGCCGCATGCACTACCCCGTTGTGCTTCTGTGGTTAGGAGCATTCTAGGTATGAACGTAGTAGCCGGGATCATGATGGCAGAGCGTGCGCCAAAGCGCAACTTGGCCACAGTACTGGGCCGTGCAGTGCAAGACAGGAGCAGCCCAGGGAGATGATGAGGGGCCGAGCTGCTTCAAGGGGGCGGGAGAAAGCTCCAGATAAGTATAAAACCTGAGCCCTCTTTGGTCTCAGGTACACTTTAACTGGACCTGTGTACAGCTGTCTATGGATTGAGACCACCAAAGGCTCATGAATAGTACCCCCTATTCATTCTCCCCCACTAAGCTGCTGGCACTGGTTAAGGGCCGGTTCACACTTGTTCAGGAACCGTATCCGTGTTGTACGTGTTTTGACGCAGTCAGAATCTGAGTCACGCATTCCAATGTTAAAAATAGCAGCCGTCTTTACTCGGGTCAAAAAACGGATCCCTGCATGAAAACTGAATGGAGAGTCCAGATTTTCCCGGAGCCCGGATCCCCACAGAGGCAACATAAAAGCGGTTCTCCCTCTATACACAGAACTTTGCACACAATACGGATGCCAAAGCAGATTGCATACTGCGTGCTTTTCCCCTCAGCGTCATCTTTGTGGACCTCTTTATCCAATAGAAACACACATGAAGGAAGGCATTTCTGACATATGTTTTAACGGACTGGAAACGTCTTCTGCAAAAGCACAAACAGCAAAAACAGATAAGTTTTTTGAAAAACTGATCCGTTTAAAACCTGAAATGTGTGGACTGAGCATAAATCAGATCCGAACTCTTGCACAGGACACATTGAAAAGTCTTTATTCCACATATAGGGCCTAATACATTAAGCTGCTCTGCTTAAAGGAAATATCAGGCAAAAAATGTAAAATCAGCTTTACTAACCTGGGGCTTTCTCCAGCCCCTTGCAGCCGACGCTGATCGCTCCGCTCTCTGCCGCCGTCCCGGGCTCCCCGCACGCTGCTCAGGTTAACCTCGAGGTCGTCCTTACTGCGGCTGCGTGAACCGCCGGTGTCAATCATGGCCTCGTGGTCCGTGGCGTACTGCGCAGGCGCAGTAGTTCACCTCTATGCTGATGACACCTAAATCTATCTCTCGGATCCTGACCTCTCTACCCTATTATCTCAAGTCCCAGACTGTCTATCTGCTGTTTCTACATTCATGTCATCCCATTTTTACAAGTGTAACCAGTTGAGGACTAGAGGTTTATAGCCCCCTAGACCAGGCCATTTTTTACAATTCGGTACTTTGCAACTTTAACGGATTATTGCTCGGTCATACAACTTAGCACCCAAATGAATGTTACCTTCTTTTCTTCTTACAAATAGAGCTTTCTTTTGGTGGTATTAATAAAAAGCAAATTTTTCTCTTTTTTTTTTTTAATCCCAATACTTTTCTCGTAGTTTTGTGTTACCCCGATCTGCTTAGGTACTCCATTGTACTGGTCCAAGCCCTATCCCATAGGGCCATATCAATCCCTGCCATGTACTGAGGAGGACCAAAAGTCCAAAACAGACTGTCTACATGTGGGGTTGGTGTGGCTCTGTAAATGTTATAAGCTATAGGCTTGCTATACACCAGCGGTTCTGGATGTAAGTCTGGCTTCAGGGGCATAAAGAGATAATTTGCATATTCAGCAGCGGTGCATTGTGGGTAACCACAGTTGTTCACTTAAAGTGAACCAGAGACGAAGCACCCTCATGCATTTTACCATATATATCAGTGGGAACATTAGAGAAAACATCTACCCTGCTCTCTGTTTCATCCTTCACTGCTCAGCTTGCTTATTATCAGGCCTGATAAAATCCACGACTGAGCATTCAGTCTGGCTTTGCTCAGGAATCATCATAGCTGAGCCTCTCTTCTCTGATGTCTTTTCAAGCCCAAGCCTGCCCCCTTGTGGCTTTGCTATGACTCAGCTCTATGGATCCCTGAGCAAAGCCAGACTGAATGCTCTGTCGGGGATTCTTATCACAGCTGATAAAAGCAGGTTGAGCAGTGAAGGATGAAACAGAGAGCAGGGTAGGTGTTTTCTCTAATGTTCTGATATATATGGTAAAATACTTGAGGGTGCTTCGTCTCTGGTTCACTTTAAAGCTGAATTATCGCAAGTACCATCTGTTTTATGAATGCAAACCTCACTAAGTATTTCTGTGTGCTATAAGCTTATAAAACTGAATCCTGATCAAAACATGCCGCTATTTCTGTGTTTGCCGTATTCTCTGGTATGTTTCTCTTTGTGCCTTCCTAAGGAGGTCCGAGCATGACAATTAGCCTGTGATCACTTTCAGGTGGTGCCGCAATGTCTGCGCCCCATTTTGCCGTGTATACATCTAATGGAATCCAGATGGACCCACTGATGAGGTCATAGCTGTGATATGTGTGTATGCAGTGCCGTGCTACGCCAACCATCAGAATCACACTAATATTACTGACAGGATAAACAGACAGCCATGGCTTTCGCCTTGATTAAAAGTGTAAGTTCACTTTAGTCAAAAAAGGGGTCACAGTTGCAGGATGACCCCGATGGTCTCTTTACAAAAATAATCCATATTATGTGTTTTCCTCCCTACATAAATGTATGTAGAGCGTAAAGGGTGTCTCCGGTTGTCTAGAGAGAATATCCCACAAGTTCAGCCCATGTAAAACCAAAAGTGAAGGAGGAACTGAAGTCAAAATAGAATCATTAATAAAATTGCTTATTTTTTTCAATATTCATTTATAAATTCAGAAATTATTTAGCCAGTGTTTGCCCATTGCAAAATTTTTCCTCAACCCGAATTACATTTTGAAATTTATCACAGTTTACAACATGGGTAGCACTTACAGATTATATCTGCAGAATGTCTAAAATCATAAAAAATCTATTCTACATTGATTAAAATGTATATAACGCATCCCCCTGCAAATTGAGGGCCCTTTTCCACTAGAGGTGCTTCCCGCTAGCGATTTTAAAATCGCTAGGGTTTGCTAAATAACATAGGAATCACGGTAGGTTATTTCCACTACTGCGATTCGATTTTTACAAAAGCCGCGTTGTGATTATTGCTGCGATTTTGCTATTCCGTGCAATGCATAGCAAAATCGCAATAGCAATCGCCGGGAAAAAGGACTTTTCTGAATTGCAACCGCTAGCGATTGCGGGCCCTAATTGCACATTTACAGTAGAAGTATATACATGTTTGAACCTGCAGTCCCTTAGGGACCATACGGAGTAGGAGGAAGTAGATTTTCCTGAAAAATTTGGAGTGATTGTGTTTATCATGCAGAAATTAGCTCAACGTTAGCTGGACGTTCAGCCAGGGTGAATATAAAGAAAATTACCGTATTTTTGGGACTAGAAGACTCACTTCTTATCTCCCAAAAGTGGAGAAAAAAAGTCACTGCGTCTTAATATAGTGCAAATACAGAAAGTTCCTGACTTGTGAACGCCTGCCAATACCAACCTCCAACCCGCTGAAATGTCAGGGACTTATGTGCCCATGCAGAGGAAGAGACACAAAGGGACATAGAGGACGATACAAGGAGGACAGAGGAGGACACAGGGGGACACATGAGGATACAAGGGGGACAGAGGAGGACACAGAGAGACACAAGAGGTACAAGGGGGCATGAGGTAATCCACAAGATGCCCCTTCACCATGGATGCATCAGGTTTAGTATATATTTTTTCCCCTGTTTTTTTGTCCTCTAAACCTAGATGCGTCTTATAGTCAGGTGTGTCCTATAGTCCGAAAAATACGGTATTTACCATGGTGCCAGGCTTTGAACTGGTGTTACAGGCACAGTACATTTATTGTGAGGGTGCCAAATAATGATTTGTTTTTTAATTCATCATGTGTAGAGTTTTATCCCGCTTTAAGGACCATGTTAGCCAAGAATCTAGCATGTGTACAGTAGCCCCCTGATCTTTACCGGCAACGACCCCTGACCAACCCCAAGCACATTTTCCACTTGCTGGCCCGACCTGCCGGTAGCCGCTCCATTGCATGCCGCTTGTTGTCCCTCCTCCCCCTTCATAGCAACAGACGTGCATTGCTGGCCTCTAGACTACAGCTCTCGGCACGGAACTGTTGCCTGGAAGATCGAGTACCAACCCCACATGTGTACAAGGCATTAGAGTCATTTAAAAAAATCTATAAATGTAATAAATATTGGCGGAATGATCAGGTGACATACTGAATTAACTTTATTTTTTGTGCTGTAGGCTCCTTCCTGTCCCTACGTTCAGAAAATAAATATAGAATGCTTAGGGATCTTTCATGAACTTTTTGTCTATAATGTATTTCCTTCACATATGAGAAAATGTTAAACCTGGCTCGACCACCAGATGTGAAATGTAAGAGTGAAAGGGTCAAATCACAGAAAACAAAATAAAGAAGAAATAGCATAGCAAGGCGAGGTCCCTGGCTCTCTGCCTGCCAGTGCGATCAAAGCGGCTGCTATCAGCTGTAGAGGTGATGGGAAGGGGCACCAGCGGCCTTCTGGGGCTTTAGTAAATAAGAAGCGATGTCCTCGGGTTTTCTGCTGATACATCTATGAAGCTGTTTTTCTCCTCCCACCCAATCCCTGGCTACTGCTTCCTCAGCAACTAGTGTCACCTAAAGCCAAATATGAGAACAAGGTTTGTTATTTGCAGCAAGGAAAAGGGTCATTTTAAAGGGGCACTATGGCGAAAAATTGTAAAATTTAAAATATGTGCAAACATAAACAAATAAAAAGTACTTTTTTTCCCAGAGTAAAATGAGCCATATATTACTTTTCTCCTATGTTGCTGTAATTTACAGTATGTAGTAGAAATCTGACAAAAGTGAAAGGTTTTGGACTAGTCCATCTCTATATGGGGGGACTCTCAGGGATTTATTTTCAAAAGCACTTAGTGAATTGCAGTTGCTCTATCCAACTGCCAAAAAACTGTGTAGCGAGCAGGGAAGCTGGCCAGCATCATTGTTTAAATCATTTTTAGGGAATAACTTTATAAAGAATAAAAGCCTTGCTGAGAATCCCCTATGAAGAGATGGACTAGTCCAAAACCGCTTCTGTCAGATTTCTACTACTTGCTGTAAATGACAGCAACATAGGAGAAAAGTAATTTATGGCTCATTTTTTTTCTGGAAAAAGTACTTCTTATTTGTCTGTTTGCACATATTTTAAATTGTACAGTTTTTCGCCATAGTGCTCCTTTAATACAAAATAGTCGAGTGATTTGGTAAATACTCCTGCTTTACTGATTTAAGTGCAATGTCCTGCCTGAATGTTGGTACACTTTAAAGTGGTGTATAGGTTAGTAAGGATGACTGTGGTTTTCCTTCCATAGGAGGGGACATGGTCACATGTTTGGCAAGGAGGGACCAGGAGCCAAATGGGGCAGTATCATTGATTGTTTGGTGTTGCTCTGAATTCAGAGTGTGATCATACTCACAAAGGTGGGGTGCAGTCCCTGCAACCACCGTACATCGCCTGCGGGGAAATTACCGTCCCCGCTCGGAATTCCAGGTCCTGCCAGAAGTGGATGGTCGCACTCCTTGGGTCCTTTGTGGCTGTGGATAGCACCACACCAAAGGCTATAACATCTCCTAAGGAGTTTATTCAAGCACAATTCACAAAGACAACACGTTTCACGGATCTCTGCCCACTTCCTCGGGTCAGTAAAACAACAAGTGCCTCGAAACAAAAACAGGTAGTCCCTGACTTACGAATGCCCGACTTACGAACGACCCGCCGATACAAACGGCATGGATTCAGTGTTTCCATGGTAACAAGCCCACTTTTTTTTTCACATTTGAGTTTTTGAGAAAATCGATTTTAAAAAAAATTCAAAGAAAAAATGGCTTTCAAACTTGTATAAGCCGGCACAGAGGGGGACACTGGGGGCACAGAGGAGGACACTGGAGGCACAGGGGGGCACAGAGGAGGTACAGGGGACAGAGATGGCACAATGTTCCGACTTAAGAACAGATTCAGGCTAAGAACGAACCTACAAGTCCCTATCTCATTCATTAACCGGGCACTACCTGTATACATTTACGCAGCTACCATTCACGCGGGACCCGTTATAGTTAATCCTGTTGTTAAACACAGTTATGTATGGATCAAGGTCCATGCTCCTGAACTGTCTGATGGAGCAGTTGTATTGTATTCATCTTTTTGGCATGATAACTTGGCTCAGGCGGATCATTTTTATTTCACTACTATTATCCTAACTTTTTATCGGAGTTGGGTGATGACAACGGTACTTACCTCACATATTTAGGCTGGAATGCTGTATAGTGCTCTATGCCTAGTTATAGGCCATTATAGAGGAACTGTCGCAAAAATCTTAAAATTTAAAACACATACAAATAAGAAGTACATTTCTCCCAGTGTAAAATTAACCATAAATTGCTTTTCTCCTATGTTCCTGTCACTTACAATAAGAAGTAGAAATCTATCATTCTAGATTGTAAGCTCGCAAGGGCAGGGACCTCCTCCTAGTATTTCTCATACTGCTGTATTTTTAAAGTGAACCTTAAGCCAGGAAAAAAAAAGGAGCTAGTCTACTTTAGGGGACCCACCGCAAATCCCCATAGACAATTTCAGCTGGGCTGCAAAACGGAACAAATGTCTTCCGTCTGCTTGTTTAAACCTCCACAAGCCTTATATCCTCTGGTAGCTAAGCATGTCCTCTAACGAATTTGGCGGGTTTCGGTCCAAAAAAAGTGGTAACTGACTGTACAGGAGCCGCCGAACGGCCGCAGTTTCGGGTCCGTCAGCCATCTTGGTTCTGCTCTGCAGGTCGTTTCTTCCTCCTCATTGGAGGGAATTGTTCGGTGGGGGCGTGCCAGCTTCTGTCAGCAGCTAACAAACCCTCCAATGAGGAGGAAGAAAGGACCTGCACAGCAGAATGAAGATGGCCGACGGAACCGAGATTAAGGCCGTTCGGCGGCTCCTACACAGCCAATTTCAACTTTTTTTGGACCGAAAACCTCACAATTCATTAGAGGATATGCTTACCTATCCATGGGTATAAGGCTTGTGGGGGTTTAAACAAGGTGAAAGCGGACATTTGTTCCGTTTCTGCAGCCCAGCTGAAAGTGTCTATGGGGATTTGCGGTGAGTCCCCTAAAGTAGACTAGCTCCAAAAAAAATGAGTTTTACCCACCTGTGGCCTCGCAGCCACTCACTAATCCTCTGGTCCCCTGCTGCCAGCTAGTTTCGTTTTTGCCGACAGGCCCGTCAGGACTGGCTACGCGTATCTTTTCCCGCATTCCCAACTGTAATTAGCGCTATTGCGGACCGCAACGCGTACAAAATAACCTGTCACTTATGCCAGATTTCTACTATCCACTTGAGCCATAGGGAAACATGGACAGTACCTTACACATTCAATTGTAACTGCCAGCTGCTGATATATAACTGACAGCAACTGGTATATTTCAACTCTGACAAAATATTGTCAGAAATGGAAGGGATCACTGTAAGAAGAAAATGGTGAGCTTCTGAGAGGAAGGCTCTATTCACACCTGCGTTTTTGCAGGAGTGATTTTTCCGCAATTTCACGCAGAAAAATCACTGAACAGAGCGGCGATTTTGGTGCGATCGCATTTTGCGCTTCCATAGCACTGAAACTTGATCGCCTGGAAATCGCCTGAAAATGGTGCAGGCTACGCGTTTTTGCCCGTTTTTGGGCGATTTGCGGCGATTAACGCAAATCGCTCAAGTAAGAACGGGCCCATAGGGTTTCATTACGCTAGCGCTTTTAAAAAGCGTTAGCGTTTGAGCGGTTTGCCGAAATTGCGGGAAAACGCTGCAGTGTGAATGGGGCCGAACTGATGGTGAGGATAGTATGTAATTTGCAGCTACGTCATGTGTTTATTTTAAATAATTTTACTCAGTTCAGGTTCCCTTTAAACTATAATATCACCCACTTGAGCCATAGGGAAACATGGACATTACCTTGCACATTCAGTTGTAACTGACAGCTGCTGATATATAAAACTGACAGCAGCTGGTATATTTCAGTTCTGACAAAATCTTGTTAGAACTGGAAGGGATCCCTGTAAGGCCTCTTGCACACTGCAAGCAAATCAGATTCAGATTCAGATTTTTAATCTGTTTTTACATCCGATTCCGATTCAGATTTTTAATCTTAACTGCATGCTGCGTTTTTTGATCCGTTTTTCTGTTGAATGTATTCAAGGAAAATCGGAAACGGAATCGGAATCGGAAACGGAATCGGAATCGGAATCGGAAAACGGATTTGCAGTGTGCAGGGAGCCTAAGAAGAAAATGGTGAGCTTCTGAGAGGAACTGACGGTGAGGTCAGTATGTAATATTCATTTGCAGCTACGTCATGTGTTTATTTTAAATAATTTTCCTCACTTCAGGTTCCCTTTAATCATTAATCTTCATCCTTGTAATCTCAATAGGCCAATTCTTTATCAGGTCTTATATCTATATACCCATTCAAAATTCTATATACACAATACATGTGTTACATTGACTATTATCATAGAATTGCATATTAGATACAACCTCATTAATAACCACAGTAATATACAGCAATATACATCTTTTGTGTAATATATGCCCATTGTTCTCTGATGAATAACACATCTCTGATGTCCCTATAAAAGTGCATTGTGCTTTGTGCATATTTATTACTTCTGCTAGAATGCATCATGCTTATATGTTTGTGATTATATGACCTCCATTATGGGCCATTTAAGAAAGTAAATCGAAAGAACCCTAAAGAATCTAATTGCTCCAAGTAAACCCGAGGCCGACCTGAAAAAAAAAAAACAGTGAAGAAATAGGAGACACCTATTCAGTAGGAGACCTTGCAGTGGCTGCAGCTCTGGCGCTTTGAGTCCGCCAAAAGAATAGAACGATATAACTATTCTGTGTATCTTGTTTATATTACTTTATATTACTGTGATTATTAATGAGGTTTTATCTCTGTGTTAGCTCTGTAACACCTAAAAACTTTAGAACCTTAATACTGTATGCAATTCTATGATAATAGCTAATGAAACGCATGCACTGTATATATTGAAATTTTAAATGGGTATATGAAAATAAGACCTGAGGCGATAAAGAATTGACCTATTGAGAGTATGAGGATGAAGATTAATGATTAAGCATATACAGTGGCTTGCAAAAGTATTTGGCCCCTTGAAGTTTTCCACATTTTGTCACATTACTGCCACAAACATGAAACAATTTTATTGGAATTCCACGTGAAAGACCAACACAAAGTGGTGTACACGTGAGAAGTGGAACGAAAATCATACATGATTCCAAACATTTTTTACAAATCAATAACTGCAAAGTGGGGTGTGCATAATTATTCAGCCTCCTTTGGTCTGAGTGCAGTCAGTTGCCCATAGACATTGCCTGATGAGTGCTAATGACTAAATAGAGTGCACCTGTGTGTAATCTAATGTCAGTACATATACAGCTGCTCTGTGGGGGCCTCAGAGGTTGCCTAAGAAAATATTGGGAGCAACAACACCGTGAAGTCCAAAGAACACACCAGACAGGTCAGGGATAAAGTTATTGAGAAATTTAAAGCAGGCTTAGACTGCAAAAAGATTTCCAAAGCCTTGAACATCCCACGGAGCACAGTTCAAGCGATCATTCAGAAATGGAAGGAGTATGGCACAACTGTAAACCTACCAAAACAAGGCTGTCCACCTAAACTCACAGGCCGAACAAGGAGAGCGCTGATCAGAAATGCAGTCAAGAGGCCCATGGTGACTCTGGACGAGCTGCAGAGATCTACAGCTCAGGTGGGGGAATCTGTGGATAGGACAACTATTAGTCATGCACTGTACAAAGTTGGCCTTTATGGAAGAGTGGCAAGAAGAAAGGCATTGTTAACAGAAAGCATAAAAAGTCCAATTTACAGTTTGCCACAAGCCATATGGGGGACACAGCAAACATGTGGAAGAAGGTGCTCTGGTCAGATGAGACCAAAATGGAACTTTTTGTCCAAAATGCAAAGCGCTATGTGTGGAGGAAAACTAACACTGCACATCACTCTGAACACACCATCCCCACTGTCAAATATGGTGGTGGCAGCATCATGCTTTTGGGGGTGCTTCTCTTCAGCAGGGACAGGGAAGCTGGTCAGAGTTGATGGGAAGATGGATAGAGCCAAATACAGGGCAAACTTGGAAGAAAACCTCTTGGAGACAGCAAAAGACATGAGACTGGGGCAAAGGTTCACCTTCCAACAGGACAACGACCTTAAACATAAAGCCAGGGCAACAATGGAATGGTTTAAAACAAAACATATCCATGTGTTAGAATGGCCCAGTCAAAGTCCAGATCTAAATCCAATCGAGAATCTGTGGCAAGATCTGAAAACTGCTGTTCACAAACGCTGTCCATCTAATCTGACTGAGCTGGAGCTGTTTTGCAAAGAAGAATGGGCAAGGATTTCAGTCTCTAGATGTGTAAAGCTGGTAGCGACATACCCTAAAAGACTGGCAGCTGTAATTGCAGCAAAAGGTGGTTCTACAAAGTATTGACTCAGGGGGCTGAATAATTACGCACACCCCACTTTGCAGTTATTTATTTGTAAAAAATGTTTGGAATCATGTATGATTTCCGTTCCACTTCTCACATGTATTGTACACCACTTTGTATTGGTCTTTCACGTGGAATTCCAATAAAATGGATTCATGTTTGTGGCAGTAATGTGACAAAATGTGGAAAACTTCAAGGGGGCCGAATACTTTTGCAAGCCACTGTAACTGTAACAACAGGATTGACTATAATTTGTCTGTTGTGAATGGTAGCTGAGTAACTGTACATTTGTTTTTAGAAACTTGTTGTTTTACTGACCCGAGGAAGCAGGCAGAGACCCCTGAAACTCGTCTTCTTGTATCGTTCTTAAATAAGTCTTATCCTTTAAAAATCCTCTATTTCTGTATTTTGCATCTGGAGAGGTAAGATACCTCTTCTTATATAATTTTTATATAGTTCTCACACCCTATTTTGTATTTTGGATGCCTGCACCCCCTCTCCCGGCACTCTAAAGTAGATCCAAGTTAAAATGTGAGGTTATTACTAAAATCTTCCTCACATATTGTATATTAAATACATTTGCCCCCATAAAATGTTTTTTTTTCCCCTCTTTCTTCTGTTACCTTCTAAGGTGTTTTAGCCTTTCCCATCATCTGCCTACTGCCGTGGCACTCCTGCTTCCAAGATCACAAGTGCTACTGGGAGTATCTCTCCATGGGACTGATTACAACAAAGTACAGCAAAGCAAGCCCGGTGCTACCGTACATGCAAAGGGGGCAATTGCCCCAGGGCCCCTGAGAACTGCAGGGACCTCCAGGTTAATTTTGCCCTAAGACTCCATTGTGACTTGAACCGACCCTGCGCTAAAGATGACGTATTTTATTGCATTAGGCCCCTAGAATCGCAAACCCACAAGAACACAGTGGGGACAGAGGGATACAGTTTCCAGAGAGGGACAGTCCCTCCAAAAGAGGGACAGTTGAGAGCCATGGTATTATTGTACTATTTATAATGCTGAGGGTGCAATATATTCCTCTTTAAAGCCCTCTTAAAGAGACTGAAGTCTCCTAAAATACAGCTTTTTATTGCAAAAAGCTGTTCAACATTATTGCCCTAACTAAAACGCAGCATCCCCGCGGCTGAAATCTAACTAAATCCCCCCAAACTTCCTGGGGCACACTGTGGGGAGCGCTTCCGTGAGAGGCAGAGCTTTCAGCTGCAGCTCTGCCTCTACACGCGTCTATCAGCGCATATCTCCGTCTCCGCCCTCCCCTCTTATGGCCCATACTCACGAGGGACTTTTGTCGCCTCAACACGCGGCGCGCGCACCCCGAACTGTCACCCGTCGCTCTTGTCCCCATGCGATTGAAAGTTTCAATCGCATGGCAACAGTCGCCGCCGCACCTCCGCCGCAACTGTCGCTGGTCCGCGTGAGTACGCGGACTAGCGACAGCAACCTCCATAGAGGTAAATGGAGCTTCCGGCGGGGGGAGGAGGAACGTCGGCGACAGCTTCCGTCTCGCCGCTGGTCCCTCTTCCGCGTGTGTACGCGGAGGGACCTGGAGAGAAGCTGTCGCCGGCCTGTCACTAGCACGCTCACGTGTGCTGGCGACAGGCCACTTCTGCAGCCCGTGAGTACGGGCCATTAGTCTTCTTTCACTGAGAGGGGCGGGGGAGAGGTGGAGATACGTGCTGATAGACGTGCATGGAGAGGCAGAGCTGCAGCTGACAGCTCTGCCTCCCGGAAGCGCACAGGGCAGCAAAATCCACGACCAAGAAAGTTGTGGATTTTGCATGGGGAGTTGGGGGGGGATTTAGTTAGATTTCCACCGCAGGGATGTAGCGCTAGTTAGTTAGGGCAATAATGTTGAACAGGTTTTTGCAATAAAAAGTTGTATTTTAGGAGACTTCAGTGTTTCTTTTGGATTGGATCGATTAAATCCGACATGTCCTATCGGGATTCGATCGGTAGTGTGGTCGATTTTGCATTGATAACTATGCATAATCGACCACACTACCGATCGGACATGTCGGATTTAATCGATCCAATCGAATTTGATCGATCGCGTGTGAAATTGTATGGTGTAGATGGGGCTTTAGACATCCATTATTTTGGCAATTTGAATTTCCTGTTTACTGGAATATTTTCCGAGGCTGAAGTATTTTTGGAGAAAGCAATATTCTTCGGGGCTTGGAAATGAGAAAGAATGGAGGCTGTGTGTTGAAATAGGATTTGCTGTGTAATGAATTATACATTGTTGATTCTTGAGCGATAACTATCAAAGCACTCCGGGGGATCAGAAGCCGACTCTCAGAGAGGCTCTGACCAAAACTGGGCGATAATGGGAATTTAAAACAGGTTATTAGCATAGCAGTGCTGGAGGTGGGCGGGGGGTAACTTCCTCTGCCTGCTTTATGACAGAAACAAATTGCCCGTAAAGTATTTAAGAATTACATTATCCAGACTTAATAGCATCTTTAAAATCAGAATCTGAAGCACGCCACTGAAGAGGAGCAGATTGTCCTTAATAATCACTGAGATTACAGACTCTTAACCGTAAAGACCTATTGCATTCCGTAGCCTCAGCAATATATGCTTTTGCTGCTGCTTCCTTTGCTATTAATTTAAAGGAAACATGTTATTTTCTATGTAGTATCATCTGTGCTAAAATCAATTTCATCCTTTTTTAGTTAGATAAATATGAAATATATTCTATGAATATTTCATATTGTACAATTCCACCACCTGGTGGAGCTCCATGCAATTTTTAGAATTTGTCAAAAAAAAAACAAAAAAAAACAAAACACATTTCCTTAACTGGTCAACAATGTCATAAAATCACTGATGTTGCCCCTTCTCTTGCTACATAGTATCACTGATGTAGTCCCGCCTCTTGCTACATAGTATCACTGATGTAGCCCCGCCTCTTGCTACATAGTATCACTGATGTAGTCCCGCCTCTTGCTACATAATATCACTGATGTAGCCCCTCCCCTTGCTACATAGTATCACTGATGTAGCCCCGCCTCTTGCTACATAGTATCACTGATGTAGCCCCTCCCCTTGCTACATAGTATCACTGATGTAGCCCCCCCTCTTGCTACATAGTGTCACTGATGTAGCCCCTCCTCTTGCTACATAGTATCACTGATGTAGCCCCTTCTCTTGCTACATAGTATCACTGATGTAGCCCCTCCTCTTGCTACATAGTGTCACTGATGTAGCCCCTCCTCTTGCTACATAGTATCACTGATGTTGCCCCTCCTCTTGCTACATAGTATCACTGATGTAGCCCCTCCTCTTGCTACATAGTATCACTGATGTAGCCCCGCCTCTTGCTACATAGTATTACTGATGTAGCCCCTCCTCTTGCTACATAGTATCACTGATGTAACCCCGCCTCTTGCTACATAGTGTCACTGATGTAGCCCCTCCTCTTGCTACATAGTATTACTGATGTAGCCCCTCTTGCTACATAGTATCACTGATGTAACCCCGCCTCTTGCTACATAGTATCACTGATGTAGCCCCGCCTCTTGCTACATAGTATCACTGATGTAGCCCCGCCTCTTGCTACATAGTATCACTGATGTAGCCCCTCCTTTTGCTACATAGTATCACTGATGTAGCCCCGCCTCTTGCTACATAGTATCACTGATGTAGCCCCTCCTCTTGCTACATAGTATCACTGATGTAGCTCCGCCTCTTGCTACATAGTATCACTGATGTAGCCCCTCCCCTTGCTACATAGTATCACTGATGTAGCCCCTCCTCTTGCTACATAGTGTCACTGATGTAGCCCCTCCTCTTGCTACATAGTGTCACTGATGTAGCCCCTCCTCTTGCTACATAGTATCACTGATGTAGCCCCGCCTCTTGCTACATAGTGTCACTGATCTAGCCCCTCCTCTTGCTACATAGTATCACTGATGTAGCCCCTCCTCTTGCTACATAGTATCACTGATGTAGCCCCGCCTCTTGCTACATAGTATCACTGATGTAGCCCCTCCTCTTGCTACATAGTGTCACTGATGTAGCCCCTCCTCTTGCTACATAGTATCACTGATGTAGCCCCTCAACTTGCATAAATAGACAGGGCTAGTAGGATTACATCAGTTGGACATTAGTGTTGCTCTCTATGAGTAGCTACTCATAATTGAAATTTAAAATAGATAGCGCTGCCCGTGGCCGAGGGGTAGTTAACTTACTTATGCCGTCGCCTACAGACGATGTGTTCCACTCACGGGCCACGTAACTCCACTACTTCCTTCCTCAAACCCGTACGGAGGAAGTAGTGGAGTTACGTGGCCCGCAAGTTTGCTTTGAAACATTAACATGGGACCTTGCAGCTCTTCAGATGAGTCACAAAGAGACTTAAAGGACACATCCGAGGAGGATAAAAATAAAAAATCCACTTACCTGGGGCTTCCTCCAGCCCCTGGCAGCCATCCTGTGCCCTCACCGCAGCTCCGCTCCCCGCCGGTGGCCCGGGGTCCCCTCCGGTTCCTGAGGCCTGCTTGTGTTCCAGCGTGCGTCTCACGTAGTCGCACTGACGTTATCCGGACTGTACTGCGCAGGCGCAGAGCTACTTACAGTCCGATTGACGTCAGTGCGACTACGTGAGACGCATCCGGTGGAGCGCATGAGAAGCTGACCTGGTGAGGACGGCTTCTCCATCGGAGGGGACCGGGAGCCACCAGAGCTGCGACGAGGACACAGGATGGCTGCCAGGGCCTGGAGGAACCCCAGGTAAGTGGATTTTTTTTATGTTTATCCTCATCGGACCTTCCCTTTAAAGCAAATCATGGAGACCCCCGTACCATTCTTCAATCAACCATCTATTTTCTGTCTCCCTCCTTATCTCATTCATTCAATTCCTCTATATTTCCCCCCAGCTTCCTCTTTTATCAAGGCCGGGGCTGCCATTAAGGCAAAGGGGTCAATTGCCCCAGGGCCCCCGACCACGGGCGGGCCCCCAGACCCCCTAGGTGGTCTCGCCCCCCTGACTGCTTCCAAGTCCCTGGGGCCCCTGCATGATGTGTGGCTGCATAGTAATTACTCGACCTTCCCGGCAGCTGCTCCATCCGCGTTCTGTCTTCAGCCTCGCTTCCTGCCTCTTGTCCATAATCCAGTGCAGGTTATGTGTAAATGACATGGACCGCATGGAGAAGAGGCAGGCAGCGAGGCTGAAGACAGAGAATGGACAGAGCAGCTGCTGGGACAACCACACATCGTGCAGGGGCTCTGGGGACTCGGGAGCAGTCGGGGAGACCACCTGGGGGTGTGGTAGCTGGGGGCTAACTTTATGGGGGAGGGTGCCCAGGTTAGGTTTGCCCCTGGGCCCTGGTGCCACTTAAACCAGCCCTGTCTGTTCTCTCCCTCCTCTCGTTCAGTTCCTCTGCATTTCCCCAGCCTTCTTTGTTGTCTGTCCCCCTCCTTCTCTCATTCTTTTCTGGGTGCCCAAATTTCAGGGTGCCCTTTTTGACGTATGCCAATTGTCTGTCCCCCTTTATCTATATTTCCCCCAGCCTCCTATGTTATCTGCCTCCCTCCTTCTCTCATTCAGGTCCTCTATATTTCCCCAGCCTCCTCTGTCATCTGCCTCCCTCCTTCTCTCATTCAGGTCCTCTATATTTCCCCCAGCCTCCTATGTTATCTGCCTCCCTCCTTCTCTCATTCAGGTCCTCTATATTTCCCCAGCCTCCTCTGTCATCTGCCTCCCTCCTTCTCTCATTCAGGTCCTCTATATTTCCCCCAGCCTCCTATGTTATCTGCCTCCCTCCTTCTCTCATTCAGGTCCTCTATATTTCCCCCAGCCTCCTATGTTATCTGCCTCCTTCCTTCTCTCATTCAGGTCCTCTATATTTCCCCCAGCCTCCTCTGCTGTCTCCCTCCTTCTCTCATTCAGGTCCTCTATATTTCCCCCAGCCTCCTCTGTTGTCTGTCTCCCTCTTTCTCTCATTCAGGTCCTCTATATTTCCCCCAGCCTCCTCTGTTATCTGCCTCCCTCTTTCTCTCATTCATGTCCTCTATATTTCCCCAGCCTCCTCTGTTGTCTCTCTCTCTTTTTTCGCTCCCATCTCCTCCCTCTCTTATTTCTATCTTCCTCTCCTCTTCTAATTCTGCTTGTTGGAAAACACTTTCCTGTCACTAATGGTGACTCAGACATGGAAACACCTCTAATTTATTGATCCCGAGGCAGGAGGGGAGCCTCAGAGGCATTAAGCATCCATAGGTACACTGGAATGTCACAGGCTAATTGACACAGTAGCAGCAAATGGCTAATAATGAGTTTTCTGTGACAATATCATCCATCAGGCAGCAGGAACAGCCCAGGATGAGCTCTCTGCACATAGGAGACATTACAGACTGAGAAGCTTCACTCAATCAAGGCCACTGGTGGGGCCGCCGTCTGATATCTTCTCGGGGAATAGAAAAGCCTTTTTCTGGGGATGATTTTCCAAGTAACTCACCAAAGGAATGTAAAAAAATCAATGTCCACCTCCTGCACAGAGCGCTCAGGCCTCCTCTGAGGCCCTCCATTATCCTGCTCAG
Source organism: Hyperolius riggenbachi (assembly GCF_040937935.1). Taxonomy (NCBI): domain Eukaryota; kingdom Metazoa; phylum Chordata; class Amphibia; order Anura; family Hyperoliidae; genus Hyperolius; species Hyperolius riggenbachi. Next base: position 278,279,832 of record NC_090652.1, on the reverse strand, counting down.
TATAATTGAACAGATGGACGGGTTTATTTTGGCTTGGTACATATGTAAAACATAAGCAATATTTAAGCTGGGTGTATCCAAAGTCCCGTCCCCCAGGAGGACATATCGCTCTCATTCATTGCACTCAGTATTGGAATTACATCCCATTCACTAGTCTGTGAGTCTCTGTTCTGCATGTGGCCCAGCTAAGGCCTGGTATAAGCTGGCAGCTCCAGTAAGTCATACATAGTGCTTTGGGGTATTTGAGGTCTATTTATACACAGGGCCGGTTCTAGACTTTTTGATGCCTGAGGCAAACTTGTGAGGATGCCCCCCGATTTGGAATGATCGCACAGCACCCGACAATTTGCTCTGCTTCATTAAACTACTTTACTGTAGCAGCTATGTCCAAAAAGCTGTCCCTGCTGCCACTCGTCATGGCCGATCGCGCGCTCTCCCACAGGAACACATTCATTGATCTTATTCCACGTATGAAAGCCCGATGCCATCTACGAGATGGCTCCGTCTTTCACAAAGCCCATACTGCGCATACGGAAGATATGTGCGAGGATATCTTGTGGCCTGATAGTAAAATTACATGTACAAACATATTTATTTAGGGACTGAACTTTTTAATATGTATGTCAAGAAGGTATATTACAGTTACTTTTTAAATTATGGGCTTGTAAATAGTGACGGATGCAAAACTAAAAAAATGCACCTTTATTTCCAAATAAAATATTGGCACCGTATATTGTGATAGGGATATAAATGAAATGGTGTAATAACCGGGACAAATGGACAAATAAAATATGTGGGTTTTAATTATGGTAGCATTTATTATTTTAAAACTATAGTGGCCGAAAACTGAAAAATAATGAATGTTTTCAATTTTTTTCTTAATCTTCCCATTAAAATGCATTTAGAATAAAATGGCAAAGAAAGCGTGACGCGGTCTTAAAGTAGTTAAGGGGTAAGCCCATTAATTTATCTGTATGCTTTTAGGTTGTGGGAGGAAATCAAAGAACCTGGAGGAAGCCCACTCAGGCACAGGGAGAGCACACAAACTCCGTACAGATAGAGCCCTGGCTGGGATGTGAAACCGAGGTCCCAGCCCTTTAAGGTGAGAGTGCTAACCACTACGCCACCGTGCAGCCCAGTTGTTATAACGTCTGCTGCCTGTGCTCAGTGTACTGGTAATGTGGGTTTTTATTTTTACCCCGGAGGGCCCCTTTATCTGCATAGGTTCCCTTTAGTTTCCCTACATTGTCTTTCCCCTAATTCTTATCCCCATAGACAGCTGCCTCAGGTTGGCAGTTTATAGGCCTCTTATTTCTGGGAATCAGCAGCTGGGGATGATGCTGCGTTCATTCCATCCATATATTATAACCTCACTTCAAGGAGAAAGTAGTTCTGGCTGTAAACGTGAAGCATATTTCCTCCTCAGCAGACAAATGTTCCCTGCTACCCCCAGCGAAGGTGAAACCACAGGAGACCCTCATATAATGTTCCCCCATAGCGCGGAGTGACGCGGGCGGCCCTCCCTCCCCCGCTTCCAGCAGCATCGGCACAGAAACCACATGTGTGTATTTTTCTTTTCTGCGCGGTGGTGAAATCGCCCGTCATTACCCCCGGGCGGGCGGCGGGCTTCCATTCCACAACCTGAGCCTCTTAGGTACAATTGTTTTTGGAAAGAATCCTTGGGCTCTCCTCCTCGGATTTTCTCTTTCCTCCCAGTCTCCTGGGCACAAGTGAAATATGTGCGGCCAGAAACTATGTGCTGGCTTCTGGAATATACTCCTCAGGCCCGCATGTACAAATGTGTGTGTGTTTTCTGGTGACAGAATGATTAAACATCATTGTGGAGAATTCCTCCACCCTGACTTGTGTGTCCTTACAAGGTGTGTCTGCTTCTCATACAGACTGACAGCGGCTCTGCTTTCACTGTACTCCAATGCCGTCAGCAGAATGCGGAGATAAACTCTTACAGATAAAGGGGGAAGGAGGGGAATTGATCAAATCCTTGTGTTCTCTTTTTTTCTTCTGGGTTCCCACTTTGTGCGTGAAATTACTTTCCAGAGATAAGAAAGTTTAGTTGAAATGTGAAAAAAGGCTCATACACATGTGCAACTATTACGACCAGCTATGGTGCAAACATGACCTGTTGGCGATGGTTGGGTGTGCGTATATGTGACAAACGACTAGACGAGTGACTGATAACAGGTAGTTTGCCCGATCTAACCGGTGGATCAACTTACGCGACTGTTGGGCTGATATCGGGCAGTTGATCTGCAGTTCAGCTGTGGTGAAGTAGGCTTCAGGATGTACGAGAGTGTCCTGCAAGCGCCAGAGCAATCTCCTCCTAGGAGTTAAATGTAGATTCAGGTTAGCACACCGGCTTATAGATGCAATCATTCTGTTTATTGCTTCATCAGCACATAATGCATGACAATTGTTTTAGGGCCACTGAGGGTCCCCATTCTTCAGAAAGTGCAGAAAAACATGTTGTTTTCCTGCACTTTCTGAAGAAGGGGACCCTCCGTGGCCCCGAAATAATTGTCATGTATTATGTGCTGATGAAGCAATAAACAGAAATGTTGCATCTACAAGCCGGTGTGCTAACCTGAATCTACATTCAACTGCATATTAGTTTGGTGACTTGGCACCTAAAGTTATGCACCCATACTTTGGGTAAGGTGTGCCACCCTTGCAACCTTTTGGACTCCTGAGGAGTTAGATACAGAATGGTGTTGCCACCAGTGCAGATCTTGCGTAGTAATGGCAGCAGGTGGGTGTGAGAGCATCTTACAGTGTTCTCCCCAGAATTTTTTTCCAGCCGGGTGGCAGGAAAAATTAGTCGGGTGGGGCGGGATGAGAGAATGCAGGGCCGGTGCTTCTGTGTGCAACTCTGCTTACAGATGTTGATCCAGGGATTTTATCTGATTGCCATCTGGAGTCAGGAAGGAATTTTTCCCTTTTGGGGCTAATTGGACCATGCCTTGTGGGTTTTTTTTCGCCTTCCTCTGGATCAACAGAGGTATGTGGGGGATGGGCTGGAGTTGTACTTTGTACTGGTTGAACTCGATGGACGTATGTCTTTTTTCAACCAAAATAACTATGTAACTAAGAATAGCAGGAGGTGAGCTGATAACAACCGGGTGCTAACCAAAACTAGCCAGGTGGAGCACCCGGCTAAAAGAGCCTGGGGAGAACACTGAGCTACCTGAGGCAAAGACTTTTGGACAATGGCTTTGGTCTAAGAAGGGCGGAAAAGAAATTCCTTATTTCCAAGGAAAGCATCAAGGACAGACTGAGATTCTACAAGAGGTGCAATGACTGGACAACAGAAGTCTGGAGCAAAGTTCTTTGATGAAGCCTCCTTTCAGCCATTTTGATAATTGATTGCCTGGAAAAGAAAAAGTAAAAGATATGAGTCCTCTATCTTTCCAATCCTGAGATAATCCAATAGGGTTGTTTCCCGTTTAAAGTGGACCCAAATTAAAAATACAAGATTTCAGAAATTAAATCTATTTTCTAAATTATAATAATAAATAGCAGGCTTTTTTTCAGATGCATGATGACAAATATAAAATATTTTACATTTATTGGAGGAACCCCTCCCTTCCTTTAATATTGCCGGGACAGAATCTGGCAAACTGGTGGAGTAGGTGGTGTCCGGCAAAGAAGGAATTGCTAATGGCTGCCACCTGTATAACCCGAGTTATGAAAAGAGATGGGTGAAAAGCATGCACTGAAATGCTCATAGGCTTGAAGGAGTGTTCATTTATCTTTGTATGTGTCAGTGGTGCAACTAAACATTTTGAATTAAACATTTTTTTGGTTTGGGTCCGCTTTAAGAAATGGGCCGACTAACTCAGGAATAAAGAATGGTATCAAAACGTCCTCCAAGAGCAACTTCTCCCAACAATCCAATTGCAATTGAAGAATTGGAGGTAAGAAGCACTTCTATACTGATGTAGCGATGTGCCTGGTCTGTTGGTTCCTCAGCACAACAAACCAAGAATAGTCAATGAAGTGATGAGACCGGCACCATTTAATGATAATTATTTCTCTTTATGTTTCGGAGGGTATACCTCCTTTTTCAAGCTTGCTATCTCTCTAATGATCAGTCACATACATTGTTCACATTTATATATTGTTGCAACATGGAGATTCAACCGAAAACACGCATTGCAGCTGCCTCTGGTGACTTAGTTCTCGGTATACGGACCTGATGGGGAACTTCAGTATTATGTAGATGCGTGTGCAAGAGTCACGCCCTCTCAATCCAGGTTCAGCTTGATGGTGATCTATGTACTACAAGGATGATAGATTGCAAGTGGCTCAGCGGTCAAATCATTGAAATTTTGGACTCGTTGCCAGAAACCTCCCCAGATCTTTATCCCATGGAGAACCTGTGGTCCAATCTCAAACAGCAGGTGGCCCAACAGAAGCCCACTAATTGTGATAATTAATGATTATATCCGGTATGCCGCAGCGAATTGCAGAAGTCGTAAAGAAGAAAGGTCAACAGGCTAAACACTGACTATACATACAGTGTGTTGCAAAAGTATTCGGCCCCCTTAAAGTTTTCCACATTTTGTCATATTACTGCCACAAACCTGAATCAATTTTATTGGAATTCCACATGAAAGACCAACACAAAGTGGTGTACATGTGAGAAGTGGAACGAAAATCATACATGATTCCAAACATTTTTTACAAATAAATAACTGCAAAGTGGGGTGTGCATAATTATTTGGCCCCCTTTGATCTGAGTGTAGTCAGTTGCCCATAGACATTGCCTGATGAGTGCTAATGACTAAATAGAGTGCACTTGTGTGTAATCTAATGTCAGTACAAATACAGCTGCTCTGTGAGGGCCTCAGAGGTTGTCTAAGAGAATCTTAGGAGCAACAACACTGTGAAGTCCAAAGAACACACAAGACAGGTCAGGGATCAAGTTATTGAGAAATGTAAAGCAGGCTTAGGCTACAAAAAGATTTCCAAAGCCTTGAACATACCACGGAGCACTGTTCAAGCGATCATTCAGAAATGGAAGGCGTATGGCACAACTGTAAACCTACCAAGACAAGGCCATCCACCTAAACTCACAGGCCGAACAAGGAGAGCGCTGATCAGAAATGCAGCAAGAGGCCCATGGTGACTCTGGACGAGCTGCAGAGATCTACAGCTCAGGTGGAGGAATCTGTCCATAGGACAACTATTAGTTATGCACTGTACAAAGTTGGCCTTTATGGAAGAGTGGCAAGAAGAAAGGCATTGTTAACAGAAAAGCATAAGAAGTCCCGTTTGCAGTTTGCCACAAGCCATGTGGGGGACACAGCAACCATGTGGAAGAAGGTGCTCTGGTCAGATGAGACCAAAATGGAACTTTTTGGCCAAAATGCAAAACGCTATGTGTGGCATAAAACTACCATTGCACATCACTCTGAACACACACCATTCCCACTGTCAAATATGGTGGTGGCAGCATCATGCTCTGGGGGTGCATCTCTTCAGCAAGGACAGGGAAGCTGGTCAGAGTTGATGGGAAGATGGATGGAGCCAAATACAGGGCAAACTTGGAAGAAAACCTCTTGGAGACTGCAAAAGACTTGAGACTGGGGCGGAGGTTCACCTTGCAGCAGGACAACCTTCCATGGATCCAGATGCTATGAGCAGCTACAGACCTGTCTCCAACCTCCCCTTCTTAGGTAAAGTTATTGAAAAGGCTGTCTATCTGCAACTTGAAACCAGGCTGTCAGTAAACAACATCCTGGACCCTCTACAATCTGGCTTTAAGAAACACCACAGCTGTGAAACAGCCCTCATCCAAGTCTGCAACGATCTGCTCATGGCAAGGGACAGAGGGGAATGCTCCATCCTAATCCTGTTGGATCTCTCAGCTGCTTTTGATACAGTTGACCATGAAATCCTGCTTAACAGACTGCAGGAGTACTGTGGCATCAGTGGATCAGTCCTCCAGTGGTTCAGATCATTCCTGACTGACAGAACACAGAGAGTATCCCTAGGACCTATAATGTCCAAACCTGCACCTCTACAATTCGGAGTGCCACAAGGATCAGTCCTATCCCCTCTGCTGTTTGCAATCTACATGTTGCCACTCGGTACACTTATCCAACGACATGGCCTGACGTACCACTGCTACGCCGATGACACACAGCTATACCTGTCCTTCAAACCTGGTGGAACAGACCCTACCCCAAAAATAAACTCTTGCTTAGCTGAGCTTCAGGCATGGATGAATGATAACTGGTTGAAACTGAATGCTGACAAAACTGAGGTCCTGTTTGTCCAAAGCCAGTGCTCGCCATCAAAACAGCTCTATCCTAAAGCAACACCAATCAGGATTGGGAATTCAGACATAAACAGCTCCAACCTTGTGCGCAGCCTTGGCATACTAATCGATGGGGAATTGAGTTTCAGAAACCAAATTTCATCTGTAGTTAAATCTTCCTTCTTTCATCTGAAGAACATTGCAAAGATTAAACATCTGATTCCCCCAGAGGATCTTCAAACCCTAGTCCACGCCTTCATCACATCACGGCTGGACTACTGCAATGCCCTTTATGCTGGCCTCCCCAAAAAAGACTTGCGTCGCCTGCAATTAGTGCAGAATGCTGCTGCCAGATTGCTAACAAACCAGCCTCGCCACTGTCACATTACACCGATCCTTCGCTCACTGCACTGGCTACCAGTAGAATGGAGAATACTCTTCAAGATTGGACTGCTGACATTCAAATCCCTGCACAATCTGGGCCCTGGATACATGAAGGACTTGCTGAAGCTGCACCACACCTCTCACAACCTCAGATCAGCAAGTTCTATAAACTTGGTCACTCCCAGAGTGCACCTCAAAAAATCTGGAGACAGAGCCTTCTGTCATGCTGCCCCTACTCTTTGGAACTCCCTACCACACCCAGTAAAGACAGCACCATCCCTGGAGCTATTCAAATCCAGACTGAAAAGCCACCTGTTTAGCCTGGCATTTCCAGATTTATAAAATTCTTCCCCTGTACCACGATGGTCGGAGCCATGCTTATGCGCTTTGAGTCCCACGGGAGAAAAGCGCTTTACAAATGTTATTTGTTGTTGTTGTTGTTGTTGACAATGACCCTAAACATAAAGCCAGGGCAACAATGGAATGGTTTAAAACAAAACATATCTATGTGTTAGAATGGCCCAGTCCAAGTCCAGATCTAAATCCAATCGAGAATCTGTGGCAAGATCTGAAAACTGCTGTTCACAAACGCTGTCCATCTAATCTGACTGAGCTGGAGCTGTTTTGCAAAGAAGAATGGGCAAGGATTTCAGTCTCTAGATGTGCAAAGCTGGTAAAGACATACCCTAAAAGACTGGCAGCTGTAATTGCAGCAAAAGGTGGTTCTACAAAGTATTGACTCAGGGGGCTGAATAATTACGCACACCCCACTTTGCAGTTATTGATTTGTAAAAAATGTTTGGAATGATGTATGATTTTCGTTCCACTTCTCACATGTACACCACTTTGTATTGGTCTTTCACGTGGAATTCCAATAAAATTGATGCAGGTTTGTGGCAGTAATGTGACAAAATGTGGAAAACTTCAAAGGGGCCGAATACTTTTGCAACCCATTGTACATGTGAGCAAACATGACCATTTACATGTTGACAAAATTTTTGTGAAACTGCACATTTTTTTGCCCAGATGGAATTATTTCCCAAAAATATATAAGCATGAGAAAACCCATTTTCACACAGGTAAACATTTTTGTGAAAATATCTGGGCATTAGAAAACTCTCTTTTGCATGCGCTGAAGTATATACGGTAAGCAGTCTATGGGCATGAGAGTGCACTGATTATTATTATTATTTAGTATTTCTATAGTGAAGACATTTTCCACAAGCGCTGTGCAGAGTATATAGTCATGTCACTACCTGTCCCTCAGAGGAGCATACAATCTAATCCCTACCATAGACATATGTCCAATGAGTCTATGGCCAATTTTTAGGGGGAAGCCAGTTAACTTTTCTGTATGTTTTTGGGATGTGGGAGGAAACCAGAGTACCCCGGAGGAAACCCACACAGACATGGGGAGAACATCAGCCATCAGACTCGCCCCCCCACCTTTAATACCTTCAAATAGGCTCTCAAGACTCACCTTTTCATGCTCGCATACCCCCCTACTCCAGCACCATAATACTTTCTGTTATGCAGGGCATACACGGCTAGATAGTGCGCCGATATCGAGCCAGCGGCTCAATCCGGCACGTCACCGCTCGTCCGCGCGGATCAATTCCCGCTCGTCCCCGCGGGCGCTTTCTAATCAGCGCTTTGTTTTTTCTATTGTTCTGCCTGCCGGTATCGAGCGCGGAATCGATCCGGCGGGCAATTGGACCTGTCGGAAATTATCAATCGAGCCATCAGCGGCTCAATTGATAAGAAGAAATGAGCTGTGTATGCCCAGCATTAGACACCCTCTCAACAGATGCACCTATTGTCTCCACCCCCACCCTTTTAAGGGTGTGTACAGTCTGTTGGCAGACTGATAAAGCTGTTTCTGAACGATCCGCTCAGCGGATCATTCCGAAACAGCCTAATCAGTCTGCTGACAGACTGTACACACGCTCTACTGTTGGGAGAACGCCCGCCCAGCGGGAGGGTCTGACGGACCGATTGTTCTTTACAGTAGTGTGTGTGTACGCACCTTTAGATTGTAAGCCTCTGGCAGGGCCATCTCCCTTAGTGTTTCCAGCTTGATTATGCAATCTTACTGTCAATCACCACTCTTGTGGACTAGGACAGTCTCTATTTTGACCTATGACACTACTGTTATCAAATCATTTGCATGATCTTGTTTTGTTGTGGGTTTCCTGTATGTCCTACCTTGTAGGTTAACCCATTTATCTATTGTGCAGCGCTACGTAATATGTTGGCGCTTTATAAATACAATAAATAATAATAATAACATAGAAACTCCTTGCAGATAAGGCCCTGCCTAGGATTCAAACTGGGAACCAATACTCCACCATGCTGCCCAGATAGGTATTTGTATGAAAATATATGGCAAAAATACACTTTCACCAATGGCATTGAATTCAATGGGTATGAGAAGAAAGTCCTTTTTCACAAAAATGTGTATCTCACCCACATCCATTACATTTTCGCGATATTAGATCAGGTGAACATTCTAATTACGATACGTAAATGACTGACGAAAATCCAAGCAAATTTTGATGAGTGAACGTATACACATATAAGTCTGGTATAATTACGCTCACACTTTTAAAATACTAGCTGACATTTTAGTGCTGTTTATAAACAGGCCCCTCAGCGGACCCAGCAGCATATTTTTGAAGTTGGTCTATTTTTACAGCGCACTGAAGTTTGCCCTTCTGAAGTTACACGGTATTTGAATTTTTGATGGTATTAAGGAAGTGGGGAGAGGAGAGAGAGAAATATGTGACCCCACATGTGACATCCTTTGTGCTGAGAGATGCAGAAACATTTAAGACTGGCCGTCTCTGGAGCCCTGCCGGCAGCGCCTGTCACTGTCTGCTTCAGAGGTGAAGCCCCAGTGTATAGTGTGTGCTCTGCCTGCTGCAGACAGGTGAGAGAGAACCACGCTACACGTCTGCATTCCTCTGCAGAATAACAGACTACGCACAGGCACTTCTCAACTTTATTGCTGTATTTACAAACAGACACAGAACATCTATGTTGCGATTTTCTCCTGGCGGACTTAAACGCTGCTGTTTGTTGAAGGAACCCTAAGCAGAGGAAGAAAATGAGAATCTGAACTTACCTGGGGCTTCCTCCAGCCTCCCATAGCCTGCAAGATGCCTTGGCGTCCTCTGGGTCCCTTCCGTGGTCCCACTGGCGGCGCCGTTAGGTACGCAACTTCTTCCTGCGCATGCATGGTTCACTCTTTTAAGAACCGTGCAAGTGCAGGACGCTTACAGTGATGGGCACATGATTGAGCAGGTTGTACAGATGGGCTGTGCATGCACAGTTGCGCACTACTTTGGCACCTAACGGAGCCGCCAGTGGAACCGCGAAGTAGACCCAGAGGACGCAGAGGGGCCTCGCAGGCTACGGGGGGCTGGAGAAAGCCCCAGGTAAGTTCAGATTTTCATTTTCTTCCTCTGCTCGGGTTCCCTTTAAATACTATGGTGGTTGGAAATGCCAATTTCTGATTCCAACGAAATTCCCGCTTTCCGAAAAATGACTTTCCCATTACATGAATTTCTGCAGAAATACGATTTCTGCATATTTTTGAAGAATGTTCATTTTTGGGGGGTCAATAAAGTTAGTTAATTGTAAAGGTAAAATAACATACATTTGGGAATCCGCCATTGTTTGCGACTGTACGCTATTTTGCCAAAACCACGTTTGGCGACCGCAGTAAACTTCTGCATTCTCTGATTTCCTTGGAGAAATTTTGAATTCTCTCGTCTAAAATTACCGTGGTAATCCGATTTCCTCTGAAACATTCTACGTTCTCTGATTGGGCCAATGCTTCCGAGTCCTGTGATTGGGCTAAAAATTCTGCGTTGCGGTAATGCGGTATTTCCGCAGAATTACGATTTCCCCACTCTGATTTCCACATATCAGTTTCCACTGCGGTAAGCCCATTTCTGATAGGAAATTAGCATTGGCAATTTTCCCACCATCCCTATGAAGTACTCACTGATTTGGTTTACCATATCTCAAGTTGCCTGAACATTTATAACTTGCACCCCAGAATCGCATATTAAAGTGGTCCGCCAAACAAAAATTCACAGACTTTTTTTTCAATGCCCAAATCAAAGCTGAATTTTGTATGAATTGTGTCAACTTAGCAGAAAATCATCCTGAGGCACAACTCACAATGATATATTCAAAAGATACTGCACCAAGAGAGGCTCCTCCCCCTTCTGGCAATCAGTCAGAGAAGAAGAGAATAGGAAAAGTTAAAGGGAATATGAAGCAAGAGGTATATGGTATATGACACAAAATTTTTTTGGAAGAAGACTCGATTCACCGGGAGTCAGAAATCCTTCAGAGACTGCCACCGGGACCCAGGAGAAGGCCGGAGCTGCGACGATGGACACAAATGACTCCTGGAAGAAGCCCCGGGTAAGTAAGACTAGATTTAATTATTCACCTCGGATATCCTTTAAGGAGGAACTAAAGAGAGAGGTATATGGAGGCTGTCATGTTTATTTCCTTTTAAGCAATACCAGTTGCCTGGCAGCCCTGCTGATCCTCTGCCTCTAATACTATTAGCCATAGCCCCTGAAAAAGCATGCAGCAGATCAGGTGTTTCAGACTTTAAAGTCAGATCTGACAAGACTAGCTGCATGCTTGTTTCTGGTGTTATTCAGATACTACTGCAGAGAAATAGACCAGCAGGGCTGCCAGGCAACTGGTATTGATTAAAAGGGAATAAATATGGCAGCCTCCGTATACCTCTTACTTCAGTTCCCCTTTAAGGAAGAATTATAGTGAAAATAACGTAATAAAAAAAATACTTTTTTAAAACCATATTAATATATCAATTATTTAGCCAGTGTTTGCCCATTGTAAATTCTTTCCTCTCCCCGATTTACATTCTGAAATTTATCACAGGGGGTGACATCTTTACTGCTGTCAGGTGTAGCTCTGCTGAATGTTCGTTTACTGAAAATTCCAAAGCCCGTACAAAATATACCTGGTTTCCCAGAATGCTCTGGGAGGAGAATTTCACATAGCTAAACAGCCTAGGCTACAAATCACTGGAAGAGTGGGGTTAAATACCAATATACCGCAAAAACAGCGATATATAGATATAAGAAGTGTTTCTGATGTGGAAATCAGGGATATAAACATAAGAGTGGATATCCTGAATAATTTACTGCATTATACAGTGCCTCTTTAATACATATATGTTGTACACATAAACAGATCATGTAAGAACCTGTGTTTATGTGAGTTGCTGACAATTGTTGTCAGCTGGAAAATGATGTTTATATCACTCTCTCTCTCTAGGTGGCAGTGTTTAGATGCAGTAGCTGTGTTTTGATGATACATTTACTAAATGAAGACCCTGATGTTCCTTTCTTTGTTATCTTCTGCATTTCCTGTAGAACTTCCCCCCAACAAAAATCTATATGGACGTATTTACTGCATTGGATGACAATAGGACTGAACTAAAGTAATTCTACTCATTCCATTTCACCTATTCAGTAAGGAGTTCAAGGCAAGACTCCCTAACACTGCAGGGTGGCCTCTTGTGCGCATCCCAATAGCTGCAGATCTTGAGCGCTTTGAGGCCGACAGGAGAAAAGTGCTATACAAATGTTCAGGTTATTATTTTGGATTATTACCTAATGGTGAACGGAACTACAGAATAACTAGATTCTCCTAACATGCAAATGCCAACTGAACAGGAAGAGGAAGCTGCTGACTCCTAAGCTGCTAAACCGTTACATGATATTGATGAACTCACACAGCCTAATAGCCACACCTTAGTGGTTGATGGCAAGTGGATTTCATTGTCTAGCCCTGGAGTCACCTTCCTGTTGGCCATCAGTAAGGGCTCGGTCATCAGTAAGGGCTCGGTAAGTGGCGCTTTTGGACTTTTTTAAGCGTTGACAATTTTTCAAAAGCGCTCTAAAAGCAGCTGCATCATGCTTTCCTATGGTGTAGTTCAGATAGGGGCGTTCCGTGCGCTGTCAGTTGACATAATTGCTGCATGGACCATTTTCAAAGTGATTTGCCCTTAATAGAAATTATAGGATAAATGCAAAATATTCACAAAATCGCTTTGTGCAGCGATTGCGTTTTTAAGCATAAATGCATTGTATTTATTATTTTCTGGAACTTGTGTCAGGGAGTGAATTAAAAAAACACTCTGGAAAAGCGCTTTTAACAAAAAGGCACTGCCTAACCAAGCGCCGGGAAAGGGAAAAAAATGTCTAAAAAAACTGCCATCGTGAACAGACACGCGAGCGGAACGCAATGGGAACGAGGCCTTATAGTACTTTGTTAGGTTAATTTGCTGTGGACACTACTTAGTAGTGATGAGCAGAAATTACGCCTATGTGTAATTACGCATCGTAATTCGCAATTAGTCGCTTTCACAGTGCCACGTTGCGGAGCTGCGCTATAAAGTCTTATGACGCAGCTTACCGCACTGCAATGATAATCCTATGGGCCGTTCACAGTGCAACGTTATCGTCCCGTTGTAAATCTTGCGTTGTGGTAACTCACAGCGACTTTAACCCTGCATTAAACCGCAACGTCCCACTGTGAATATACCCTATAAAACATTTTTCTTTGCATTTTTAAAATCGATTTTCTCAAAAACTACAAGGTTTGAACAATTATTTTTTTTACTTATATCCACTATTCTTCTTCCGAGCTGGTTCACCGCAGGTCCTGAAACATATCCGTGGCTCAATTTTTAAAACCTGATCAAGGCAGAAATTAGCTGGAGCGGGAAAGTTGGGACTGCGGCGAGGGGGAGGTGCCCCCTCCCCACGGCTGACCCGCTTCCTGCCTGCTCGCATGGCGCCCCCACCCACGGCTAGGGCTGGGGATGTTTCCACAGACTGGAAAGTCCCTGCAAAAAAAGCATTTTCTCTCAAAAATGAGAGAAAAAAATTGTTTACAAAAACGGATCCGTTTTAAACAGATCCATTCTGCAGGGGGCAAGTGGGAACTTACTCTAACCTATGTAGCAATTTTGGTAGTATTAGCATGTATGGGGGCTTTGCTATTCGCCACCAAAGTCAGCACGAAATTACACATAAATTACGCATAAATTACGCATAGATTCATGCGTAATTACGAATTATAAAACAAAGTCAATTGAATTAAAGAGGAACTTCAGTGAAAATAATGTAGTAAAAAAAGTGCTTCATTTTTACAATAATTATGTATAAATGATTTAGTTAGTGTTTGCCCATTGTAAAATATTTCCTCTCCCTGATTTACATTCTGACATTTATCACATGGTGACATTTTTACTGCCTAGGGCTCGCTACATGATAGCCGCTGCTCAGCGGCATCCCCCCAGCCCCTCCGATCCCTCCTGCGATCAGGAAATCCCGTTCAAAGAACGGGATTTCCTGGAGGGCTTCCCCCGTTGCCATGGTGACGGGCGGGATGACGTCATCGACGTTGTGACGTCAAAGAGAGTCCCGATCCACCCCTCAGCGCTGCCTGGCACTGATTGGCCAGGCAACGCACGGGGTCGGGGGGGGCGCGGCGAGTGGCGGCTAATCGGCGCGGAGCGGCAGCGATCGGAGTGCACGGGCAGCTAGCAAAGTGCTAGCTGCGTGTTGCAAAAAAAAAAATAATTATGCAAATCGGCCCAGCAGGGCCTGAGAAATCCTCCTGCTTTTGCATAGATAACAAGTGAAGTATTTTTTAACTCTTCCTGTACTGGAAAACAATATGAGACTCTTTTCTTTGCTACTAATGTTCTATTACTGTACTATACACACAATTCTTTATCTCCTAAGTTTACTTTCAGGTTTGATTTAAGAAATGATTTATCAATCTAACAGCCGCACCTCATTCTCTACAAATGTCAGGTATTGATGTAGCTGTATTTTCTGCTCCACTCTGCACAGCCGAGTTACTAATAGGAGGGACAATGTTTATGGCTTCATATTCACTCGCTGGGGTTAGCTTCATAAAATGTGAGGCATGCTGGACCAGTGACTTTCCCCAGGGTTCTCATTACAACATATCCGTATCACAACCAGAGCGAGGCTCACATTCTGTGCACAATGCGTGCCTGCTGGCCAACACACAATGTTCTATTGTCAGAGGAGCGGCCCAGGTCTGCTGTTACACTCTGAACTCTCTATGAAAGGAATTACATTTGTGTTCCCCAGCTTGGTCTTCCAGCAGTCTCAGCATTGTCTGCCCCGAACAATGAGCCATGGTACACGGCGCGGTACACAGAGCCGCAGGACTGGAGTCTTATTCACATCTTTTACATCCACACGTGGAAACTGCAGCGGCGGATTCTTAAAGCAGAACGCAATCACATGACATCACCTTTATCATCAATCCAAAAACGAAAAAAAAGGCATTTAAAGAGACACTGAAGCGGAAAAAAAATTATGATATAATGAATTGATTGTGTAGTACGGTTAATTACTAGAACAGCAAAGAAAATATTCTCATATTTTTATTTTTAGTTGTATAGTTTTTTTATAACATTGTATCATTCTTTAATATTTGCAGTTTCCACACTACTCTGCATTCTAAATGATTTTACAGAGCAGGCTAGTGAGCTTTTGAACTGTCCTCTGCAGAAAAAACAATACAGTGCCAGACACTTGAGATAACAAGCTTCAGAAGACAGAGCGTTCTGCGACTTTGAAAGTCGTGGAGCTCAGTGGCTCTTTTGCATAGATAACAACTGGAGTTTCTTAACTTTTCCTGTACTGGAAACAATCTTAGACTTATGTCTCTGCTCCTAATGTTTTATTTCTTAGCTGTACTACACATACAAATCATTATATCATATTTTTTTTTCCGTTTCAGTGTCTCTTTAAGCCCAAATATTTTCCTAGTTTTGTGCTGACAGTCGGTGGCAGAATAAAGCAAAATCATTTCTAAAGTACCTAGTTATCAGCAGTCCTTTTACCATCTACTTCCTGCAGTACAGACTCCCAGACCTGCAGGCTACAAAACTCTCATGGTGTTCAGTCTGTACCCGACCCTTTGCTTTCTAATAACACAAGTTGAGCTTTATGAGCGATACTGCTACATTACTTGCATAAGTAGCGCCGTAGCAGTAAAATCACAGTGTGCTAGTTGCGCAATGTAACTTCATCGTACAGTAAAGTGGACTTCTGCTGTAAATGAAAAAAGGGCACGATAAACATTCATTATGACTTTTCTCTCGCTTTTTTTACCCAATGCAGCAACAGCTGACTACTTAATTAAGAAGCAGGGAAGCATTGCGGCAGCTCTGGAAAGTAACATACTGTGGGTAGCTCTGCAATACTTCTCTCTTCACCTCCCCTTTCTGTGATAGGCTGGCTTAGTGGCACAGGTAGAAGCAGAGTACCCCTCTGTGATAGACTGGCTTAGTGGCACAGGTAGAAGCAGAGTACCCCTCTGGCCACACTATGAGGCTCCTCCCACCCACAGATAACACAATCTAACAGTCTTTGGAGATGCAGAAAATTGCCATGGCAGTTTTTCAGAAAGCGGGTGTGGCTATCCAACAAAACCTATATTTTATGGCAAAAGTGGCTAAACATTTTTTCCTGATACTCTGTTATAACTTCTGTTGCCTGTGCTGATAGTGTATGTTTTATTTTTTCACTGGAGGTCCACTTATAGGCACCCTGCACACTGCATGCGATTCCGATTTTTAATCGGTTTTTACATCCGATTCTGATTTTTAATCGTTACAGCATGCTGCGTTTTTTCCTCCGTTTTTCTGTTGATTGAATTTAGGGAAAATCGGAATTGAAAATCGGAATCGCAAAACAGATTTGCAGTGTTCAGGGAGCCTAAAGGATACCTGAAGTGAACTACACTGTACAAATGGAGGCTCCAGGCATGTATGGGCAGGAGTCCTCATGGCCACCACTCCCCCCCCGTTCACCTCTGTCCCCCTCCATTTCGGTGTAAAAGCCCCTGCAACTGTGCTAAGTTACCCACTACTACGCATGCGCTGGCCCCGCAATGTGTATCCTTGATTGGCTCTGGGCATGTGCATTATGTAAAGACTTGTAGTGCACATGTGCAGAGTGCTTTAGCCACAGAAGCGTGATGAAGGACTCGTGCCGCAGGGCCAGCACATAAGCAGTAGTGCGTAACTTGATACACTTGCTGGGGCTTTCACACACAAAATGGAGGTAAACGGGGGAAGCAGTGGGCATGAGGACTTTTACCCATTCATGCCTGGAGCCTCCATTTATAACGGGGCGTTCACCTCATGCATTATTTAAAGGGAATCAAGCTCCACTTTTTTTACCTGGTTTCATATAGCTATAGGAGCTGCCATGTTCACTCCTCTCCTTCTATCTGTCCATTATTAATGGAAGTAAGACAATAATGGTCTCTGCTAATCTTTTAAATGTAAAAAGAATAGGTAAAAATTAAAGTTTTAACAATGAGCCACATTGTTGGCATGCATTTTTAATGTGCTATTTAGATGCCCTTGGTGCTAAAAGTGGTGCTCGGTTCACTGTAATGAATCAGGGTCTGTGTGCAATTGTCAAGAGGAGGGTGACAGTAAGCTCCTCTTCTGAATCAGGATCCTGATTGTGATGTTTGCAACTTCTGACATGGAAGCCCTAAGTAGCTTGGGGCTCCGCCGGACAGTTGGCCAAAGTCCCCTTATGGTAGCGCCATCCTTACCCTCTGCAGCCAATCAAATTCAAAGCTGCCCTGGAAACTGGAAATTGCAGAATGAAAGATAGAATTTCACTGTTGCTGGGCAAAACACAACGTTCTTACTTTGACTAAAGGGATCCCTCTACATGCGTGTTTATTGGGTGGTCACCATGATTAATGGCGTGCTGTCACGGGTAGTCAGGCCAGCCCTCTATCTCACTTCCCACTTGTACTCCGAGAGGTGAATGTAGACAGGCCTGATCAAGGGGAGGTTTCTAGAAAGAGTTGATAGTATAATTGCGGTGAGTCATTTTCTTTCTAACCGTACAAAGTAATTATCATTCCGATGGGTTGTCGAGACGCCAATGCACCGAGGAGGGACCTGTCCTTGCACAATGCACTTTCTTCAGGGCCAAGCTATGTGAAAGTCACGTGTGTAATTAGGGGGCCTGCAGCAGCTGGGCTGGTAGACTTCTCTCTGCATCCAGGATCTCAGCCAGCTCTGTGCCAGGCAGCAGGGAAACATGGACACGTTTTGATTAGTATCGCTCCCCACTGATGTCATGCTGCACAAGTCCGCGCACGCCGCCTCACATGGTGCGCTCGCATGCTGCGTGACTGCGTCTACCAGCATAGCAGTCCCAGGAAACTGATAGCTTTTAGTTTAGCCTATAGAGCAGCTTTCTATAGCTTGTTACATGATGTTTAGTCTAAACACTCTCCTCCAGATCTTCAGCTTTGTATCTTAAAGATGTCACGGACGGTGCCCACACACGTCGCCATTTTAGGTTCTCGATAATCCAGGCCATTTGCATATTCTATTTCAGGAGATATTTGAATGATCTGGAGCTTAAAAAAAAAATCTCTTGTAGGGTGAGGCCCCCGGAATGCAGAATCGCAATTCCAGTAAATGAGAATCGTGACGCAATCGTCGGGAAAATGCTGCATGTTTGCGATTGGGGATAATCGCAAATACTCCGCAATCACTGAGAGTAATCCCATAGGCTTACTTGTGCAGCGCTTGTGCAGTAGTGCTTTGCTTATTGCCAGCGATCAGCAAAGTGAGACTCACGGGCGCTAACAGGGGCGTAGCAATAGCCATAGCAGCCATAGCAACTGCTATGGGGCACTGGAGAGGAGAGGGCCCAGGTGGTACTTGATGCGATCACTTTGTTTCTCCACCCTCTGACTTTGCATTGAAATGTAAATTGCCTAGTTAACTCAAATTAATAGGGTGTGGGCAGGTGGCATTGCTCAAGAGTGCCTAGATGTGATGGTCCCATAAAAATTTTGCTACGGGGCCCCATAGTCTTTGGCTACACTACTGGGGGCTTAGCACCCAAGTGGGAATGGGCTCTGAACCAGCCCTCATGATTCTTGCCTGTCTCTTGGTATGCGTGAAAAAGGGCGCCGTGAAAATAGAGCCCCGGCTGGATAATGAAATCTGATCACGATAAACATCATTGTCTAACTTGGTTAACGATAAATACGTATGTAAAAACAGATGGTAAATAATAACGAAAAGATATTAACGTTAAAAATCGTAATTCAACAATACAGCTTAACCCAACCCTACTATCACACAGAACCCTCCCCTGGTGGTGCCTAACCCTAACCACCCCCCTGGTGGTGCCTAACCCTAACCACTGCCCTGGTGGTGCCTAACCACCCCCTGGTGGTGCCTAACTGTAACCACCCCCCCTGGTGTTGCCCAAAACTAACCGCTGCCCAGGTGGTGCCTAACCACTCCCCCTGGTGGGTGCCTAACTCTAACCACTCCCTCTGCAGAAATACCCTTTTACACATAGAAACGATAATATCTGTGATAACGTAAAATCTGCACATACAAACAAAATAATATGATAAAAACTATAACGTTGCAAGCTTCGCGGCGCCCTTTTTTTCTGCTTTTTTCGCCGTATTAACGATAATTGCTTTAGAGTCTATGGCGATGCCTTTTTCGTTCTCCCTCAGCCGGCGCCCTTTTTTCCTGCTACTATCATGCATCAAACTCAATCTCCATTTTCCAGTGCAATTTCCCAGGAAGTGGCATTGTACGTAGTGTTGCATTTTAATGTCGAGCATTTGGCACTTGTGTCGTGACACATTTTTTTCCCCCTTTTAAACCCAAAGTTTAACATGAAGGCAATTTCCACGCGAGGCTGTGTAAAGCAGGCGGTGTGCGGGAGATAAGACGGGTAGACCTGTCTGAGGCATGACAAGAACGTTATGCAATCAATACAATTATCTCTCCGGGAAGGGGAGCGAGTGATGATGTGGAACAGAAATTGCAATTATGTTCTCGGTGGGATTCTCCTCACTGACTGACAGGGAGGAAGAGAAAAAACTTCTTGTTTTTCTTTCAATTTACTTTTCCCTCTTTCAGGGCTGTGCTTTGTAAAATGCCTGATAATTGCTCCAATTTCTCTTGTCGTGTCTCCATGGCAGGAAGTTGTCGTTCTGGGTGGTTTTACATACCTCATCGGATGTGTTTTTCAGCATCTGCCCCTGGAGTCTGTGAAGGTCGAGTCAATGCCGTAACCAGGGGAGAAAGAGATGCAGGGCTGTTTCCGGTCTTAAAGGACCACCATCACGAGAAATTGTAAAATTTGAAAAACATGTAAACACATACAATTAAGAAGTATGTTTCTTCCAGAGTAAAATGAGCCATAAATTACTTTTCTCCCGTGTTGCTGTCACTTACAGTAGGTAGTAGAAATCTGACAGAACTGACAGGTTTTGGACTAGCCCATTCTCAGGGTAGCCTGTATTATTTATAAAGACACTCTCTGAAAAGGATTTATACAAAGATGCTGGCCAGCCTCCCTGCTCGCTGCACACTATTTTGGCTGTTTGATGGAGGAACTGCCATTCACCAAGTGGTTTTGAAAATAATGAAAATCCTGAGAACGCATCATGAGGAGATGGGCTAGTCCAAAACCTGTCAGTTCTGTCAGATTTTTACTACCGTCTGTAAGTGACAGCAACATAGGAGAAAAGTAATTTATGGTGCATTTAACTCTGGAATAAATGTACTTCTTATCTGTGTGTGTTTACATGTATTTTATATTTTGGGATAGTGGTCCTTTAACGGCTCACTGCCTGAAGTGAAATTTTTCTAGTCAGAGTAATTTTATTTAAAGAGTAAGGCCGCTTTCACACCGCCACAAAAAAAGTTCCATTCGTCGGAACAATTTGGAACGGAACCAAACTGATGCAGACGGATCCTATGCAGTCCAGTAGGATGTGTTCACATCGGTCCGTTTGGTCTGTTCCAGCAAGCGGAATGCCACTTTGGGTCCTACACAATTTTTCCGGATTCCATGCTAGCCTATGAGAATGGTATTAGGCTGGTCATCCCATACTTTTGGCTCATACTCACCTGCCACTCTCCATTTGGGTCATCCATCCCAGAGCAGGGACAAGGTCCTCCAGCACCCAAGGCTGAGACACCAAAGTGCGCCCCTCCATCCCTCCCACCCCAGCCGTCACACACTGATTGCTATTAGACTAAGAGGGCCACAGGGCCCACAACCTCCCCAACACCTTAATATCTAGTTATCTGGCTTGCAATCACTGCTATGTATCCCCTTTTCTTATTTCTTTCTGCTTCATACACAATTAGGAATGAAAACTGAATGAATTGTGCGCCCCTCCTACACTGCGCCCTGAGGCTGGAGCCTCTCCAGCCTATGCCTCGGCCCGGCCCTGATCCATCCAGTGCTTCCACTGTTGCTCGATCCACTGCACGGAAGAAGCGCCTATATACAGATCCGAGAGCCCCGTCAGAAGCATCAGGATACAACTGGTTTGCAATAGACCAATGGGAATTCTCCATCCCCAGGGAGAATGCTCATTAGTTCACTGAGTTATGTGCCAATGAAAATTTTCCCTGGGGATCAGGGAGGATTCCCATCAGTCTTTTGCAAACCAATAGGAGCCTTGTAGCTCCCGCAACACCCTTAAAGGGACTCCGAGCACCTCTCATGGGCATGCCTTTAAGACTCCGACCAGTACTGCAAAGTACTTAGAGATGCATACCATTCTGTAGCTTGTGCTCTCCTCTTTCATTTGATACCTGAATTTCTGTTCTACACCAAATAGTTTTCGTTTGATTTCAATTTGAAAATCGCGGCTGCCATCTAGGGGCGTAACCTGAAATCACTGGGCCCCCCTGCGAAAATTTGGATGGGGCCCCCCCATAGGTGCCAAATAATCGTAATGGGGCAGCGTTTCACTATAAAATAATTGTAATGGGGCAGCATTTCAACATAAAATAATCGTAATATGGGTAGAAGTCATTAGACGCCGTCAGTCTATTAGACGCCGCGGCCAGTTTAACACCTGGCTGGGGGGTCCCAGAATCGGGCGAGGGCCCCCCTGCGGCTGATGGGGTCGCATCCCCGGTAGTTACGCCGATGCTGCCATCTTGGCTATGTTATAACTTCCAGCTCACCTCTGACTTCTCTGTTATAGAAGTGCATCACTGAATGAAGCAGGAAGAGGAAGTGACACGCATGGCCATTGCAAGAGGCTCCTCCAGAGGGGTCATAGCACGACTTTGCTGGAAGTCGTCTGGCTTAAAGGCATGCCCATGAGAGGTGCTCGGAGTCCCTTTAAGTTCCTCCGAGCGGTGCAGATATATATCCTGAACTGAACTGCGCAGTCACGAATTTTGAGCTGCACCTGCGCAATGAAAGAATATGCTTGTTAAAGAGCTCTGTGCTCACGCGGTTTAGAACTTTCACCTACGCAGTTTCAAGTCAATGCTCTGCCGCTAGGGAGCACTTCCTGTTTTTCATATTCAAAGGGGGCCAAGGACAACGAGCAGCGCCAGAGCAGGATCATCCACCAGGCAACCCAGGCAGGTGCCTGGGGCCTAGTGGGTGTCTAAGGGCCCAGAAGCCATCTTCTCTGATTTCAGGACACTTCTACAAATGTATTCGAGCCCACCACGGGCTTCAGTCATTTTTTTTGTCCTTAATTCAGGGTTACTTTTTAACTTCTGCCCCTTGAAAGTCCACAATAATGTCTTGTCACTTAAAGAGACACTGAAGCGAAAAAAAATATATGATATAATGAATTGGTTGTGTACTATGAATAATTACTAGAAGATTAGCAGCAAAGAAAATATTCTCATATTTTTATTTTCAGGTGTATAGTGTTTTTTCTAACATTGCATCATTCTATAATATGTGCAGATTACACAACACTCAGCATTCAAAATGATTCTTTCAGAGCAGTCTGTGAACTAATGACCTCTCCTCTGCCAGAGGAAAAGTAAAAAATTATCTAACAGTTGAGATAATAAAAGTCAGATAACAGCCCTCTCCACGACTTTGAAAGTCGTAGAGCTTAATGGCTTTTTTGTATAGAGATAACAACTGGAGTTTCTTAAATCTTCCTGCACTGGAAACAATTAGACTGATGTATCTGATCTTAATGTTTTATTTCTTAGCTGTACTACACATACAAATCATAATATCATAATTTTTTTTTAGCTTCAGTGTCTGTTTAAGTGCGTCACCGTACAAGGTAAACGGTTTCAGGAAAGCTTAATCTTCTGGAGCTGGTAAGAGTGGGGCGCAGGAGTGTGCTGGTCAATAAACAGAGAGGAATCAGGTGGAGGGACTATCTGGAATGCAGATACCATCGGCCTCAGGAAGCTGCAGAATTCAGCAGCTGAAAGAGATGCTTCTAGATAGCTCGACACAAAATAAACGCCAATCGGGATATTCAGCATCTCTGTGAAATGCGATCCGAAACCAGGAGGAATGTGACTCTCTTGGACGAGGAACGGGACTATTTAAAGGGAGGACAAGACATCTCCTAGACACACAAAGCACAGAGCCAGCAGTGCGATCCTCCTTCTGTATCTGTTACCTTATTAATGGGATGGAGAGAAACTTACACTTGTGAGAATTGCCTTGTAAAACACAAACGTGCCAGTGATGGCTGTCTGCTGCATATGTGTCATGTTCTCTTATTAAATTCCAATAGACCTTGAAATACAATCTAGGTGGTTATTCATGTAGGCCTCATATGGAAATGGGATGATGAGTGAAAGTACCATATTTATGTTCCGTAGCAGCTAGTGATGGCCGTAATTTCACTTACGCAAAATTCCTCGTAAAATTTCTCAATTACGATTACACGTAATTACAATTTCGAAATTGAACTGATTTTGCATAATCCTTTCGTAACTTTTGCATGTTATGCGAAATTAGAAGGGAACCTAAAGTGAACCAGAGACGAAGCACCCTCATGTATTTTACCATATATATCAGTGGGAACATTAGAGAAAACACCTACCCTGCTTTCTGTTTCATTCTTCACTGTTTAGCTTGCTTCTAATCAGCCCTGATAAAATCCCTGACAGAGCATTCAGTCTGCCTGTGCTCAGGAATCATTATAGCTGAGTCTGTCTTCTCTGATGTCTTTTCAAGCCCAAGCCTGCTCCCTTCTGGCTCTGCTTTCCTGTTCTGTACGCTGGCAGTCAGGGGATATGTTTATTTTGTGCCAAAGTGTTCATCTCTGTTTTCCTTAAAGAGAACCCGTAACAAAAAAAAGTTCCACTGGGGGTACTCACCTCGGGAGAGGGGAGCCTCAGGGTCCAAATGAGGCTTCCCCCACCCCTGTAGCTGCAGGCAGTCCAGCACTGGCTCCTCCGAAGTGTCCGGCAATCCTCCCTCGACAAGCCTGACAAGCGCTGATAAGCGCTGATTTATTTACCTTTCCTGGCTCCAGCAGGGGCGCTGTTGCTGCTCTCCGCACGGAGATAGGCGAAAATAGCCGATCTCCGTCGGGTCCGCTCTACTGCACAGGTGAAGGAGACTTGCGCCTGTGCAGTATAGCGGCCTGACAGCGATCGGCTATTTCCACCTATCTCCAAGGCGGAGAGCCAATACTGCCCCTGCGCTGGGGCCGGGAAGGTAAATATTTTCATCCCCGCTGTTCGGGGAGCTTTATCTCCGCCGCCGTGGGTTCAAGGAGGATGGGGGAAGCATCACTAGGATCCGGAGGCTTCCCCCACCCCAGGTGAGTACCCCCCAGGGGAGGTTTTTCTCATTACAGGTTTTCTTTAAAGCAAATGAACAGGTAAACTAGCCTGGAGCTTCTCCCAGCCCCCTGCAGCCACCCTGTGCCTGCGCTATCACTGAGCAATGCTCCGGTCCTCCGCAGCGTCTCTCTTTCAGCCAGGTGACTCGGCGAGTCAATGGACACTGCGCATGCACAGCCCCGATCACACTCCCAGCTTTCTATGCATGTGCAGTAGAGGTTTTCCCATACTGCACATGTGCAGTGTGCTCCCATCCACGGGAGCCCCCCCGATCAATAGGCACGCAGACCAGGGCTGTGCATCCAGATGAAAGAGGGGCTCTGCAGGTGACAGGAACATCGCAAAGTGACGGCGCGGGCACAGGACAGCTGCAGGGGACTGGTAGAAACCCCAGGTAAGTTATTTTTATGTATTTATGGTGATGTTTTGTTGTGGGTAAAGGCCACACCCCTCTTCTGGCATGAGCACAGCCGTACTGCGCCGCACGAGTACGGACATGCCTGTGCCAGGGGCCAACCCAGTATTTTCAAGGGGAGGATTCCTGAAAAGTCTCCCTCAGCCATGCACCATACAGTATAATAATATGGCAGGACATCATGCTAGGTACACATAATGCAATTTCCCGTCCGACCAACCGACAATGGGATCGATCAGGAGCAGTTTGGATACAGATAATAATGAGGACAGCCGACATTGGTAATGAAGGGGAAAGTGAAGCATTCACACAGCAGGGGCACAGGGCTGCTGACTCTAAGTTCCCCAGAGCTGCTCCATGCTCTGTACACACGCTGCTGCTCCATACTCTGTACACACGCTGCTGCTCCATGCTCTGTACCCACGCTGCTGCTCCATGCTCTGTACACACGCTGCTGCTCCATACTCTGTACACACGCTGCTGCCCTATGCTCTGTACACACGCTGCTGCTCCATGCTCTGTACACGCTGCTGCTCCATGCTCTGTACACACGCTGCTGCTCCATGCTCTGTACACACGCTGCTGCTCCATGCTCTGTACACACGCTGCTGCTCCATACTCTGTACACACGCTGCTGCTCCATGCTCTGTACACACCCTGCTGCTCCATGCTCTGTACACACGCTGCTGCCCCATGCTCTGTACACACGCTGCTACCCCATGCTCTGTACACACGCTGCTGCTCCATGCTCTGTACACACGCTGCTGCTCCATGCTCTGTACACACGCTGCTGCTCCATGCTCTGTACACATGCTGCTGCTCCATGCTCTGTACACACGCTGCTGCTCCATGCTCTGTACACACGCTGCTGCTCCATGCTCTGTACACACGCTGCTGCTCCATGCTCTGTACACACGCTGCTGCTCCATGCTCTGTACACACGCTGCTGCTCCATGCTCTGTACACACGCTGCTGCTCCATGCTCTGTACACACGCTGCTGCTCCATGCTCTGTACCCACGCTGCTGCTCCATGCTCTGTACCCACGCTGCTGCTCCATGCTCTGTACACACGCTGCTGCTCCATGCTCTGTACATATGCTGCTGCTCCATGCTCTGTACATACGCTGCTGCTCCATGCTCTGTACACACGCTGCTGCTCCATGCTCTGTACACACGCTGCTGCTCCATCCAAAGTCAACTGTAGCAAGGTAAGAAAGGGGGCAGTACTGTGAGCTGTAGGATGCCTGCAGATATTCTGGTGCCTGAACTTGTGCCTGTCCGCAAACACTGCACTGGCCCTGGTCTGAGGGGGAGATTCTGGGCAGCTGTAATCCCCCCCCCCCCCCCCCTCCGTTTGTCTATTAGAGATGTCCCAAACGATTTGCATGCAAACTTATTCACGTGAACAACGCGCGTTCGCATCGGATTGCGAACTTTACCCGCCCCCTATACTACATCATTGGGATAAACGTTGACCCCAGACACATGGCAGCCAATCAGGCTGCACACCCTCCTGGAGCCCCCCCCCCCCTTATAAAAGGCAGCAGCGTCGGCCATGTTCTCACTCTGTGTGCTGCAGTATTAGTGAGAGAAGGGAAACACATTGGAGAGATAGGGAAAGCGATAGTTAGGAGGTCTGTTAGCTTGCTCCTTGCTGATATTTGTTGCTGAAAAGCACCCCAAAACAGCTCTTTTGAGAGCTAATGTTCTTGTGATGTGTTTTTTTTTTTGTGTGTGTGCCACTGACACTGCAAATACAGCCCTGTCTGTCGCAGCTGGCCCTTGCTAATTCAGTGCCTAGTGTGACTGCTGCACATTGTATTATAATACCAGTTCGTGCATACCTTTCACTGCACCTGTGTAACCGCACGCTGTTTTATATACCAGTCCGTGCATACCTTTCACTGCACCTGTTTGAACGCACGCTGTTTTATATACCAGCCCGTGCATACCTTTTCACTGCACCTGTGTGACTGCCTGCCTAATTTTTCTGGCTGCACTGCGGCTGCAACAACAAAACAAAGGGCATGTACATGTGTCAATTCCCCTTTGTGACCGTTACCTTGCCGCGGTGAAGGGGCTTGCGTATTACAATGAAGCAATGACCGGCTATATGAGTGTGTTGGGGGGCACACCTGACCCAAGAAAATAAGGTTGTTGCTTCATTGTGGACAGACCAAATTCGATCAGCTGGACACTCAGTCACTGTTTTTCTGTCATTGAGCTACCTCATCCCAACCATATGGGCTTGAAAACCGCCATCGCCTGCATTCTCGCCACGGTGCGCACCAGGCCAGCACGGCCATCACTACACAAACAGCTGTTTGCGTGGTGAGTTTAGTCTGTCAGTGTGAAGCAGTACACTAATCACATTCCCTGATTGATGTATACACACGCAAGATGTTTTAAAGCACTCTATGTCTCCAATTTAGCATGCAATGTGATTTCTGCCCTTAAAACGCTGCTGTGCGTCAAATCCAGATTTTTCCCCGGGGCTTTTGGCGTGTATCCCACTCCGCCATGCCCCCCTCCAGGTGTCAGACATTGAAAGATCTTTTCCATCACTTTTGTGGCCAGAATTAGTGTTTGTAGTTTTGAAAGTTCGCCTGCCCATTTAAGTCTATTGTAGTTCACATGATTCGCAAACTTTTTTGCAAGTTCGCGTCGCGCGAACCAAAATCCGTGGGTTCATGACATCTCTATTGCCTATGTGCGCAGTAGCACACAGCTGCACGAGAGGTTCTGGCAGTACACCCGTGCTCCTGCCTGGAGGGGAGTGCAGCCCTAATCGGATTACCAACAAGCCCTTGTTGGTAATATTTGGAGGACAGCGAGGGACGCCTCATCAGGATCCAGAGGATTCCCTCACCTTAGGTAAGTATGTTTACATCTTGATTACACTTTAAACACCTGCACCACACAAACAGGTAAGAATGTGTAATCATTTCTGCTAAGCTCCTTCATACACTATATAAAGCTGAACAGGAATGGGGGGATGGGGTCTTTCTTTTTTTATCCTCTGGAAAAGCAGAAATTCACCCTGATTCCCAGATTTGGCTGAAGTGTTTGTTAACGAAGACACCTAATGAGATCTTTGGTGGAAAGGTGCATTTAGAATACATAATTGCATCATGAAAAATCAGCAGAATCAGCAGGCAGATGGGCGCAGTGCAGTAATTGCAATTCCCATGTCTCTTGTACTTAAAGGGTCTTTTTTTAGATTGCAGTTTAACAGATTACGGCGCAGCGTCTAATGGAATTAGATGCAGTTTTCAGGCTACAGGAGGTCACATTCCTTCCTGCCTCGCAGGTCGCATCTAATTTCACACCCAGCGCTGGGTTCACCGCTGTTTATTATGAAGGTGAGAGCGGATAGGTTACTGGATTAGTGAATGGCTCGCCATAATTCTGTTTATTATTAAAGCTATAGGGGCCATACAGCAATGGGTATCCTCCGACACTGACCGGTGTGAATATTTACGAAGGTCAGCCGCGCAAATTACAGTTCAAAGAGAAGCAGTCGTAAGTAACGTATGTGGATGCAATGATTTCACTCTCCAACATTCACCAGCCTTGTGTTGCTTGTTGGCAAAATCAGTTAGGGCCCGTTTCCACTGTTGCGACGCGATTTCGCCGGCATCCCGACGCTTGTAAAAACGCATGCGGATGCGTTTCCGCATGCGTTTTTACCCGCGATTTCGCGTGCGATTTCGCATGGCAGGGTGCCATGCAAAATTAACCATGACTCTGCCAGGGCAAAATAACATTGAAAAAGGTGCGAAATCGCACGCGAATCGCGGGTAAAAACGCATGTAAAAAACGCATGCGTTTTTCCTATTAAATACATTAGCGGCGATTCGCATGGATTCCCGACGCAGGCGAATTCTGTGGGTCCCGTCGTGCAGATTTGGCCCGCCGCCAAATCGCTCCCGCACGCCGCACATATGGAAACAGCCCCGGCCACTTCAATGTACCAAGCGAATCCGCATGTCGGCGCCGCATGCGGATTCGCTATGGTGGAAACGAGCCTTTAACTTCTTGCACATTCGCGTGCAAAGCATTTGTGAGTGTGCAAAAGGTTAACTGATTGTGCTATTTTGTTGGTCACACCCCCTTTATCACCTCTCTTATTACTTATTTAAATGTCCTTACTTAAAGGAGTCATCAGGCAAATGACATGAAAGCCAATTTACTTACCTGGGGCTTTCTCCAGCTCCTTGCAGCTGACATGTCCCACACCGCAGCTCTGCTCTCAGCTGCCGGCCCGGGGTCCCCGCACGGTGTCTTGCCAGGCGTCCTCTTCTGCGCCTGCATGAGCGCCGCTGTCAATCAAGACCACGTTGTCCACGGCTTAGTGCACCTGCGCAGTATACCGTGTACAACGTAAGCTTGATGGACTGCAGCGCTTCCCGCAGCCGCAGTAAGGATGACCTCAAGGTTGTCCTCTACACCGTGCAGGGACCCCGGGCCGGCGGCTGCAAACGGAGCTATCAGCGTGGGACAGTCGGCTGCAGGGGGCTGGAGAAAGTCCCAGGTTGGCTTTCATGTCGTTTGCCTGATGAGGAGCAAGGATTTAAAGAGAGTCTGAAGCCATATTAAAAATGGCTTTTTAGCTTCTATTCAGCAGGGGCAGCTCATAGCCCTACCTCACACCGAAGCACTCCCCGGAGGTAGCAGGGGGGATTTGAGGGGTAAAGACCCCTCGTTATGCCACGGGATAGCGGCGTTTTAGCAGGGGCAAACATGCCCCTGCTGAATATAAGGTAAAAAGCCATTTTTTATATGGCTTCAGACTCTCTTTAAGACGAAGTGTATCTAAAAATCACTAAGTAAATGCATGCATATTAGATTAATATGGTTTAAAATGTCTGATGAACGAAATATTTATATCTATATTAAAGATGTAACCAAACGACAATAGATGACAGTGATGAGCGACCGTCACCGTGTATTCTGTCCAATTCAACTAGCGGGACAATCCTGATGACTATTGGGCGGATATCATGCAGTCGGCTAGCTGTGTACAAGGTAGTTTGAAAAAGTACCCAAAAGTTGGTGAAAAAGTAATATCAAACTTATTTTGAGTATTTTTTTTGCTTGCTGGTGACTTAAAAGGCATTTTATGACAAGTTGTAAAAAATATCACCTAGGTAAGAAGTCAGGAGGAAAAGTGAACTGCATATGGGCCTGTATGTTCTATGAGACTGTACTTTACCATCTTACTTGCTACAGTGTTCCCAGTATTTAAGCGGACCTGAACTCAGAACTTCCTCTCTGCTCTAAAAGATAAGCAACAGCATAATAATCTTTACACTACAACATTTCTTTGTTACAGCTGATACAAATCCTGCAATAAATCTGCAGTGTGTCTACTTCCTGCTTTCGTGGGAAGCAGACATAGGGTTAACATTCTGTGTTTACAAATTAGCTGCTCTGTCGAGGCAGCCAGCTGACACAGCTGAGAGATCAAATTACAGATGTGATACGTCACAGATGAGGGGGAATTAGACTGGCTAAACTCTCTAAATGCATACAGGGTGCTTTTACAGTGGCTTGCAAAAGTATTCGGCCCCCTTGAAGTTTTCCACATTTTGTCACATTACTGCCACAAATATGAATCAATTTTATTGGAATTCCACGTGAAAGACCAATACAAAGTGCTGTACATGTGAGAAGTGGATCGAAAATCATACATCATTCCAAACATTTTTTACAAATAAATAACTGCAAAGTGGGGTGTGCGTAATTATTCGGCCCCCTGAGGCAATACTTTGTAGAACCACCTTTTGCTGCAATTACAGCTGCCAGTCTTTTAGGGTATGTCTCTACCAGCTTTGCACATTTAGAGACTGAAATCCTTGCCCATTCTTCTTTGCAAAACAGCTCCAGCTCAGTCAGATTAGATGGACAGTGTGAACAGCAGTTTTCAGATCTTGCCACAGATTCTCGATTAGATTTAGTTCTGGACTTTGACTGGGCCATTCAAACACATGGATATGTTTTGTTTTAAACCATTCCATTGTTGCCCTGGCTTTATGTTTAGAGTTGTTGTGCTGCTGGAAGGTGAACCATGAGTTAAAGCCCTTTCATGCAACTCCAATGCTTTGGAATTTTCTCCTGTACACTGTTGGGGGTGAGATCTGGAGAGTTTGAAATGCCTGCAGCTGTGGCTAATATAGGTCATGTCACATTTCCATCATGTGAAATATTATATCTAAGAAGTGTTTGAGAGCCTCATGGAGCCCTAAGGGAGAAAACACCATACAGTACATAAACCTGGCTGTGTTACTGTAAAAGACCCCCCCCCCCCCTCACTTACTTTATCTTCACACTTCCTCTTTCACTCCTTACTTTCTTCTTCATCTTTCTCCTCCCTTGCTCTTGCTCTTCTATTTCTCCTCCTCTCTCTTCAACAAACCAGGCATTAGAGGCACTCCCCAACTTCCGATTAGTACAAGACTATTTATGGTGGAGGAGCCATGCTTTTTTTATCTGGTGACCATATCAGCACCATTTTTTTTTTTAAATAGGCATGCACTAAGCTGTGGCACTAGTAATACAGTATGTGCACAGGGCACTGTGGCTTACTGCTAGTTTTTTTGCATTGACCCCGCCCCATCTTTACATGCATTTATATTAAGGTCCGTACACGCGCACAAAAGACACGTTAAGGTAGACAAGGAGTAACAGGCACGTTCTCGGGGGGGGGGGGGGGGGGCGGCCCTAGACTACAGTACTTACACTACATAATATAGACATATGGCAATGGTAGGGATTAGATTGTGAGCTCCTTTGAGGGACAGTTAGTGACAAGATATATATATATATATATATACACTGTACAGCGCTGCGTAATATGTCGGCGCTATATAAATACAAAATAATAATAATAATAATGTAGCAATGTATGTGTGTGTATCCATTGATCTACACAATCACCACACTGAGCTTCGGTGCTTGATTTAGAGTAGCGATGTCAAACTCCATGAGGGGCAAAAAGTGAACAGTCTGGGGGGGGGGGGGGGGAGAGAGTAGGAGCAAATGTCCCTTCAATGCCGGTATTCCAATGGGGGCCTATGGTGGTGCCAGAAAAATAGCTTTTTTCTTAGCCCTGTGTGTGTGTCTGTGTGGGGGGGAGGGGGGTTGCTGGTTAAGGTAAGCCATGGAGGGTGAATGATTAAGGTTAGCCATGGGGTTTGGGTGGTGAAGGTTAGGCGTGGGGGGGGTGTTTAAAGTTAGCCATGGGTGGGTGGGTGGTTAAGGTTAGGTGCGTGGGGGGGGGGGGTGTTTAAGGTAACCATTTAAGGTTAGGTGGGGGGGGGGGTTTAAGGTTAGGCGTGGGGAGTTGGTGGTTGAGGTTAGGCTTGGGAGGCTGGTAAAGCTTAGACGTGGGGGGGGGGGCTGGCTAAGGTTAGGCGTGGGAGGTTGGACAGAATCAACATACCACTCACTGTGATCTCCTGTATCCCTCTTTGCCGTTTCCGCCTCTCTCCGTCACAATCCTGGCTTTTAATTGCCAGTTTTAGGCAGTGTTTACAAACAAAAACATGGCCGCTAACCAGGAAGTGATGTTTGTGTATTTATATGTAAGGTCTCGGCAGGCCGCAGCCGACGTCCCTGCCGCTGACTCACAGGCGTGCAGGGCGGCAGGCGGAGATTGCGTCTCCGTGTGCGCTCCGTCCACACAACAGTAGTCATGTGTCTCCCTGCGTGTCAGCTGATTAGTTGACACGCTGAGTTCTGATTGGGAAATGTTTGTATTTGTATCTGGTGAGCACGCTCAGTCTTGGCCCGTGATAGCCTATGCTGGGCTTGTAGCTGAGATTGCGCTCACACCAAGTGCCTTGTCTTGCTGCAGATATTCTGTCTCTTGACCAAGCTTCTTGCAGATCTGATACTTTGTTGCTGACCTGGATTGAACCTGACTACTCTTCTTCTGATCTTCTGGTATTGACCCGGCTTGTCCCTGACCTTGCATCTACTGGATTCCCTGTTGCCAAACCTCGGATTGCATTAACGCTGCCTGCCCTGATCCTGGCCTGTCTGACCACGCATCTGTATTCTGATTACACTTTCGTCTGGATTGCCTCAGCCCATAGGCCTCAGGTGACTATTCAGTTATACTGTATCTGCAATTCCGTGCTGTGTTTTTGGTGAAAGCTATATGCCAGGTTGTATGCTACATCTACTTGCAGGGTTGTGTAGTTTTTGTTTGGCAGGAGTGTACGCAGGTGTCAGGGCTGGGTTATAGGTCAGTCATACAGTCAGAGTCAGACCTATAGCTATTAGCCAGACAAGCCTGACTATATTTATACACACACACATACACTAATATGTGTGTATATACATGTGTGTGTGTGTGTGTGTATATGTACTGTATGTATATGTGTATATAGATACATGTATACACGCACACACACACATACACACCTACATACACACACACACCTACATACACACCTACATACACACACACACACACACACACACACACACACACACACACACCTACATACACACACACACACACACACACCTACATACACATACACACACACACACACCTACATACACATACACACACACACCTACATACACACACACACACACACACACACCCACACACACACACACCTACATACACACACACACACACACACACACACACCTACATACACACACACACACACACACACACACACCTACATACACATACATACACACACACACACCTACATACACACACACACACACACACACACACCTACATACACATACACACACACACACACCTACATACACATACACACACACACACACACACACACACCTACATACACATACACACACACACACACACCTACATACACATACACACACACACACACACACCTACATACACATACACACACACACACACACCTACATACACACACACACACACACACACACACACACACCTACATACACACACACACACACACACACACACACCTACATACACACACACACACACATACACACACACACCTACATACACACACACACCTACATACACACACACACACACCTACATACACACACACACCTACATACACACACACACACACACACACACACACACATATATCTAGTTACTGTATACTACAAGTTTTTTTACATAGTGAACTATTTGCACTCCAGTCTGGGATTCTCAGCAGTGAAGGGCAGCTCCCTTATTCCCCTCAGCCTCACAAACTGCAGCAGAAACTGAGAGCAGAGACTGAGGAGTAAACAAAGCACACAGAGCCTGCAGGGGGCGTGCATAACTTGTATTCATTACAACAGAGGCAGCCCATTTCTCCCTGGATCGACAAAGCTTGACAAGAAAAGAAGATTAGATATATTACAGAAACAGTGCAACTGGAAAAAGCTGCAGTACTCCAGACCGCATTAGAACAGGTAGAGGAACTTATAGGATAGAAGAAATAAGGCTGAAAATGTTGTTACAGAGTCTCTTTAAGGTTAAACGTGGGAGAGGGGGGTGGCTAAGGTTAGGTGGGGGAGGCTGGTTAAAGAGACACTGAAGTGGAAAAAAAAAAGGGGTAATTACTAGAACATTGGTAGCAAAAAAATGTTATAAGCTCTAAATAAAATAAGCTCTAAATAAAATAAGCTCTAAATAAAAACAAAATTGGTACTCACCTGAGGTTTTCTGCAGCCCACCGTAGGTCGGGAGATCACACGGCGTCCATCTGGCTCTTCTCCCAGGCCTGGCCAGAAAAGGCTCCCCCGCGTCTCCCGGCGACACTGGGCCCGGGTGTCGGGCTCCTTCTTCCTGAAACGTCACGTCTATCGTCACCACGCCGGCCGCCTCGCATCATCACGGTGGCCGGCGTGATAGTACTGCACACGCTCGATTAGTCCCTTTAAAATTAGGTGTGTGTGTGGGCATTGGTTAGGGTTAGGCATCAATAGTAGGAGAGTTCAGTGTGAGAATAGGCTTAGGTTTAGCTGTAGTATAATAAAGAAGTTTTGCTATCATCATTTTCACTGTAATAGTAGAATATCTCTAAATTTACTGCTATTTTTCCGGTTTTTCGGGCGCCCACATTTCCGGATGCCCTTTTTGCATGTAGGCGTGAGTATTGCTTGATCCAGAAGCCTTGTGGTTTATTCCTGGCCTTGTTTTCCTGAGCTGAAAATGAAGGGAAGCATGGGGTGAGCGAGGGCTTGGGGGTAGGTTGTTTAACGCTGCGGCAGCCAGTAGCCAAGTGTCAAGTCTTACAAGAAATCCCCTTGAAAAACAACTTGTGTAGAGAACGAGGAGTGATTTGGAATTAGCATGATTGACTGGACAGCAGCCCAGCAGATGCATCCTGTAGCATCTGCAAACCTTTCTGGAACAACTCACTGAAAGCCATTGCAGATCTCCAGGCAGACAGCTAGAGGCAGATGAAGTGTAGCATTTGTGCAATGTCCTGCCTGCTAAAAGACTTTCTAGTACACTTTCTAGTCACTCTGGTCATTCACATCATGGGTCACCCTTACAGAATAGCCAACACAACCTGTTCTCTGTCCTATATTCACTTTCCTTGTTGGGCAGCACAGCTTGGGCAAAGCTCCTCCGCTGCCTGCAAATGGGCTCTGCAAATCAACCGCTTATATGCTAATGGTTCCATTGTGAGTGCAAAGAAATCTACTGAAAGACACACCCTCACACTCACTAGCCACCTTATTAGCTACACTTTGCTAGTACTGGGTTGCATTCCCTCTTGCTTTCAGAACTGTAAGGAAAAAAAAAACTTGCCTGGGAGGGGAAAGCCTCTGGATCCTAATAAGAGGCTTCCCCAGTCTTTCTGTCTAGTCTTGATCCAGCACTGGAACCCCCCAAAAAATCTGCCAACAAGCTTCTTGACGGCACATATTTCTTGCCCTCACATTGATGCAGAGGGCTGAGTGGAAAAGATGTCATCAAGTGCAATGCTGGATGGAGACAGGACAGGAGCAGTCAGGAAAAGGGGCAGCCAGGTAATGCACTACAGCACGCTAAAGGTAGCCACACACCATACAATTTTTAAAATATCTGTTCAATTTAAGAATTGAGTTAAAGCGGATCCGAGATGAAAAACTAAATATAACAAGTGACTTGCCTATATATCTTATCTAAAGTTTAGATAGTTTACACAGCAAATCTATCTTCAAACAGCTTCAACAGTATATTAATATTTTTTCCTGTGATACAATGGGAGCAGACATGTTTTCTGCTTGTCACTATTACACAATTACACACACAGGCAAGCTTATCTGTATCTAGGCATGCTAATCTGCATATTCTGTGAAAACTCCACTCTTATCTCCTCCATTACACAGGCAACTGATCTGTATCTGCACTGCAGCTCTCAGATTGTGAAAACTCTGCCTCTGAAATCTATAGCTAGTAACACCTTTTTCACCTGCCCAGACTGAAATCCCACAATCCTTTGCAAGCGCCAAGGCACTCTGGAGAAGCTGTGGGTGTGGTTTGTTTAGTTTATAGGAAATTAGGGTATTAAAACAAAACAAAACAAGTATTTGGCTTGAGGAATGCCCTATAAACTATATGTAAGGAACACAATTATGCAAGGAGTAAAAGTTCATCTCGGATCCACTTTAAGTTAAGAATTGTAGTAAATTTTTCTGACTGATTGTAACATTTCAAAAATATGACCAATGGTACACACGTATGTGTTCAGTTTTTCCCCAATTATAAAAATGATTGGAAACTCTGAGAAAATTGCTAAGGTGTGTATATTAATAAATTGACAATCTAACACACACCAAGAAAAATATCTGGCATTCTGGATCGATAAAAATAGAAGAAAACGAGAAATCCGATCGGATTTCTCAGTCGAATGAAAAAAAAGCTTTCGATTTTTTTCGGGAGATCGATCGTTTTATCGAATTGCAGTAAAATCGGATAATTTTATTTTATCGTGTGTGGCCACCTTTAGGCAAGCCTACACACGCCTTACTTAAAGAGGAACTCCAGTGAAAATAATGTAACAAAAAAGGGCTTCATTTTTAAAATAATTATGTATAAATGATTTAGTCAGTGTTTTACATTCAGGCATTTATCACATGGTGACATTTTTACTGCTGGCAGGTGATGTCAGTGGAAGGAGATGCTGCTTACTCTTTTGGCAGTTGGAAACAGCTGTAAACAGGTATTTCCCACAATGCAATGAGGTTCACAGACTGAAAACTGTCAGGACCATGGTCCTGACATCACACTGTGGGAGGAGTTTCACCACAGTGTGTATCAGCCATACAGACCCTCCTGATGACCAATTTGTGAAACGGAAAATATTTCTCATGGGAAAGGGGGTATCAGCTACTGATTGGAATGAAGTTCAATCCTTGGTCACGGTTTCTCTATAAGTTGTTAACCCTCCTGGCGGTTCATTTATTCTGCCAAATAAGCAGAAATCCATTAAAAAAAAATACAATTTGTTTCATGTAAAGCTACCAGAGTGGTAGCTACATGAAACACCACTAGAGGGCGCATGTGTCCCTCTAGTGCGATCGTCGCCGGCATCAATAGCAAACAGGGGAGGCGTGTTTGGCTTCTCCTGTCGCCATGGCGACGATCGGAATGACGTCATGGACGTCAGCCGACGTCCTGACGTCAGACGCCTCCGATCCAGCCCATAGCGCTGCCTGGAACTCATTGGTCTGGGCAGCGCGGGGCTCTGGCGGGGGGGGCCCTCTTCCGCCGCTGCGTGCGGGCGATCGCCGCACAGCAGCGGCCATCAAGCTGTACACGCGTAGAGCACTTTAAATGGAACGAATTGCCCCACCAGGGGCTGAGATATCCTCCTGCGCGGCATAGCCCAAGCTCAGCTCGGGCTTACCGCCAGGAAGGTTAAAGTGGACCTGAACTCTTGCACAGGGCAGAAGGAAAACAGTAGAGAAATGCACCCTGCATGTATTTAGAGAGTTTAGCCTGTCTAATTCCCCCTCATCTGTGACTAATCACAAGTGTAATTGGATATCTCAGTTGTGTCTGCACGGGAATCGTGGCAGTCCTCAGCAGAGCAGCTAATTTGTAAACGCAAGGTGTTAACTGTATGTCTTCTTCCATGAAAGCAGGAAAGACAAACTGCAGATTTATTGCAGGCATTCGGAAATGTTCTTCTTTAAAAGAAGGAACACACTAGGCAGTCTGGGAAAGGTAGCGTTTTGGTAGCGTTATGCTGCATATGCCTTTGTGTGTTTTTAGTGCACTTTCTGTGCGTTTGTGTATTGCATTTTTTCCTGCACATGCCTTTTTTTTTTGCGTTTTAATGCTTTTTGCGGTTCGCATATATAAATGACATAAGCGTTTTGCATTCTTTTTTATGCATTTTATGCAAATCACTAGGAAGTCAACAGGAAGCGGAAATGCATCATCAAACTAGTTTAAAAAAAAAAAAAAACACAAAAAAGTGCATACAAAACACATAAAAAATGCACTAAAACGCAATACCTGTGCGTCACCATTGACTTTCATTATGTGCGGTTTAGATGTGTTTTGGGAAAATATGCAGCAAGACCAGTGTTTTTAAAAACGTAAATTGCAGAACACAAGCATATGCATTTTTTCATGCGGCCCATTGACTTGCATTATACGCGTTAACGCTAGCATTTTGCACAAAACTAGTGTTTCTGGCTAGTGTGTTCCGACCCTCAAGGTTATTATGCTGTTGCTTATCATTTAGAGCAGAGAGGAAGTTCTTAGTTCAGGTGTGAAGGAAAGAAAAAATAACATTTTCTCCACATTCACTAAACAGACATAGCTGTTATTTTGCTAAACAGGTTCAAAAATGCAAGTCAGACTCTGATTGGCTGCCGTGGACAACACCCCCTATCTGCATTCCATCGCTTCATCAGAAACACATGTAGATTTTGCCAGTTCAGGGCCACTAATGCTATGCAGTTCTCGGAATGGGAAATTGCAGATGGGGCTCATTTAGTGTTTTCACAGCAATCGAATAAGATTTAGAATAATCACTTACATAAACTTTACATTTCTGGATGGTAATGAAGCTGTCAGCCGTGATCGCAAAAACCCAGACAACTCACCTCGGCTGTTCTGCAATTTGCATCGGAAACTCGACACACAATGGCAATGTGTTTTGTAATTTATATATCCATAGTTGACTGCATGTCAAAACAGTTGCATGCAAATAAAGCTTTGGGGAAGAAGTGCGATCGTACTGTGCATGGGGTACAAACAAATGAACACTTTCCTATTCTACTGTTGTCAGTGCGCAAATCAAAAATGATAAATGCAATATTTTAAGGTTACCGGAGCCGTTGAAAATGGCTGCTCTGCTCCTGCTATTATAGAGGGCAACCTTCTAAACAGGATGGCTTTTAGGTGGGGGGTTTAAGGTTAGATGCGGGAGGGGGGTGGGAAGTTTAGGTTAACTGCCCACTGGGGGTTAAGGGTTAAAGGCACCATGACGGAGCAGGTTAAGGGCTGGGCACCACCAGGGGGAAGGATACGTGTTATGTCTTGTACACACCATACAATTTTTCTGTTAGATTTTCTGTTTCTTATTATTTTCTGTACAGACTGGTCATTATCTCTGGTGCATTGCCTTCTGGTTATATCCTGCTGAGTAGAGATGGCCCGAACGGTTCGACCGCGAACCGATTCGCGCAAACTTTGGTGGTTCGCGTTCGCAGTTTTTTTTTAAAAAAGAATAAAGGCCATGCTGAGAATTCCCCATGAAGAGATAGACTTTTCCAAAACCTGTCGGTTCTGTAAGATATTTACTACCTACTATAAGTGACAGCAATATAGAAGAAAAGTAATTTATGGCTAATCTTACTCAGAAAGAAATGTACTTCTTATTCGTATGTGTTTACATGCATTTTAAATTTTACATTTTTTCGCAATAGTGGTCCTTTAAGAGAGAGAGGCGGCCACTAGACATTCAGTTCGGCCAGTGATTTGGTCACAAAGCTCAATTTTGTCCCACTTTGTACTTGAGTTGAACACCTCTGGTCTATAGGAAGAGGACCCAGAGGCTTCCTTCCACTGAGTTAAATAGACTCAGAGATTATTCCAAAACCTGTGTAGACACACCTATCAACTGAAAAACGTGCTTACAGGTATGCTTTAAAGCGGACCTGAACTCAGAACTTCCTCTCTGCTTTAAAAAGATACACAACAGCATAATAACCTTTAAAGAAAAAAAATTGTTACAGCTTACAGAACTTCTTGCAATAGTTGGTTCAGTTACCATTGAGTCAGCACTACAGGACAATTACTTGACTCAAATGGTAACTGAACCAACTAGGGGGAATGCGTTACTGGATCTGATCATTTCTAATAGACCAGATAATGTATCAAATGTGCAGGTTCAAGAACATTTGGGAAATAGTGATCACAACATGATAACGTTTGATCTGGTGACTGATAGGCCACAGGGCAGCGGGACCACTAAAACTATGAATTTTAGAAAAGCAAAGTTCAATCAAATTAGGCAGGCACTAAGTTTGGTGAACTGGGATAATGTACTACAAGAGGAAGACACTGAAGGGAAATGGGAGCTTTTAAACTTATACTCAATCAATATTGTAGTATGTATATCCCATATAGAAACAAAATATCTAGGAATAAAAAAAGGCCTCTATGGATGAATAGAAAGGATAAAGATAAAATGAAGAGGAAAAAATGCCTATAAGGTCTTAAAACAGGAGGGGACCGAGGCGGCACTAAGCAATTATAAGGAGTGCAATAAAAATTGTAAAAAAGAAATTAGGCAGGCAAAGATTGAAGCTGAAAAACAAATCGCTAAGGATATCAAATCTAACCCAAAAAAGTTTTACAAGTACATTAACTCTAAAAAAAAGAAAGGTTGACTGTATAGGACTCCTAAAGGATGAGGGTGGGAACTCAATGGTGGATGACCAAGGTAAGGCAGAGTTATTAAATGCTTCCCTTGCTTCTGTCTTCACAAAAGAAACAGCACTGTTGCAAACTACAGAGGCGGAAGAGTCTCAATCTTCTAACTGTAATATTAAATACTTAACGCAGGAAGAAGTGAAGGCAAGACTAAATAAATTGCAAATAGACAAGGCACCTGGCCCGGATGGCATGCATCCTCGGGTCCTAAGGGAATTAAGTTCAGTTATAGACAAACCCCTTTATCTTATCTTTTGTGACTCTCTTGCAACTGGCAGAGTCCCAGTGGATTGGCGTACAGCCCACGTTTTCCCATTATTTAAGAAGGGCAAAAAATCAGATCCAGGAAATTACAGACCTGTAAGCTTAACATCAGTTGTATGCAAACTATTTGAGAGGTTACTAAGAGATACTATACATGACTTCATAGTAGAAAATAATCTTATTTCTCAGCATCAACATGGGTTTACTAAAGACAGGTCCTGTTTGACTAACATGCTCAGCTTTTATGAGGTAGTGAATGCTAATATGGATATTGGGAATGCTGTAGATGTGATATACTTGGACTTTGCAAAGGCCTTCGACACTGTTCCCCACAAAAGTCTGGTGCAAAAGTTGAGGATGCAAGGACTGGGGAAGAGTCTGTGTTCATGGATAGGGAACTGGCTAATGGACAGAAAACAAAGAGTTGTGGTCAATGGATTGTACTCAAAATGGGAGACTGTTAGCAGTGGGGTCCCACAGGGGTCTGTTCTGGGTCCAGTGCTCTTCAATTTATTTATTAATGACCTAGTAGATGCAGTAGTGAGCAATGTTGCTATTTTTGCAGATGATACAAAATTGTGCAGAATCATCAACTCTCAGGAAGATTGTGTCATATTGCAACAGGATCTGGATAGGATGGCTATATGGGCACATACATGGCAGATGAAATTCAATGTTGACAAATGTAAAGTCATGCATTTTGGACGTACTAATGGTCTAGCACCATACAAAATAAATGGGATACAGTTGGGGACATCAAACTTGGAGAAGGACTTAGGAGTACTCATTGACAACAAGTTAAATATTCGTACTCAATGCCAAGCAGCTGCAGCTAAAGCTAACAAAATTTTGGGATGCATTAAAAGGGAAATAAAAACTCGAGATGCTAGCATAATATTGCCCCTGTTTAACTCTCTAGTAAGGCCACATCTGGAATATGGAATTCAGTTCTGGGCACCACATTACAAAAAAGATTTTGCAGTTTTAGAGCAGGTGCCGAGACGAGCAACAAAATTGATACGTGGGATGGAAGGTCTCACTTATCAAGAAAGGTTAGATAAACTGGGTTTATTTAGTCTAGAGAAAATACGCCTTAGAGGGGATCTAATTAACATGTATAAATACATCAGAGGGCAATATAATAGCTTGGCGGATGAGCTTTTTGTCCCTAGGCCTTCTCAAAGGACTAGAGGACATGATCTGCGCATGGAGGAAAAACGTTTTAGCCATTTATTTAGGAAAGGGTTCTTTACAGTAAGAGTGATTAAGATGTGGAATGCATTGCATGTCGTTATGGCAAACTCTATACCTGCATTTAAAGGGGGCTTAGATGCTTTCCTTGCGTTGAAAGACATCCATGGCTACAATTACTAGGTAATGCCTAATGATGTTGATCCAGGGATTTTATCTGATTGCCATCTGGAGTCGGTAAGGAATTTTTCCCTTTAGGGGCTAATTGGACCATCCCTTGTGGGGGTTTTTTCGCCTTCCTCTGGATCAACAGGGATATGTGAGGGAGCAGGCTGGAGTTGTACTTTATACTGGTTGAACTCGATGTATGTATGTCTTTTTTCAACCAAAATAACTATGTAACTATGTAACTATGTAACATCTGCAGTGTGTCTACTTCCTGCTTTCATGGAAGCAGACAAAGGGTTAACATCCTGTGTTTACATATTCGCTATGACAAATTTCTGTGCTGACAGAGCTGAGAGATGAAATTACACTGGTGATTAGATCACAGAGGAGGGGGAATTAGGCAGGGTAAACTCTCTAAATACACACAGGGTGTATTTCTCTATGTTTTCCTTCTGTCCTGTGCAAGAGTCAGGTCCACTCTGATCTGATTGTGAGGTGGAGGCGGAGCATTGACGGGAGTGAGGGAACTCTCTGAAATTCAGGTTTCTTTGTAAACAACTCCCAATGATGTATTTTTCAGTCACAATCTCATTTGCGATTGTCTAGGCTGGTGACAGGTTAATATCTAGAATCCATATGCACGCTGTTGTGTGATAGGCCCGTGCCATAGAGATAAAAGATAACAGTAATCAAATTTTTCCATCTGAGCGGAGCACCTTTCAACTTTTCAGTGGAGTGGGTTCATTTAATCTTCTATTAGCAGCGGCCGATGTTACAATAGATTAGCAGCAGGTCATCATACATATCTCGAAGATAATTACTCCTCCATCTATACGCAGCCTCTCGCGTCTAGAGGTCACATTCAAGTTAATTGCGATTTTGACACCAATTAGGTCTGTGTGCATTTCAGATTGGATGATTGCATCTCTGTCTTTACCAGTTCAGGAAAACTTGGAAACGTTACAGCTATATTCCAGATCATCTACACACTAATTTTTTACTGTCAACCTCCCCCTCCTGAGCTTATAACCACTAGCCGCGTTTGCTGCAGTATCTACACCCCCCACGGCCATTGTGGGTTCGGTAGTGCCAAATGATTTATCTGCTCCTTAGTTTCCTATTCCACTTGTTGGCCAACAGTAGTTAATGGATACAATGATAAAGAGCTGCCATCCGTCTCCTTCCCGACCGGTTTCGCAGTCTTGCGTCACCAGGGGATAAGGAGCACAGGTGTCCAGCACCATATTTATAAACTACTGAATTAACTGAGGGGCCAGCACAGGGCAACACTTGGTTTCTCTTTTGCAGAGAGCCTGAAAGGGTTAAGCCTCGGTGTTTACTGTATGGGGAGAACTTCCTTGGCAGGGCTCTCCTGCTGTCTATCTGCCTAAACAAACACAGAACACGGAGAAGTAAATTTCTTCAGCAACTATATGTTTTTTTTTACATTGTATGCTGTGTAAGAGTTCAGGTCTGCTTTAATGCGGTATTGTCACCACAAAAATCAAATTTCAACAGCAACTGGTCTGAGTGTGTTAAGTAATAAAGATGCTAATCCTGCATTCAAAACTTTTTCTGCTGTTATGGTTTGGAGTTATCACATACTTTAGGAGCACTGGCTCTAGTGCCAAACAGTGCCAAAGAGTTGAATGCTGGGAGTTCTTTTTATCTATAATATATTCCTCCTCTTCCATTTATTTCCCTGCCTAGCTGCTTGTCAGAAACACCCTCTAATTACTTGTGTTTACAAGCAAGGCTGAGGTGACCCAGTGATTGGATGTGTAAATAAAAAAAAAAAGACATTGCCATTGTTAGTATACACCTCAGTGGCAGTGTCTGAAGACTCTGGGAGGAGGGCAGCTAATGAATACACAATGAGCAAGTGAAGGGAGGGGGGAAAACAAGAGTCAGGGAGGAGGGAAAACAAGAGTCAGGGAGGATATGATGTCGGCATTAGCTTGGCAAGGTGGCCACTGCCTAGAATAGGATTTTCTGCTTTTCCTTTGTAAAATTCACAGGAATCATTACGTGGATAGCACAATACATCTGTTATATAAGTAGATAATTATCTACTTATATATGTGTTTTTTTTTCTAGGTTAGCATGGGTGTCGCTTGTTCTTTAAGCTTATAGGGTATCTCGGATTACCAGTTCAGGAATGAAATCTCAGCACCAGCATTACCACCGAGATGGTGATAGAAAGACAGACTTTACACCCGCTACAGCTCCATGCAGCGGCATGTCAGTAAAGATGCGTACACACGCACTACTGTAATGAACAACGGGTCCGTCAGATCCTTTCGCTGGGCGGGCGTTCTGACGACAGTAGTGCGTGTGTACAGTCTGTCGGCAGACTGATAAAGCTGAGCGGATCGTTCAGAAACAACCATATCAGTCTGCCTGACAGACTGTACACACGCACTACTGTCGGCAGAACGCCCGCCCAGCGGGAGGGTCTGACAGACCCGTCGTTCATTACAGTAGTGCGTGTGTACGCACCTTATCTCTCTACAGGAAGCCAGCAGCATACCGGTACTTTAAAGTGGACCTGAACTCTTCCCCAGGACAGAAGGAAAACAGAGAA
Organism: Hyperolius riggenbachi; assembly: GCF_040937935.1. Lineage (NCBI taxonomy): Eukaryota > Metazoa > Chordata > Amphibia > Anura > Hyperoliidae > Hyperolius > Hyperolius riggenbachi. The sequence goes on along the minus strand of NC_090652.1, from coordinate 278,234,916 downwards.
ATTCACCCTGTATGTATTTAGAGAGCTTAGCCTGTCTAATACCTCCTCATCTGTGTCTAATCACCAGTGTCATTTTAATCTCTCTGCTGTGTCAGCTGGCTGCCTAGCAGAACAGTTTATTTTGTAAACACAGGATTTTAACCCTATGTCTGCTTCCACGAAAGCAGAAAGTAGACGCACTGCAGATTTACTGCAGGATTTGTATCAACTGTAACAAAGAAATGATTATCTTTAAAGGTTATTATGCTGTTTCGTATCTTTTAGAGCAGAGAGGAAGTTCTGAGTTCAGGTCCGCTGTGAAATTGGGAATAACTTTGTCTTTCCGTGACAGTCCCATCTAAACTATTTTGGTTCATGACAAATAAGGTCAATCACCATCAAATAATTCAAGCACTTATTCCCAAATTCTTTGGTTTCCATTTCTTGCCGTCACAGTAAACGACTTCAATTACGCCAGAATTAACGACTCCCGTCAGTCCATCATGTACATTGTGGTGTTTGGATGCTGTTTGGATGTGGGCCTTCCCTTCCCTCGTGTCTTCTAAACGGCCTTTACACCCAGATGCCTCGTCCTGACAAGACTCAAGATGACATCTCGCATGGAAATGTGGCGTTGCCACCAGAATACAGAGACGCAAAGTGACAATCCGCGGGGCTGAAGTGTGAGTCCCCTCGTTCGATCATCCTCATCCTGCGCTCCTGGCTTTCTCGGGATGACAGCTCAGGACCCGCAGTAAAGTGTGTGCGCACCATGGACGTAATCCTCAGTGACAGGTGGTGTGCCAATTGCTGGGCCGGCAACGTGACAAGCAGCCAGATGTAATAAACCACATGTGGATGAGAGGCAGACAGAACACACCTCTCTGCCCCCGTTTCTCTGCACTACATGCTGATTGTGTACAGAGCAGGGGGGCCATTCTCACAAATACTTGGCTTCCTCTGCAGAAAGTAGCTGTGATTTGTACAGATGAGGCACGCTCGGAGCTACTGGCTCAATCCGCTAAGCAAAATATGTCATTATGCCATTCATGGCTCTCAGAGCTCGTTCACACAGATTTTCGAAATCACCCGCTAGTGCAATGAATCCTTATGGAACATTTCATATCCGCGCGTTTTGTCTGCTTTTTGCTCAGCAAAGCACTGCCTGTACCATTTTTAGGGCGATTTTGGTACGATGGAAGGTATAAAGCGCAAATTGCTCACAAAATCGCTTTGTGCGACGATTGCATTCGCGCTTTCATGAATAAATACATTGTATTTATTCATTTCCAGGTGAAAGAACTGACGTCAGGAAGTGAAAAAACAGAATCGCTCTGCAAAAGCGCTTAAAAAAGGGCTTTACAAAAAATCATGGCACGCAGGTAAGTGCCGGGAGGGGGAAAAAAATCACTCACAAAATCGCAAAACGCTGGCCTCTGCAATTTTAGATCTGAACAAAGCCTTAACCTCCCTAGCGTTCTGGACGAGCTAGGCTCGTCCAGAGACGCCAGAGGTCACCACTCAGGCCCTGCTGGGCCGATTTGAATAATTTTTTTAAAAAAACCGCCTCACCCGATCGCCGCCGCCCGCTGACGATCCGCCGCTACCCGCCGCGGTGCAGGGCCCCCCCCCAGGCGAGACACCGTTTGCTGCCTGGCCAATCAGTGCCAGGCAGCGCTGAGGGGTGGATCGGGTCTGACGTGCGTCGTCATGGCGACAGGAGAAGCCCTCCTGGAAATTCCGCTCTGAACGGGATTTCCGGACGGGTGATTGTGCCGGCGGGGATTGGAGGGGTGGGAGGGACGCCGCAGGGAGGGGGGAATCATGTAGCTAGCGCTAGGCTAGCTACATGATAAATACATTTTTTTTTATTAATTTTAAAAACCCCCAAAGAACTCCTTTAGGGCCTGAGCTTCGTAAGGCAGTTGTGCGCATTTGTGTCCGCTCGTCAGAAACACATCAATGTTACAGGTGCTGAAAAGCGGACACAACTGCGTACAACTGCGTTAGTGGGCTCAGGCCCTTAAATTGTAACAAGTGTGATATACTGATAACCATATATACTGTATATCCATATTCAATCAATAAACATGGACAATAAGGCCCTGTGCTGAAATTGAATAAAAAAAGAGCTGTAGTTTTTGCTACTGTATATAAAATAAGAATAACATTAAATGAAACATGAACTGAAAATTAAAAGTCAATATAAACATACACAGGTCATACCTCCCTACCATATAGTCTACTCATCAATCTCTTCTCCTCTCCTGCGTCCTGTTTGTCCACTGTGATCAACGGAATTCTCAGTCCTCCATTTTGAAAATGGCCATTACCCCCTAACAGCTTCCTCAGGGGTGTAACTAGACTTAATAGGACCTCCCCTTCCCTGCAAAAATGATAGTATGGAGCCCCCTTGGTCCCCAAACCCCATGTGGGTCACATGATCTGGAGCCGGTGAATGGCAGCAGAAAGTGTTCTGCTGTGAAGCAGCGTCTGGAAGCAGGAAAAAATTACACACGCTCCTGCTCTTAGTTTTTGTAAGTGAACAGGGAGGGGTTTTTTTTGCCAATTGGCTGCATTTGTGGTTGGGGAGAAGGATGAGGAGGGCCCCCCAAAGCTTCTGGGCCCCCCTGCAATGGCAGGGGTCGCAGGGGTGATTGCTACGCCCATGAGCTTCCTGGTTAGCACACTGTTACACTGTAATATTGTTCACTTGAGCCATAGGGAAACATGGGCATTACCTTGCTCATCAGTTGTCCTTTCAGTTATAATTGACAGCAACTCATATATAACCGACAGTAACTGATGTATTTCAGTTCTGACAAAATCTTGTCAGAACTGGAAGGAATTGTAAGAAGAAAATGGTGAGCTTCTCAGAGGAACTGATGGTGAGGTAAGTAAGTAATATTCAGTTGCAGGTACATCATGTGTATATTTTAAATAATTTTACTCAGTTCAGGATCACTTTAAAGAGGAACTGTAGTGAAAATAACTCAATGAATGAAATTGCTTACATTTTACAATGGTCCTGACATCACACTGTGGGAGGGGTTTCACCACCATAGACCGCTAGATTCAATATCTGTTGATCCTCATACTACATGGAGGTGGTAAAATTGGTCAGTGATTGCCCAATCAAAATTGAAGGTGTGTACCAGGCTTTGGATACTCACCTATGTAGAGGGAAAGCTCTAAATCCCATACATCAGGGGTCTCAAACTCAATTTACCTGGGGGCCGCAGGAGGCAAAGTCAGAATGAGGCTGGGCATAAGGAATTTTACAATCGCGGCGCATCGCCGCCTCTGCCCGCCCCTCTCACTCTTCCTTCACAGAGAGGGGCGGGGAGAGGCGGCAATCCGTGCGGCGATTGACGTCTGGAGGGGCAGAGCTGAAGCTGAAAGCTCTGCCCCTTCCAGGAAATGCCAGTAGATTGCCCCCCGGGCAATTTGGGGGCTCTGCAGCCCTCGTTTAGCGGCGGGGATGCGGCAGATTACTTGGGAGCACTGAAGCGAACTATAAGGAAGCTTTTGCCAGCGAGGGCCACAAAATATTGTATCGAGGGCCGCAAATGGCCCGCGGGCCGCGAGTTTGAGACCCCTGCCATAGAGCCTTCTCCGTCCTCTCTCCTCCTTGATCCACTGCTGTCCCCCATTCACCATTCACAGGACTTCACAGCATTCGTGGCTCCTCAGAAGGCACTAGTGTACCCAAGTGGCTGGATAGTTTACTGGTTAAGGGCACCGTCTTTGTTGTGGGAAAGCGGAGTTCAAATCCTGGCGAGGGTCAGTATCTATTCAGTAAGCAGTCCTTAGGCAAGACTCCCTAACACCACAGGGTGGCCTCTTGAGCTCCTTGAGTCTGACAGGAGAAAAGTGCTATACAAATGTTTTGATTATTATTATTAAACAAGTGCTTCTGAAGAGGTGTGTGTCCGTACTGCGCATGAGTACCTCTGAAGGCTGCCTGAGGAGCACCGAATATGTATTTAACCTGTTGGTAGAATGATTTCACCTGGGGGACACCGAGAAACAATGTCAACACTTGGTGCAGTGCGGAATACCTCTAGACCAGGGGTAGGGAACCTATGGCTCGGGAGCCAGATGTGACTCTTCTGATGGCTGCATCTGGCTCACAGTTAGGGGTTGATTCAGTAAGCTACACTGCTCAAGCAGCACAGCTTAGTGTGACAGCGCGAGTAACATTTTCAAAGTAGACAAGCTACTCCTGTAGCATGCACTACTAACTTACTCGTGCTACCTCAAAACTAACGGCTGCTCCAGGTCAGGTCTAGTGACTTAGTAGGACGAGATCCCCTCACTTTGATTGGCCCAATAGGCTGTCTGTCACTTGACACCAGTGGCGTAGCTAAGGAGCTATGGGCCCCGGTGCAAGATTTACATGGGACCCCCAAGCACTCTATACATAACTGATACGGCGCACCAAAACCTGCCGATGGCAACTACAGTGTCAGAGGTGCAAGAAGGGGATGGGGAACAGCTTGTTAATGATTACTACTATTCAAAGCATCTATAGAAGTGATTATTACCAGCACAGGACCAATAGAGAGCCAATATTGTGCTTGAGGGAGGGCCACTCTGACCCAAGGGCCCTGATGCGGTCGCTACCTCTGCAACCCCTATTGCTACGCCACTGCTTGACAGGCAGCCTATTGGGCCAAAGTGCGGGATCTCGTCCTACAAAGTGAATCAACCCCCAAGTCAGCTAGCTAATTGTACAAGCTGTTAGTCAGTATATTTCTTGTCTGGCTCTCGGGGAACTTGCTGATGTTGCTGAAACCCAAGAGAAGCTGAAGATGTGTCTGACACTTCCACTGCCCAGAGGATCAACTGTATACACATCACCATGGCAACATAGACGTGAGCCCTCTGCTACGCATGCACACTGTGCCAGTTTGAAACATATTGTATGGTTCTCACAGAATTACATTTTAAAATATGTGGCGTTTATGGCTCTCTCAGCCAAAAAGGTTCCTGACCCTTGCTCTAGACCCTGCCAGGACACCTCCGCAAAAAATGAAAAATATTGGGCACTGTAGGGGCCCATAATAATTTCGACAATAGGGAGAAATGTGTGCGCTGGAGGCGCCCAATAAAATAGCAGGCACCAGGGCCACCTACTATGCAAACTGCGGCTACAAATAGTCAAAATTAATATGAATTAATATTCCATTTTCTGCTTCCGGCGAAAGTACCTCAGATTTGGACTTCTTCATTAGGGCGTTATGTAAACACACTCAGGTGAGATCCAATATGAGGCAATAGTAGCGTCCTCTGACCATGTAGTGGGCTGTGAGTGTCAAAGCACCCTCTAAGTAAAGGCACAGGAGACAAAAAGGAGCCCGATTGTGCAGTATGTAACAACAATGTGGTAGTGGAAGCAGGGCCGGTGCTACCATAGAGGCAAAGGGGGCAATTGCCCCTGGGCCCCAGAGCTTGTAGGGGCCCCCAGTAGCTACAAGAGGAAAAAAAAATTCAAATCGACCTTATAGTTTTTGAGAAAACTGATTTTAAAGTTTCAAAGGAAAAAAAATACAAATTTAAAAACCTGCCAACTTTAATAATAGCAAATCCACCTTAAATGCTAGAAAACCTAAATTTGCAGGATATGTTAAGGAGATCATTGGGAATAAGAGGAAAAAACTATTTTTCAAAAAGACCTTATAGTTTTTGAGAAAATCGATTTTAAAGTTTGGAAGGAAAAAAGTATAGGAGTAAAAGTATAAATGCAGTAAATGTCACTTTTAGTAGCAAACCTAACGGTAGTGTAATTTTACATGCATCAAAAGAAAGGGCAATGAATTTCCTGACGGGGTTTCCAGGGGGCCCATACGCAGCTGCAGCGCTTTGGCCAGGGATCGCTATACAGCCGCAATATGGATGCATGAAGATCCCTGGCATTTTTTCCTATTTTCCCAATTTTTTTTTATGTTTAGAGTGCGGTAATTTTTTTAAAAAAAATTATGTGGGGTCCCCCCTCCTGAAACTTTTTAACCCCTTGTCCCCCATGCAGGCTAGGGTAGCCAGAATGTGGAGCTCCGACCGTTTGGGGCTTCACACCTGACTATACCAGCTGCAAAAAGTCCCTTAATGCAGATTTTTGTTCCTGGGCATCTGTTGGGGGGGGGGGGGGGGGGAGGAGGTCCCCTAGGTTTATTTTGCCCTGGGGCCCCATTGTTGCTTAAACCGGCCTTGAGTGGAAGAAATGTAAAAAACTACTCACAAAGGTGGATTGCAGGGGGGCAACCGACCACAGGAAGCAGATGGAGACAATAAACCCGACTCCACTCGGGGAGGTCACCAGTGACCTGGATGAGGGGTCGCTCTCCTTAAAAAGGAAGGAAACAGATCTTGACCGTGGCGGTACCACGGGTACTCTGCTTCCACCCCTCAGACGGGTGGCGTATGGGGGTGTACAAAGCACAAATAGATTAAAAGAGGCACCCTAATGTGTGATTAAAGCAATCAGAAGAGAGGAAGGAGATGGGCACAGCTGCTAAAATACCCTTTATTGTGGCTGGGTTGACACAAAAAAGCTTACAGCAAGGGGGGGGGGGGGGGGGGAAGACAAGTCTGACAGCTGTTTCGCAGGGACTAGCCCTGCTTCATCAGAGACTATGGTAATAGTGGTATTTCTTAGTAGTATTAGTTATATGTATTTATATTAAATATGGAGAGTATCTATAATTATTAATAAGGTTGCTGGTATTTATAAACCGTTAAGTATATATCATATCATAGATATGTAAATGAGTAGATATGTAAATATCTATATTTACATATCTACTCATTTACATATCTATGATATTATATATATACCTAACGGTATATAAATACCAGCAACCTTATTAATTGTTATAAATAAAGATACTCTCCATATTTAATATAAATAAATATAACTAATACTACTAAGAAATATCACTATTTATAATCCACCAAAAATAGCGACCAATAGGAAATAATGCATGAGATTGATAACAGATTCGCAACTGACTGAGCTAGGCTCTAGGAATGGTTATATGGTTTTTATTATATTTTCATGTATATGATATGAAGGTATCAGTGTTTTGAGGCGTTTCTCCCCTCCTTTCTTTCTGTAAATGTAGGCACTGTTATTTCACCTGAGGAAGCGGGCTCAGACCCACGAAACCTGTCTGTGCTATCACTAATAAAATCTTTTGTACCATAAAGATTTTTCGTCATTGAGGTAAGCTACCTCATTTCTTTGTCGATTTGAAACTGTTTTTAAACGCTTTTATCACACACCAAAGCGCCTCTTTTAACCAATTTGTTCCTCTAACCAGTTGCATTCAGAGACTACGCCCACCACACTACGGTGCAGTATGCGGCTACTTCTAAAGCAGTCAGCATCAAAAAGAAAAAGAACTGTTGAATCAGGCACTGCAGTTAACTCTGTTTTAATGGTGTAATCAATGTGAAAGATTCATCACTTGTAGACAAGGTTCTTGCATTCAAAAAGGCAGGTACAAAAAATCATGTGCAATCAACTTGTGCATTCAAAATTTTGCATGAGGAGAATGTCCTACCAGTTCAGAAGGTGGCAGTGGTGGGTGCAGGGCAAAATATGGTAGCCTCGTTAGAAGAAGAAGCACCACCGTGCGAAACGGCCGTCAGGCTACCGTTTTTTGCCCTGCACCCACCACTGCCACCTTCTGAACTGGTAGGACATTCTCCTCATGCAAAATTTTGAATGCACAAGTTGATTGCACATGATTTTTTGTACCTGCCTTTTTGAATGCAAAAACCTTGTCTACAAGTGATGAATCTTTCACATTGATTACACCATTAAAACAGAGTTAACTGCAGTGCCTGATTCAACAGTTCTTTTTCTTTTTGATGCAGCATGCAGTGTCTGCAGTAGTATTAGGCCTGGTTCACATTAGCATTCGCTGTCCGGATCCGCCTGATCGGATCCGGACCGTATACTGTACAAACGGAACGCACGTTCCGCATAGCAATGCAAAGTCTATGCGGACGTTCACATGCGTTCCTTCCGTACAGAACAGAGCCGGATCGGATCCGGACTCCGGGCACTTTTCCAACATGCGCTATTTTTCGGGTCCGGTCATCCGGCCCATGCACCCGGGCCGGATCCTGACCCACCACATGCGGCCATGCTGTGCAATGAGAAACGGATGTTTCTCATCACACTGGCAATAGGACCGGATGCTTCCAGCACCGGTCCTATGCCACTTGGGGGGCCCGGACTACACGCCGGTATCCCCCATGCTTGCGGTGCCTTTCTGGCACTGCAATGTATCTAGTTCCGGCTACTTTATTGTAGCCAGAACTGATACATTCCGGATCCGCAACTTGTGCCGCCTTGTGGCCACCGCAGAGACCCGTACGGTCTCTTTGAGGCCCCCGGACCCCGGACACTTGTGCACTCGAACCGCAAGTGTGAATGGGGCCTTAAGGTGGGGTTTGACTATCTGTCATTCCTTATCCTCAGTGATACGGCTGTAAATCTCGGAGTGCCGGCAGCCATCCACTTCCAGATTTGACTTCTAAAGCAGTGTTGACCAATCGCCGTGGCTACACCCGTACATATTAAAAATATTTTGGTTTAACTAACTTGCAGCCTTTGTTCTGCCCCCCAGGGTTCTATGCAAATTGGACAAATTATAAAATATCTGCCCAATCAGGCACACAGTCTGCTGAGTGAGTCTAAAGCAAACCTGACGTGAAAATAAACTTATGATATAATGAATTGCATGTGTAGTACAGCTAAGAAATAGAAAATTAGTAGCAGAGAAAAGAGTCTCATATTGTTTTCCAGTACAGGAAGTGTTAAAAAAACAGTTATTATCTACGCAAAAGAGCTTCTCTAAACTATTTGACCCACTTGGGTTTGAATACAGTCCTGTCTTCTGAATCACTTAAAGTGAACCAGAGACGAAGCACCCTCATGTATTTTACCATATATATCAGTGGGAACATTAGAGAAAACACCTACCCTGCTTTCTGTTTCATTCTTCACTGCTCAGCTTGCTTCTAATCAGCCCTGATAAAATCCCCGACTGAGCATTCAGTCTGGCTTTGCTCAGGAATCTTTATAGCTGAGTCTGTCTGATCTGTCTTTTCAAGCCCAAGCCAGCCCCCTTGTGGCTCTGCTATAATGACTCAGCTATAAAGATTCCTGAGCAAAGCCAGAATGAATGCTCAGTCTGGGATTTTATCAGGGCTGATTAGAAGCAAGCTGAACAGTTAAAAATGAAACAGAGAGCAGGGTAGGTGTTTTCTCTAATGTTCCCACTGATATATATGGTAAAATACATGAGGGTGCTTCGTCTCTGGTTCACTTTAAACAGCCAAGAAACAGTGAGAGACAGCTTGAGATAAGGTTTTACTGCAGGGTTCAAAGGTTTTACTGCAAGTTCAAAGGGTCATTATTTCTGCTTTGTTTTATGGCATAAAAACAGAGTGTGGTTTTAAAACTGCAACTATGACAGTATGATGCAATGTTATTAAAAAAAAGCTATATAACTGAAAATTAGAATATGAGACTATTTTCTTTGCTACTGGTGCTCTATTTATTATCTGTATTACACATACAATTCATTATATCATAATTTTTTTTTCCCGCTACAAATTTGCTTTTAACAGGCTTCCTCATCACCAGCTACCTGTGGGATGCTGATCAGTGGGGGAGGAAATTTTTGTTTCCAGACTATAGGAAGACCTGTGGCAGATGCGTTGTAAAGTGTCAGTCTAGCCTCCCCGTAGATGGGCACTGCCAGCGCCGAACGCTTGGCAGATCTCCAGCAGTCATTACCTTCCTTGTGTTTTTTCGGAGCTGCGTTAATTACATCTCCCACGTCCATAGTCAGTGCGACTACAGAGGAACCCGGACAAGCTGTCATCATTAAAATGAGGGGGGGGGGGAGGGGGCGGGCGACAGGACGGTACGAGCGTAAGTACATAAAGACTCTAATTATATGGAATTGCCCCAGGCAAGTTCACAGCTGTCAGGAATTCTTTTCAAGCGGGTGTCAAAAAAACTCGACACTGTTTCGGGAAGATCAGATGACAAAACAAAAACCGGTGACAGGTGACCTGCAATTTAACGGAATCATGTAGAATTATCGGTAATCGCTTCACACAAAGCCCATCCTTTGTAGACAATATTACCATGAACATAACATGGGATTTTAAAGGGACACCAGATTGAATTTTCAGGGACACATCTTTTGTGCTATTATTGTCACAAGGGAAACATGAAGGGCTGACAATGACCTTCTTCTGAACATGCCTGTCTGCTACACGGATGCTCTGGGCATGAGGCTTGGAATCCACTAGTAATCGCTGCAGCGCCGTGTGCAGGGATTACTAGTGCGATCACTATTCCCTGACGCTTGGAAGCGCTGTACACAGGCCCAGAATTACCTCACAGGAGCCTATAGGCACCTTAGACTTCACCCTCTATGAACCCCACCAAACCGCACCACAAGTGTGCTGGCTGTCCCAGCTGTCATTTCTCCCTTACTTCCCTTGCCTGTCATAGGTAGCTACAGATGCCTCTTAGCATTAGGTAACCAGAGGTACCCTCAATATTAACCCCCTTGGCGGTACAATAAATCCGCCAGGGGGCAGCGCAGCACTTTTAAAAAAAATTTTTTTTTAAAGCATGTAGCTAGCCTAGCGCTAGCTACATGCTTCCCCCCTCCCTTCGCTATCCCTCCCACCCCTCCGATCGCCGCCGGCGCTTTTACCCTGCAGGGAATCCCGTTCTGAATGGGATTCCCTGTATGGGCTTCCCCGTCGCCATGGCGACGATCGCGATGACGTCATCGGGTGTCCCGATCCACCCCTCAGCGCTGCCTGGCACTGATTGGCCAGGCAGAGCAGGGGTCTCGTGGGGGGGGGGGGCGGCGAAGCGGATAGCGGCGAATCGGCGGGTGGCGGCGGCGATCGTTATGCACACGCAGCTAGCAAAGTGCTAGCTGCGTGTAGCAAAAAAAAATGTATGTAAATCGGCCCAGCAGGGCCTGAGCGGCACCCTCCGGCGGCTTACCCCGTGTCCAGCACGGAGTTACCGCTAAGGAGGTTAAGTAGCAAGAGGTGCCCCAAGTATTAGGTAGCTAGAGGAACCTCAGTATTAAGTAACTAGATGTGCCCCTGACTGAAGGGAGATCTCATCAGTGGAATGCCAAGATTAGGGTGAGTAACTTCTCATTTATACTCTCATTAGGACTCTGCATAGGGAAGGAAGGAGAGAGACACTCGGGGAGGGGAGTGAGCCGCCTTTCCATCATGAGACGCCTGTAGGCACGTGCCTACAGTGCCTTATGGTAAATCTGGCCCTGGCTGTACAGTTAACTGTACATCGCTTCCAATTAGCGATCCACGTGGTGTTTAGATAAACAAAAAACCCCTTGATTATACTTACCAGGTGTCCAACTTCCGTCCGTAGCCCTGCCCCCTAAAGGAAGAGTTCACAGGTGCTTCTCTATGACCAAAATTTTGTAATTTCGTGTTTTGTATAGAAACAGACATTTTAATTACGAAAATGGATTCAATTTCATTTCTAATAGTGATTATGCAAATTTAAGTAATTAGTAAACTCAGGAAAGTCAGTCATTTTATTGCAATCACTGATAGTTTCCCTGCACGTGCTGTCCTTTTCGTGACAGGAAATTTTGGCGCACAGCGCCTCTGCTACTTTCCGGTGCACATTCAGCATAACGGTAAACGTAATTTACCGGTTTAAAAAGCAAGTTTATGGCGCGCGGGTGTCGCAGCAAAATGCTTGAACTGTGAACGGTATATATCGTTCTCTAACTTCCGAACTCACGAACGGTATTCTTTAGAACGGCAATTAACTTGCCCGGGGAAAAGTGTAGCAGATGTGCGCAGGGAGTGGGGGCCAACTCCTACCCCTCTGTTCCTCACCTCGGGAGCCCCTCCTTTTAATGGCAGTCAGCGCAGCGGGAGATACAGCTGATCACTCACCTCCCCAGGCTCTGATCTTCAGTAAACATTAGCGCTCCAGGTCTACGTTGTCTCTTCTCTCTGCAATGCCGATTACACTGAATCAGGAAGTAGTGTAATCGGCATTGCAGTGTAATCGCCAGCTATTGCCTCCTCTCGCCCCACCGCAGGCAGCCGGTCAATGCACTCTTCCACTCCACCACAGGCAGCCTAGGGAGACTGTCGCTGTATCTTCTGCAAAAAAAAAAGTTTTTTTTAGAAAAACTCAAAACTCAAAATTGAGTTTGGAACACAATCACACTTAAGGACCAGGGGATTTTCTTCTGATCGGTGCTGCGTGGACTCTCCAGCCCGCAGCACCGATCAGGAAATAGCCAGGGCGATCAGACTTCCCCCCCTTTTTTCCCCACTAGGGGGATGTCCTGCTGGGGGGGTCTGATCGCCGCCGGCTACCCGCACTTTCCGGGGGGGCTCTTCAAAGCCCCCCTCCGCAGCGCTTTCCGCCCTCCCCGGCTTTCCCTCCCTTTCCCTTACCCTCTGAGCGGCGCAGGACGGATATCCGTCCTGCGCCTGATAGGATAGGCTTCTGCCTATCAGATGCCGGCGATCCTAGGCCAATCAGAGGCTGGGGATCGACGATCTACGTCATGGCGCTGCTGCGCCGCAGCGCCGTGTGATGTAAACAGCGGGGATTTCTTCCCCGCGTGTTTACATTTTGGCGGCGAGCCGCGATCGGCGGCTCTCCGGCTGTTCACACCGGAGACACCCTCCGCTCGAACAAATGGCCGTTTCCATGCTATACCACTAACAACCCGCCGATGCCTATGGGCGTTAGGTGGTCGTTAAGTGGTTAAAATGCTAAATAGCGTTTTATCAGCATTATGCTTCAGAACCATGCGCCATTTTTTCCCCTGGCGCCGTTTTTTACTGTATGCGTCCTTTTAAATGTATCAGGAGGCTTTACCTGCAGCCACTTCAAAAACAGGTGCTCTTTGGCAAGGTGCACTTAGCGGTCACGCATGCTGAGACACTTAGTTTTGGGCCTTGCAATATCTGATAATGCAAAGGTACCTGCACTTTAAATGTATCAGGAGGCTCTGGACTGGAACACAATTTTGAGAACGGCTGAATTTCCGCATTAAATACGAAATTCTAATTCGTTTCCGTTATGGAAACGATTGTAATTACAAAAAACAATCGGAATTACGAAATTTTGCCTAAACATGAAATATTGCAAACACGAAATATAACTTTCAATTACGTCCATAATCGTAATTTAACAAATTATGCAGAATTTTGCGTAATCGTGACTAGGTCATTACATTACTCTCATCGCTAGGTTCCAGCCCTAAGTCACTATCCTGGAACAAGTATGCAAGTTAACCTCCCTGGCGTTTAATGGTTAACCCATAATGTTTACGTGTAGGAAAAAGAATATGAATACGGTATGCCTGTAACCATTACTGGTATACCGCCAAGGAGGTTTCCTGACCTTTAGGTGTCCCCAGTATAATCCTCAAGCTTTTTTTTATACTCAAAATGTATACTAGACCCTTGCTTTACACGTTTTGATAAGTTACAGGAAAAAAAGGTTATGAATGAATTGAAACACTTGTTGCACAAAAATCCAGGAAAAATTGAACGCCGGGGAGGTTAAAGAAATCAGAACACCATACTTGTTCCAGCCCAGGTTGAGGTGGGGCAGGTGAGAGCCACACCCACACTTAAAACATCGTTTGTGTACAATTTTTCTTTCTCTTTACCAGGTCTGGTTGCCTTTGCCTAACTGCAGGAACTGTACAGCACCAACAGGATTGAGGGAATTTTTTTCTTATTTGCTACAGTAAGAAGCTTATCTCAGCATGCAAATAATGAAAAGCTTCCGATTTCTGATAAAATATGGACACTTTGACCAGAAGGTAACTGAATCCTGAATAACATGGTAAATGAATGTTGTAATAGCCAAGACACAGGCAAATAAAATGTGTGGGTTTTATTTACAGTAGCATTGTTTATTTTAAAACTATAGGGGATGAAATTGGAGAAATAGTGTATTTTCATTCATTTTTTTCCCATGTTTTCCCTTCACAATAAATTAAAAACAAATATTAACCCCCAAAAAACGAATTTGTAGCAAAAAAAAGTATAGGTCATTTACTGCAGGTGTGATAAGTAGTGCTAAGGTTATGGGGGAATGAAAAGGAGGAGCGCTGACAGGTGAAAATTGCTCTGGTCCGTTAGGGTAAATACCCCTTGGTGGTGAAGTGGTTAAGATTCCTGTTACCAAGGCCGGATTTGTACTCTTTACCGCCCAAGGCCACTGTTACCAGCCACCCTCCTTAAGCATAGGTAGCGAGTTGACCCTCCCACCTTTCCCTCCAGTATAGGTAGCCAGATGACTCCCTTAATCCCTCCTTCCTCCCTCCCCCCCTTTCAGTACTGGTAGCCAGCTCGCCTTCACACCCCAGAAGCCATGTGCGTCACTCATTTCTCCACTCATCTTCAGTGCAGAAGCTTCATTTTCTTCTGCATCTACGAAGCTGCCCCAATCAATAGCCGCTGGCCACAATGCAAACTTGCAGCAGAGTACCACGGTCAGGCGCTCGCCTGATCTCCCTGCATTGCTGCATTTGCAAGCTTGCAATGCTGCACCAATTTAGCCTGCTGCGTTGGTGCCCTTGCAGCTGTGGTGCCCTAGGCCATGGCCTAGGGGGCCTTGTCCTAAATCCGGCCCTGCCTGTTACAGTATTCTGCTAGGTTTAATCTTTGCAGTGAATTTAGTTCTGTGTGTTGAGAGGACCCCTCAGCTTGCTCAACATGGCATAAGGTATGCATTAGGCCGCGTGTCAGCCGCCCGTCAAGGGGAAATCAGGGGCAGCATAATATCTGGAAGGCACCGCGCTCTCACCAGTGTAACATGTGGCCGGGCTCATTAGAAACACATTTATAAAATGAGCGGTCGGCTTTAGCTTTTAAAAGTGTCCCTGACACTGATTAATTAGCGCTGCCGATAGCTGGCTGATTGTGGAACCTGAGTCTAATTCCCCTTGTTTTTCATTCCTGTCCAGGGTGGGTAATCAGTACCAGGTGACTGCAAGGATTGATTGATGAGACGCGCGTATGGTTAGAATATTCCGAGGCAATTGCTGTAATATGGAGCAATGCCTGCCTGGTATGCTGTGTAATGAGGGCTGGATGTATTTAGTCCCCCATACATGTTGTGCTACATCTGTATGTAATGTCATGATCTATGTTTGTATTAGTACTATGAATGTAATTGTCTTATCCAGCCAAAATTGCATCTTACCCTATACAGTGCCTGGGAATGAATGACACTATATATCGCTGCTCTTGGATCTCTCTGTCCTGCAGACCTCACTGCTCTTGGATTCCTCTCTGATCTTAAGTCCCTCACTGCTCATGGGTCCTTCAGCATTATTTGGCCCCTCTCTGCTTTTGGGTCTCTCTCGAATCTTGGGTCCCTCTCTGGGGCACCTATACCTGGCTTCTTATACTGGAGGCACCTATACCTGGCTATCTATACCAGGGGCACCTATACCTGACTAACCTATAAAGGGACACCTATGCCAGGTTAACCCATACTGGGGCACTTATGCCTGGCTAACCTATACTGGGGCACCTATACCTGGCCACCTATACTGGAGGTACCTATACCTGGCTTCCTATACAGGCGGCACCTATACCTGGCTTCCTATACCGGGGGCACCTATACCTGGCTTCCTATACCGGGGGCACCTATACCTGGCTTCCTATACCGGGGGCACCTATACCTGGCTTCCTATACCGGGGGCACCTATACCTGGCTTCCTATACCGGGGGCACCTATACCCAGCTTCCTATACAGGCGGCACCTATACCTGGCTTCCTATACTGGGGGTACCTATACCTGGCTTCCTATACTGGGGGCACCTATACCTGGCTTCCTATATAGGCGGCACCTATACCTGGCTTCCTATACAGGCGGCACCTATACCTGGCTTCCTATACAGGCGGCACCTATACCTGGCTATCTATACCAGGGGCACCTATACCTGACTAACCTATAAAGGGACACCTATGCCAGGTTAACCCATACTGGGGCACCTATGCCTGGCTAACCTATACTGGGGCACCTATACCTGGCCACCTATACTGGAGGTACCTATACCTGGCCACCTATACTGGAGGTACCTATACCTGGCTTCCTATACCGGGGGCACCTATGCCTGGCTAACCTATACTGGGGCACCTATACCTGGCCACCTATACTGGAGGTACCTATACCTGGCTT
Organism: Hyperolius riggenbachi; assembly: GCF_040937935.1. Taxonomy (NCBI): domain Eukaryota; kingdom Metazoa; phylum Chordata; class Amphibia; order Anura; family Hyperoliidae; genus Hyperolius; species Hyperolius riggenbachi. Next base: position 278,218,676 of record NC_090652.1, on the reverse strand, counting down.
CCTATACAGGCGGCACCTATACCTGGCTTCCTATACCGGGGGCACCTATACCTGGCTTCCTATACCTGGCTTCCTATACCGGGGGCACCTATACCTGGCTTCCTATACAGGCGGCACCTAAACCTGGCTTCCTATACTGGAGGCACCTATATCTGGCTAGCTATACTAAGAACACCTATAACTGGCTTCCTGTACTGGGGGCACCTACCCAGCTACCTACCTACCTATACTAAGGGCATTTTTTTTTGGGGGGGGGGAGGGTGCATACTCACAGGTTTGCTTCAGGCAGCAAAAAGCCTAGAGCCAGCCCTGGACACAGGTGTTTTATTGCACGCATTGACGGCCTGTAAATCTACTCTAACAACTTGTGTGACTTCATGCTTCCGCTTAAAGGTTCCCATGATTCTGCAGACAGGCCATGTTTCTGCAGAACTTGGCTGAGAGTTTCTGGAGAGATCCCCCGAGTCCTCCTTTAGATGTTCTGTATTATTTAGTATATCCAAACTGAAGCATCTGTTATGTACTCAGTTTCCAAAGTATGCAAAAATATTCCAGTTCTTCAACCTAATTTTTTTTTTTCGTTGTGAATTCAGGCCGAAAACCTCCTGAAATCTGCTCCCACAAGCTATCATTATGCAGATGGAAATATTACGGGCTATTCTCTGTGGAATATTGATGCCGTCTTTGTATCTTGCAGCACGGCACGGTTCTGAGTGCGAATGTAATAGTGCGGATTGTCTGGGCCTCGGGGTCTGGCACAGAGGATTTCCTTTAGCTGGCATACGAGTGTTTCACATTAAGAAGCATGGCGGCGTGTCTGCGGGTGATAAGCGGAGCGCGATGTGCGGCACAACGCCGCGGCTCAGGCTGGGAGCGGAATAAACTGGGATTAGACACAGAAATGTCACTGTGCTGCGGCCTCACAGGTCTTGCATCCTCCCACCTAAATCCTTCACTAAATCTGTGTGTGCTTCAGCATTGGTGGCTGTATTACGTTAGGGGGCTGTGATAGAGTGCAAGAAATTAACTGAGAATGAAAATAGGGCGTGTTCATGATAGGTGCATTGCAGACCTGGATTTACATCACTGGAGCCTATAGGCACAGATTTCCTGGCACCCTAGACTTTGCTGTGCCTTAGCATTAGGTAGCCAAAGTTACCCTCAGTATTAAGTAGCTAGTGGTGTCCCGGACGACTGAAGGGAGATCTCATCAGTGGAATGCAGAGAGGGGGGTGAATAACTTCTCATTTATGCTCCGCACAGGACTCTGCATAGGGAAAAAGGGAGGCACTCTGGGAGGGGAGGGAGACGCTTTTCCATCATCAGGCGCCTGTAGGCACAAGCCTACTGTGCCTTATGGTAAATTCAGCCCTGGTGCATTGTGTTTTCGTGAAAATAATGAATTCACAGCAACACACTACTCATAACATTGAGACCCCCATTACACTAGGCCTTTTTTTATTGCGTTGCTTTACCCTTTCTGAACGCAGGGTGATGTAACAGCAATGAAAGTCTATGGGGCCTAGTACACTTACTCCATTGGATTGTGTTGCGCTGGAAGTGTCCGATTCGCTGCCGAGCAGTTGCAAAGTCAACAGTGCGCTATCATCAGACTTCTGCATTGACGCCGGGGAAGTATTGTACGTCAATGGGCAATGCATACATTTTAAAACACGTTGGCAGCGCCAATGCGGTGGGCATGCACGGAAAAATGCAAATATGACTGGGAATCCCAGTGACGTACTGTCCAGCAGGAAGTACATCACTAGGTGACAGGGCACGTGGGGCGTGCGAGGGGGCGGTGCTATGCATATGACCCTGTCGGCATTCTCTGTCGCAGGGTCAAATGAATGACGATATTTGCGTTGCAGTGTGATGGGAGCAGAGCACCACACCACAAACACACTGGCCAGGTATAAAACCGGCCTCAATGTAACTATTTACATTATGCAGGACCAGTTCTAGGTATAATGGGGTCCCTGGGCAAAGTTAACCTGCCCCCTCCCCTGACAGACCCCACCCTCTAACGCAGCACTAGGGGCTGCCAAATCGCCCCACACCCAGCATGTCTCCCTAAACTTTATTTTGGTCTCCGGGCCCCTGCCTGTTCCGGCTGGTGCGTGCTCCTCCATATGTCTGTGCCTCTGAACACTCCCATCTTTATCCTCGAAGGCAGGGCCGGCTCTCTCATGAAGCAAGATGAAACATTTGCATCAGGTGCAGAGATGTCAGTGGCAGCATTTTTGTACTGTGTGTACCTTCCTGAGGAGGAATAGAGTGGCTGTGGGTGAGCGCCAGTTTGCTTTTGTGGTGAGCTGCAGCATGTCATGTGAGAACATTAAAAGAAGCTCAATCTTGAAAAGCGCACATATTTTTGCACTTTTATTTCAGGCACAACGCAGCAGCTTGTGTGGAAAAAAAAGAAGAAAATGTGCTCGGTGTCTGAAGAAATGTAACAGAAATGTAACAGGAATTTGTTCTGAGTATGAACAGGCGAGACGGCTTATTTCGGCGCAGAGCTGTGCCCCTGGTTTGGGTGCTGCCATAGGCTGTAATGTGAATTACATTGGGCTGGAACCCACTAGAGCGATTTTGTGAGCGATTAGGGAGCGATTCAAACCGCTAACGATTTCTCGAAACGCTCAGCTAATGTTAATGGATGGGCCAAATTCCACTGGAGCGATTGCGATAACCAAAATCGCAAACGCAGGACATGCAGCATTTTTCGCGGTTAGCATTAGCGTTTCTGCAATGTAAAGTATATAAACGCTGGCGTAATCGCTCGTCAAAACCTGCACAGAGCGATTTTGCTAGCGTTTTTACATTACTGCACTCTGTAACAAAATTAAAATTAATTGAAAGGACCAATCAGAATTAAAAACGCTAATCGCTACACAACCGCTGGCAAACTGATTACACTTTTTAAAATCACTACCCAAAACGCTCATGAAATCGCTTACAAACCGCTCATACAAAACGCTAGCGATTGCGATTAGTGATAGCGTTTTGTAGTGGGCTCCAGGCTGTTGACTAATTTGGACATCGGCGATTGCCAGGGGGCTCAAGTTAGAAAAAAAAACAAGGTGATTCATCCGCTGGCATATTCCCCCTGAGTTGGGAGGGGGAATAGCATCAACGCCACCTGGACTTTCAGCAGGCGCAGTGTGAGCTGTCCATCGGCCTCACCCTGCATTTTGCAAATTTAGATGTACCCTGAATGGGCCCATGTCTTGTCTGTGCTGATGCATTTACATTGCGGGAAAGTAGTCAAGTGTGAACCTTGCTTATGTGTTATAGGACATAGCTATTTCATGCGCTGCTGTGTGTTCTCATTGTGCTTTACCGCGTTACGTGGGGGCAAATGCACAAAACATCACTTAGGATGACAAAGTAGCACCCGTTACTAAGGCAACCCGAGCACTTGTCACCCAGAGTAATGCGCACTATGCCAGTAGCATCACATGCATTAGCCTAGCAATGCTCACATTATCTAGGTAACACAGGTCACAGTAATTGCACATCACGTACTACCTTGTCATCATAAGTGAAAAATTTCACTTATGAGAAAATGTGTATGAAGAGTGCCATTCCTGCATATAACTAGGCATTTTTTTTGTCACTGAAAGGGTTAAAAATGTATGTAGGTAGGCATAAGCCTCACTGATAACTTATTACAGCCATAAAACCCTTGCTTGGGAGAGAACAGCTTCTTAGTGCAGGGGAAAGATAAAAAGTAGTTCATAGATTGTGGTTCTGAATTGTGTCAGACTGTGTGAAAGACTGTGTCATTCAGCTGAGACATTAAACATGAAACCTACTTTTTTAGCTTTTAACCACTTAAAGAGGAACTCCAGTGAAAATAATGTAGTAAAAAAAGTGCTTCATTTTTTTACCATAATTATGTATAAATGATTTAGTCAGTGTTTGCTTGTTGTAAAATCTTTCCTCTCCCCGATTTACATTCTGACATTTATTACATGGTGACATTTTTACTGTGGGCAGGTTATGTAGCTGCTGCTAGCTGTTTTGGCTGTTAGAGACAGCTGTAAACAGCTAATTCCTGTCTGTGAACATTGTTACACTGTGGCAGTTTGCCCAGAGTACTGCGGTACTCAGAGCTTCTTGTGGGAGGGGTTTCAGCACAAAATCAGTCATACAGCGCCCCCTGATGGTCTGTTTGTGAAAATCATTATATTTCTCATGTAAAAGGGGGTATCAGCTACTGATTGGGATAAAGTTCAATTCTAGGTTGGAGTTTCTCTTTAAGTACAAGCTGTCTCTGCCACCTTAAAGAGGAACTTCAGCCTAAACAAACATCCTGTCATTAAGTTACATTAGTTATGTTAATTAAAATAGATAGGTAGGTAATAAAAAAATAGATAAATAATATAAACCCTGTTTTAAAAGAACAGGCAAGGAGTTTTGAATCAGGCAAATGTTTCTGCTTTCATGGGGGCGCCATCTTTTTCATGGGGGTAGCCATCTTTTTGGTTGAAAGAAGGTGACAGGGAGCATGAGACACAGTTCCAACTGTCCTGTGTCCTGGTCACCCCTCCCAGCTGTACACGCTAGGCTTCAAATCTCAAATTCAACATTTAAAAAAACAAATTTGCGTCAAAACAGCCGGTGAACAACAACATCAGAAATCCCATCATGCTTTGCACAACATCAGGGAGAAAATTCAAATTTCTTTGATGGGGCGGAGCTTAGCTTCTGTGCAGCTAAAAATGAGGCTTGGGTATGAAAAACAGAGTTCTGATGCTGTGAAACTATTTAAGGAAACACCAAGCCTTACTTCTTTGCTCTAATAGATTATTTACAGCGTATTATATACAACCAGCATTTTTTTTTACTAGAACAACATTCAAAGGGTTACACACAGGACTTAGAAGCTTCCCTGCTAGCTGGATTTGAGATCATGTTATGTTGTGTTTAATGGTATCAAGTGAAGAATGTAAATAAACACTTCTCTTACACTGCTCGGTCTCCGGAACCAAGTCAGACAATTTAAAACATTTCTGCTTGTAAGAACATGAATAAAGCAGTTATAAATAAAATGCAAAGTCAGCTTTCAGAGCAAAAAAAGTGTACTTTGGGAATGTATAATTTCTAAATGAATAATAATACTTTTGCACAAAAGCAAATATAATAACCGCATGGCATATAAAAAGTAGGAAAACATGTTTTTATTGAATATTATGTCAGGGTTTTATACCACTTTAAGAACCATCAAGAAGTATCAAAACAGGGCGTAGATTTCCACTAGCATTGTGCTTAAATGGGTAAACAGAAAATAAGACTGGGGAATTCTAAAACTAAAATAATAAAAAAATAATTAAAAAAAATATTTTTTTTAGGAGTAGGAGGATAGGTACAATTGTTTATCTCATCGGTTTGTTTTCAGTTCAGGTTTGCTTTTAGGTAATTTTTTTGAGGAAACCGGCAAGGTGGCTGTGTCTGTTAATGATAACACAATGCAGAACAGCAATGGACTGCGCTGGAAATATACAAAGCCACATAAAAGGATTCACATCAGAAACACATTTAATTGAATATAAATATACGGAAACATTCTCCAGCAGATCATGTGAAATAAAATTACACTGTCCTGTGTTACTCCTGACTCTGCTACATGAAACACATTCACAGTCCGCTTATTCAATCTCCAAAGAATATATTCACTGTAAATAGCCCTGTTCCTTCTCTTCATAGCTGCGATTAATATCATCTTGTTATCCTTATCGTTGCTCCCAACTGTCCCTCTTTCGGAGGGACAGTCCCTCTTTGGGAGCCCTGTCCCTCTGTCCCTCTTTCCTCCTCATTTGTCCCTCTTTCAGGACTTTGTCCCTCTTTCTATGTAAATATATTTATTTTTCTACTAATAAATGTGTTTGGCTAACTAAACTTTATTCCGATCCTTTAAATTGATATATTACTGATTTTAAAATGTTACTATGAAGGAAAATGAACCAGATTAGAAAGGATTAGGAATAGAATTATAAAACAACATATTTTTCTTATGAAATCTTTATGGTATGCGTGACTAGGGGAGTAACGGGGCGTGATGTGATCAGGGGAGTGTCAGGGGCGTGGCTTAAGTGTCCCCGTTTCTCATCTCCAAACATTGGGAGGTATGTCCTTATTATAGACATGATATGTTAGGGTACCCATACACTAACTCGAATTCCTGCCGATATACAGCAGATTCAATTACTGTGATCGAATCTGCTGTGAAATTGATAACGCAAACTCTGACCGACAGGGTCAGGAGCGCATCGCTAGCAGCGTTCGATTCAGGGACGGCTGACGCAGCATAGCGGCAGCAATATCACCTGTCCGACCCCGGGATCCGTTCAGTCTCACTTCTTCCGGCTGGCCTTCTTCTCCATGTCCTCTTCACTTCCTGTCGAGTCCTGTGACAAGCCGAAGCGCCCTCTTCTGTTTGAACTTCGGCTTGCCACAGGACGAGACAGGAAGTGAAGAGGACATGGAGGACGCACTGGCGTAACAATAGGGGATGCGACCCCTGCCGTGGCGGGGGGGGCCCGGGGCCCCTAGGGCCCGCTCAGGGACTTTTGGGGGGCAGGAGGGGTCGCAGCATAAGAGTAAAGTGTGGCAGATCGATTGCAGGAGGGGGAGCGCTGAGAGGAGAGCCCGAGGTGAGGGAGGAGGGGGGGGGGAATGTTCCCCCTCCCCACCGATCTGCCACACTCTCCTCTTATGCTGCGACCCCTCCTGCCCCCCAAAAGTCCCTGAGTGGGCCCTAGGGGGGGGGGCCCGGATTTTTTTTTTGTAGGGGGGCCCTGAGATTTCTAGGTATGCCCCTGGGAGGACGGCAAAAGAAGTGAGACTGAACAGATCTCGGGGACACGCGCCGGCCAGACAGGTAATATTATTGCTGCTGGCCGGGGGAGCAGGAGTGACCGGGGGTAGCGAGGCAGGTGGCAGTGGTGGCTTCACAGGTTTTGAATTGATTTCATGCTGAAATCGATTCCCAATCTGTGTGCAGTGTATGGGCAGCCAATGTAGTTTTGCAGTCATTGCTTATGATGCAGAAGGCAGTGCAAAGTTTTCTTTTGTAGAAATGTATCGACCATGTAATACAGGAGACCATGGGGGTGATTCATTGTCAGGCAGCCTATTGGGCCAATCAAAGTGCAGGGATCTCGTCCTTTGACAGGGCTCAGGGTGGACTCAGTGGAGCGGCGATTAAGTTAATGGAGCCGGCGTCAGTTAGCAGCGCACGGCGTGCAGCACTACCGCAGCATAGCCTGCCCTGGAGATTTCTACCTCGCCCTCCTGTCATTAAGCTGCGCTGCTTTAGCAATGAATCAACCCCCGTATCCCTTCCTTCCTTCCAAAATAGTGTGCCTTTTCCAAGCCTTTCAGAACCCTTCCTTGCAATGGTGTAGCTATTAGGCCTCAGTGCAAGTTTCTCGTACACACATCCAAACAATCTGCCCAACTATTATCTAAATGTGTCGGACGACAGAAGGGCATGTGTACGCAAAGGCGTAGCTATGGGTGGGCAAGGAGGGACATGCGTCCCTGGGAGCAGCACTGTGAGGGCGCTCAGCGCGGCCGTTGCACCCCCACATGCATGAAAGGTGGCTCGCTGGCTGCCCGAAGTGTCCCTGCTTCTCTCCCTCCCTCTGCAGAGGAGCGCAGACGCATTAGCAGCACAAAAAGGTTATTTAAAGGGGGGCACATTAGGCTATCTAAACGGGGGGAACAGGGGGCACATATGGCTATATTAAAGTGAATGGAAAGCCATATGTAAATAAAAAAGTCAGATACTCACCTAAGGAGAGGGAGGCTCTGGGTCCCATAGAGCACTCCCTCTCCTCTCCCGATCCCCGCTGTCGCGCTGGCTCCCCCGTAGCGGTATTCGACTGTTTCGGTTAAATACTGCTGTTTCCCCGTCGAAGGGAAGCTTTGGAAATGCTTCGGGAGCCCGAGTGCTCCCGAAGACGGGCCGCTCTACACTGCGCACGTGCGAGTGCCCTATATGACGCACTTGCACGAGCGCAGTATGGAGCCGCCTGTCTTCGGGAGGACTCAAGGATTTGAGCGGGGGAGCCAGCGCAGCACCAATGGCACCGGGAGAGGAGAGGGAAGGCTCATTAGGACCCGAGCCTTCCCTCTTCTTAGGTGAGTATCTGACTTTTTATTTATTATTATTATTTTTTATTTTTATAGCGCCAGCATCTTCCGTAGCGCTGTACATAGTACAAACAAATAATGGGGAACAAATATACATAAGAAATACAAGACACTGTACAGTCATGACATTGAATAGAGTAAATACAAATACATATATAGTTGATATGTAGTTGGTACATGTACCTATGTTAAAATAACAGCAGTATGAGAAACACTAGCAGGAGGTCCCTGTCCTTGCGGGCTTACAATCTAGTGGGTAGTGGGGAGGAAACAAAAGGGAAGGAAACACAAGGATTAGTGGGTGAGCCAGTGTGCCTTCAGTGCTGTCTATAGCAAATTATAGGCTTGTCTGAACAGGTGTGTTTTCAGAGTACGTTTGAAGGTTTCCACTCTCGTGGCATGACGAACCGGCTGAGGGAGGGAGTTCCAAAGGAGAGGGACAGCCCTGAGAAGTCTTGGACGCGAGAGTGAGAGGAGGTGACTAGGCTGGAGGACAAAAGGGTCTCCTGTGAGGAACGGAGGGTCCGGGCGGGGAGGTATCTGGACATTAAAGAGGAAATGTATGGAGGCGATAGCTTGTGTAGAGCTTTGTATGCAAGTGTGAGAAGTTTAAACTGGATCCTTTGGGCAACTGGTAGCCAATGGAGGGATTGGCAGAGAGGGGCTGCCTCAGAGGATCTAGAAGAGAGGTGGATGAGACGAGCTGCAGAGTTTAGTAGGGATTGCAGAGGTGCCAGTCTGCTTTGTGGTAGACCACAGAGTAGGGTGTTGCAGTAGTTTAAATATGTATTCCCATTAGCTTTAACAACATTTCACTCCACCCAAGACTACGACCACATTCTGATGTGTGGCCACACCCATTTTGTCGGTGGGGGGGAATAACTTTGTCCCCGGGTGCTGAAAACCCGCTAGCTATGCCTCTGTGTGTACGGCTGGCAAACAATGAGACTACCAACTGATTGTAAGAGGTGGTTTGCCAGGTCCATCTGGCGGCTCAGCCTGCACAACTATCTTGCAGGTTAGCCACCTGTGTACAAGTCATTTGAACAACTTTGTTGTTTTTGAATGCGGACATGTTGTGCAATTTGTTGTTTCGCTAGCGCACATACTATTGTGAGTGAGTTGGTTGTTTAGTTGGTTGGGTGTGTGTACGTCCTTTTCATGTAAACAACTTGTCTTGCGGTTGGTCATGTTGTGCGGTTGGTTTAGCATTATGTTGGACGTGGGTATGAGCCTCTACTCTCACTGCCTCTCCCTAGCACCATATGTATAGACTAGTTTCACACTGCGGCGTTGTGTTGCACAGCCTGTAAAAACAGGATTGCAACAGAGGAGAAGGGCTGCATGATGCGTTACACACGTTATGGGACGCATGCAGCAAAGCATACAGGTCATGAAATGTAGGCTTCACTGCAACAGTAAACATGCATGGCGTCCGGTTACCCATAAAGAGGCTAGGGACCTGGTCCTGTACATAATACAGAGCAGCAGCAGCAGCGGACCAATATTCATTACCTCCTTCTGGTGGTGGGACAGGTCCTCTTCAGTGTACAAGCGCTGTACAGCCAATTACCATGCTTCTATTCCTGTCACATGACAGGCAGAGACTGGAGCTGCATGGTGACCATAATGGCCCATACTCACGGGCTACATTTGTCGCCGCAGTATGGGCCGTCGCACGGGCGCGCACCCCGAACTGTCGCCCGTCGCTGATGTCGCCAGGCGATTGAAAGTTTCAATCGCCTGGCGACAGTCGCCGCCGCAACTGTCGCTAGTCCGCGTGAGTACGCGGACTAGCGACAGCAACCTCCATTGAGGTATGCGGAGCTTCCGGCGGGGGGAGGAGGAACGTCGGCGGCAGCTTCCGTCGCGCCGCTGGTCCCTCTTCCGTGTGTGTACGCGGAGGGACCTGGCCAGGAGCTGTCGCCGGCCTGTCGCCCACGCGCTCACGTGTGCTGGCGACAGGCCACTTTTGCTGCCCGTGAGTATGGGCCATAACACTTTGCTGCTGCTGCTCATTAGTATGCATGGGAGCGGGCCCCCTGTGGTGGAGTGTAGCCATATAGTGGGGTGATGGGGGCCTGGACATCGTACTTACACTCCTGTTCATGGTGTTAGAATGGGAAGCTGGTGTAGGGCTTTAATAACAACACATTAGTGATAAATTAGTGCTGAAATTGTTAAAATTAATATTTCCATGTTGCAGCCCACAACAGGACCAGGAGAGATAAAATAAGCATAAAGAGAACAGAGATCTCTTGCAAAGATGGCTGGATGTCATTATTCAATATCCCACAATCAAGGCCTAGGGCTAATGCACAGCGCCCCAGCAGTGGAGATGTCATGGCAAATAAGTCACACTGCCGTCATTAGGATGCCACCATGCTGTGTGGTAAGGACGCAGCATGACGATGGACTAATGATAGCAGCGAGATTTACATTACCTCTCTGTATGTCTATGCATATGTAATGTTTGCAAAAGCATTTTAATAACTTACCATTTATACTTTGCAGCAAACTGTGTCAAAGCTCCTCAGATTATATGATAGATGTAAGATTAACCGCCTTAGTGGTTGGTAACCTCGAGTCAGGCTCGGGCCTGAAATCTGCAGCTCGGAACGGTAACCTCCGAGTCTGACTCGTGGTAGCCGCCAGGCGGTATGGAGAGACAGTGCAGTGTGGCAGCGTTTCAACTCACCTCCCCCAGGATCCAGACGCTGGCAGCCATTCTTCTTCCAGGTCCTCAGAGGCTCTCGATCCTTCTGGTGAGATCGCAGTCTGTCGGCATGGGCAGTTCTGCGCATGCTAAATTAATGAATGCTGGCCATGGTGGCAAAATGCTGTATGGACTGTTTTCTCCCCTTAATGCACTTAAGATGATGTGGACCCAGAATAGTTTATAGGGCCTACACAGAAAAATGTGTCATATCCAATTTCCATTGAAGGCAGTAATGATAACGGGAATCAGAAAACCCGAAAATGGTCCATTTTTTAGTCTAGTGTTAACCTAGCCTGTCAATGCTGGATCAGCATACAGTCTAACCTAGGACATTACACCTCAACCTATGGAGAAGCTGTACTCCTTTCTAAATATACTCTACATGCACAACACCCCTGGGTTAAAGCCTTATGTATTGCTCCACCTCTTGTTTCCTTCCTATTCCTTTACTGTAGATTATAAGCTTGCAAGGTCGACAGATTTTTGCTAGCGGGTCTCAAAGGACCGCAGTTATGCCCCTGAAAAATAAGAAGCGGGGAGGAGTGCAACATAGGAGAAAAGAGAGGGAGAGCATAAGATGAATGCTCCATTCATAGGGCAAGAGAGGATGGTCTTGCAGGTAGCTGTGAACGGGACAGAACGGGGTTATCTGCATGGGCACTGTGGCTGCACTATTGAAATAGGGCAGTGATCTGCAAACTTGGGTCTCCAGCTGTTAAGGAACTACAAGTCCCACAATGCATTGCAGGAATCAGACAGCCACAGTCATGAATCATAAATGCATTGTGGGACTTGTAGTTCCTTAACAGCCGGAGAGCCAAGTTTGCAGATCACTGAAATAGGGAAGGACGTGTGCGGTTCCCCACCTGCCCCTTGAAGTCTTCAACCCTAGGCCCGACCTTTGTGGCCTTCCTGGAAATCCTGCTCTGGATATATCTGATGGTCCGATCTGGTGGCCATCTAAAAGTCACCTATAGTGACAAGATTTTATACTTTGGAAAGTGCTGTGGAAGATGTCAGAGCTCTATAAATACAAAATACAGTAGAGTCCCAGTTAACCAAACCTCAGGCATCTGGAAGTCTTAACTAACCGGCATGCCTAGCGGGGGAGAGGGGGAGAACTTCCTACAGCAGTTTGCAGAGTATTGTGCAGCTGTAGTGACTTACGAATGCTTCGGGCGCCCATCTTCTTCTGCCCTGTAGCTCCCAAAAGCTTTGTGGCGTCCTTGTATGGTGGGAAGGAAATTCACTTAGACCACACTCAGGATCAAATTAAGAAGATTTATTGCTCATATGAGGAGGCAAGATACAACTGTCCTTCTTTTGGTTCTAGACATCATGACCCGTGCAGTAGGGCTGCTCACACAACGTCTAGTGCAGCCTTTCTCAACTTTTTTACCTTGGAGGAACCCTGTAAATAACTTTTGGATCTCAAGGAACCCCTGCAAACAATTTTTTGGTCTCGAGGAACCCCTGCATTTATTTTTCAGGAGGCATGGTCTTTAAATAGGTTAGGCTGCTAATTTCACTTTCTCCTATTACACTGCCACTCATTATACTGTCTCCTGACCCCCCAACTTAGTGCTTCTTGTTACAGTACCACCTATTATAGTGTGCTCTATTATACTTCCCCCACAATGGGGTAAAATGCCAAGGAACCCCTGCAGAGTCCTCAAGGAACCCTGGGGTTCCAGGGAACCCTGGTTGAGAAAGCCTGGTCTAGCCTGAGGGTTCACAGACTTAACTGTCTCTGCTGGCAATAGCCCAACTCTAGGTATATTTCCTGACTTAACTCAGCCTCTGGACCATGATTCGTTTCTGGGCTGACCTCAATTACTATGTCCAAGAAGTAGGCTGGGTGGAGTCTCACAAATTATTTTTAACTAGAAAAAGGAAATAACATGTCTCAAAGCCATGTCTACAAAGGATGGGGGTTAGTTTAGTTTAGGTAAAACAGAGACAGGTTATTAAAACACATAAATGACTATAATACCTGATTATATTTACTTTAACATAAGGCTCACAGGTGTGTCAACTGACTCACATTGGGTCATGTGACGCATCGGAGCCATGCATGGAGGACATTGCAAAGCCTCAGGGAGCTACAGGAGAGAAGACGGTTGCCTGGAGCATTCGTAAGTCGCTACCGCTGCGCAATACTCTGCTTTAATCAGCGGGGGAAGGTTAGTGCTATAGTTAAGGCCAGATGCTTGACTTCTCAAGCAACCGGCAAGCACACATATCTGGCATCAGGCAATCCCTGCCTGTGCCAGATAAATGAGACTCTACTGTGGAATGGAAGGATGGATCGCTGCAACCACCAATAAAGCCAACGGGAGTCGGGGACCCAATGCATCATTTAGCAGTAAACAAGAAAGGATGTCCCACTGCACCATTGTAGGGTAAAAGGATCTCTCCGACTTTATTTAACACATCAGCAAAAACACAGACAACAGCTTACGTGTATCGGAGCTCTGTATAGCTCCTTAATCAAAAAAATAAATCGGAGAGATCCTTTTACCCTACAATGGTGCAGCGGGACATCCTTTCTTGTTTACTGAGACTCTACTGTGGCTCAAATAAAAATATCATAAAGTAAATGGCAACTCATCCACTGTCTGGGGAAATGGGGGCATTGCGCTTTACTGCAGTAACAGACGTGCAGTGGGTATGTGCGAAACCACCCATGCAAAAGCATGTACATGTCCGACCGTTACCTACCCACTCAACGCGGTGGGTGGAGTGTGAATTGGCCCTGATGCCACTCCCAGCGGAGACCATCAGCAAAAGGGATGGTCGGAAGTGCCCATTTCTGATTTTGCGGAAATTCCAATTTTCCGATTTCTGACTTTCGAAGAGCGTTATTAGTCATTTTTTGCATCAGAGAATACAAATAAAAAATAAAAAAGTGGAAAAATGGAAATCGGAAGAAAAATGGAAACTCAGTCTTGTGATTGGTCTAAAATTAAAATTTTGCGGAAAAAAAATCTGCGTTCTCTGATTGGTCCAGTTTTTCCGAGTTCTGTGATTAGGTTAAAATTACCAAATTGCGGTAAATCAAATTTCCGTGGAATTTTTATTTCCGTTTTCCATTTCCGATGGGAAATGCGGAAATTTCAATTCCGTGGAATCTGAATCAGCATCTCTACTCAGCGGTCACTGAGACTCTTTAGCAAATGAAGATCAGAGAAACTGAAAGTCTCGCATTATGAGGCGCCAGCTCTGATTATTTCTCACATGACAGGGTCACTTTGCTCTAAACAAGAGAAAAATAAGTAGAAAATGTAATTTCAGTAGCTCTACAGCTGAGCTGAGACTAAAGAGGAAAAACACAAGGAGAGCTGACAACGTGCTTCTCTGGAAAAGCAGATCAAGCAAGAAAACAACAAAGGATGGAAAATTGACATATTCCGCCACAATGGGACAGTCGCGTCTCTCAATCAGTCGGACGCCGCGGCGCTCGGCAGCCGTCCGCCTCCCAAAAGTTCAGAATTTTTTATTAATCAATCTACCCCAGAAGCTTCAAACGTGCCAACAAAAAACAAGCAAATTTGTGTGTCAGCAGGTGTAGACTTCAATAGCAAACAAAAAGGTCACTGATCCGTTTGAGACCCGCGCTTTAATTAAGACGGATCCCAGCGTGGGGGGAACACTTTCATATGCATATTAATGAATGCATTAACTTTCCTGCAAGAGTAGAAGTGGTTCGCCAGTCATTTATTCTCCCGCCGCGCAGGTAGGTATGCAAATACCACTGGAGAATGAAGATGAAGTGTCTGGGATTATATAGGGGACTGGGAATTGTTTTATAAGCCACGTCCTTGAGCTTTCTTTTCCCGCCTCCCACATCACTTTACCCCAAACACCCCTACATACTGCCCTTGGGGGTCCTGAAATTAATGGGTTGCGTGACTCCTCTAAAACCACTCGGTAAGATTCATGTGTGTGGATAACATCCCCTGTCCAAGACCTCCTTCTATGGGCCGGTCCACAATTGTCAGGTTCCATATCGGATCCGTGTGAAATGGATCCAGTTTTCTGAAAAACGGATCTGTTTGACACGAATCTGATCTGGATGGTAAGGCACGTTCCGTGGCCGCATGTCGATCGCGTCGGTACGTACACATCGCCGCTCACCTGTCTCGCCGCCACTGCTCATGCCGCCGCTCGGTCCCTTCCACAGCCTGGAGGCCAGCAGAAGAGTGGCTCTCCAGAGGCTGCAACAGGCCAATTCTGCCTAGCAACAGGGAGAATTTTCATTGGTTTATCATGAACTGCTGAGAACTCCCATTGGTCTATTGCAGCCCAATGGAGAATCCCCATGCTTCTGTTGGCCTCCGGGCTCATCAGAATGGACTGAGAGGCGGTGATGGACGGCGGGACGCGTGAGTATGACGTCACGCGTATGACATCACGTGGCGACTAACCTTGGGCGTAACAATAGGGCCTGCAGCCCCTGCTCCCGTGGGGGGGCCCAGGCCCCAACTCGGGGCCCACTCAGGGCCATTTTGGGGGACTGGAGGGGATGCTGCATGAGGGGAAAGCCATGGCCACACTTGGCGAGGAGGGGGGAAGGTCTCCCTCACCTTGGGCTCTCCCCTCTGTTCTCCTCTCCAGCTTAAATTAGTGTCTGGGCAGCGGGCAGATACATACCTTCCTTGCGTTCCACCAGGAATGTTCCTATTTCCAGTGTCTGACGTCACTTCCTGTATAAACAGGAAGTAGCGTCGGCCACTAGAGCGAGGAGTATCCACGGTGGAACGCAAGGAAGGTATGTATCTGCCCGCCGCTGCCCAGACACTAAGCTGGAGGGGAGCGCAGAGGGGAGAGCCCGAGGTGAGGGGGGGGACCGTCCCCCCCCTCTCTGCCAAGTGTGGCCATGGCTTTCCCCTTATGCAGCACCCCAAAACGGGCCTGAGCGGGCCCTGAGTGGGGGGGGTGGGGGGAGGCGTCAGAATTTCTGCAGAGGGACCCGGTGGCTCCTAGTTACGCCCTTGCGACTAGTGAGAGCGGACAGTGTCCGTTGTTATAGGCTTGCATTGGAAACGTTTTACCATCCAGACCGGGAAAAGTGTCAAATCTGGATGCTCCGTGATGTTTTCTTTCTGTGCAGATCCGTGTGTGTTATCCGTGTTTCTGCACGAGTGGGAGCGGATCCTATTTTTACTATAGGATCCGCTTCCAGCCTCTCTGCAAAGTTTTAAAAACGTTTAAAACATATCCCACAGATACGTTTTTAAAACAAGTGTGAACCGGCCCTATAGCTTAATACTGGGGGAAAGAGTAACTGTAACCAAGGATTGAACTTCATCCCAATCAGTATATGATACCTCTTTTCTCATGAGAAATCTCTAATAGATCATCAGGGTGCTCTGTATGGCTGATATTGTGGTGAAACCCCTCCCACAGTGTGATGTCAGGATCCAGGGCCTGACCGTTTCCTGTCTGTGAACCTTGTTGCATTGTGGGAAATAACAGCTGTTTCCAACTGCCAAGCAACTAGTATCTCCCTCCGAGTATATGTATATCTATAAAAACAACAATCTTTTAGCATATTGCAATGTTAGTAGGGTGGGTTTGTAGATAATGGCAGTTGGTGCTGTCTGTTTTTTTCCTGGCTACCAGTAGTAAAGATGATGCCCTGCAGGCTGATTGTGGATCAATCAACATGATCATATTGCATGGTGAATATCAATTGTTTCTTGGTCTCTCTTCTATTTTTTAACTTCTCACTTTGCAATGTATTGATTTATTTTTTCTCCTTTTTTGCTAAAGTTCCTCTTGAAGCAGCATGGTGGCTTTGACCCTTCCCACAACTTCCTGTGCTGCATTCCACAATTTCCTGCACCATAGCAGCACCCACTCCCATAGGAATGAACAGGAAGAGAGCTGAGTGGCTGATCTAGTCACGCCCCCTTCCCTCAGGGCCTGAGCCCACTAACGCAGTTGAGCGTAGTTGTGTCCGCTTTTCAGCAACACATCAATGCTACAGATGCTGAAAAGCGGACACAACTGCGTACAACTGCGTTAGTGGGCTCAGGCCCTTAGGAAAGAATAGAAAATTGACATTATGCACCATGTACTCCTCCCAGACAGACTTGTGGCAAGCAGGCTTCTGTGTGACCTAGTGATCCACTGCAGTGGCTGTTTGTGACATTATCAGGGGACCAGGGCCAACGTAGTGACAGTTAGTGTTGCACCTAATTCCTGGACAACCTGGCCTCTTGGCTCCCACACATCCTCTCCTCTGACCTCCCCACAATCATACTTGGGGACTTAACATCCCCATGGACAGTCCTTACTCCCCTGAAGCCTCTCAACTGCTCTCCCTCACTACTTCCCTTGGCCTCTCCCAACACACCAATTCCCCCACCCACCGCGCTGGCCACACTCTCGACCTGATTCTCTCAAAATCTGCCACCCTCCCCAACCTGGACATCACACCCTTCCCCCTCTCCGACCATCACCTTCTCACTTTCTCCATCTCCCCATCATCCTCCCCCAACCCTCCTCCACCCTCAGGTCGTTGGCAGAGAGATTTGCATAACCTAGACCCAACTGCACTAGCCAACCCCCTCCACTCCCTCACATCCACCCTCCCAAACGTTACCTGCCCAAACCAAGCCGTGGCCAAATACAACCAGGCCCTTTCAGCAGCCCTAGACATTGCTGCACCCCCCACATTCCGCCTCAGCCGTCCCATCAACCCCCAGCCCTGGCACAATGCACACACTCGCAACCTCCAAAAACAGACACGCACCTACGAACGCAAATGGAGGAAATCCCGCAGCAACTCCGACTTCTTGGCGTACAAGCAGGGCCGGGCCGAGGCATAGGCCGGAGAGGCTCCAGCCTCAGGGTGCAGTGTAGGAGGGGGCGCACAATTCATTCAGCTGTCATTCCTAATTGTGTTTGAAGCAGAAAGAAATAAGAAAAGGGGATACATTGCAATGACTGCAAGCCAGATAACTAGATATTAAGGTGTTGGGGAGGTTGTGGGCCCTGTGGCGCTTCTTAGTCTAATAGCAATCAGTGTGTGATGGCTGGGGTGGGAGGGATGGAGGGGCGCACTTTGGTGTCTCAGCCTTGGGTGCTGGAGGACCTTGTCCCAGCTCTGCGTACAAGGCCAACCTGCAGCTGTTCTATACCGCATTAACTGATGCTAAACAAAAATACTTTGCTGCCTTGATCGGATCCCAAGCCTCCAACCCTCGGCGCCTCTTCGCCACCTTCAACTCCCTCCTTAACCCCACCACTCCTCCCCCCACCTCCGCCCTCTCAGCCACTGATCTGTCCACCCACCTTACCGACAAAATAGCCAGCATCCGACGGGAAATCTCATGCCTCCACTCCACCACCTCTTCCTCCCCCACCAATACCTATTCCCCACCCCACCCACCACTCACTGCCTTTACTCCTATCACAGAGGACCAAGTCAGCCGTCTCCTAGCCACTTCTCCTGCCACCTCCAGCCCCCTAGACCCTGTGCCATCCAAATGCCTCCGTCCTCACTTCCCTGTTCTGACTCCTGTCCTCACCACTCTGTTTAACCTCTCCCTCTCCACGGGTACCTTCCCCTCTGACTTCAAACAGGCCACTGTACTTCCCCTACTTAAAAAACCATCACTAGACCCCTCACTTCCATCCAGCTACCGTCCCATCTCCTTACTCCCTTTTGCATCTAAACTCCTAGAGCGTTTAGTCCACCAACGCATGACCCATTACCTTGACTCCAACTCCCTGTTTGATCCCCTACAATCAGGATTTCGGCCAGGCCACTCCACCGAGACTGCCCTCACCAAGGTCGTCAATGACCTCACGCTTGCCAAGGCCGAAGGAAAATACACTATCCTTCTCCTTCTAGACCTCTCATCAGCATTCGACACTGTTGATCACTCCCTGCTACTCCAGTCCCTGCAATCTGTGGGTATCCAAGACCGTGCCCTAGCATGGTTTTCCTCCACCTCTCAAATCGCTCCTTCAAGACCTCCTTCAATGGTTCCTCCTCAACCTCCTTCCCACTTTCAGTTGGGGTCCCCCAAGGCTCCGTTCTTGGTCCCCTGCTGTTCTCCATTTACTCCGCCTCCATCGGAAAACTCATCTCCTCTCTGGGTTTCAACTATCACCTATATGCAGATGACACCCAGATTTACCTCCATACCACTGACCTCTCCACCACCACCATGGAGAAGGTATCCTCTGGTCTCTCAGCTATTTCATCGTGGATGTCTGCCAGGTTCCTAAAATTAAACCTGGATAAGACTGAGCTCCTAATCTTCCCGCCCCGTGCTGCTTCACCTCCCACTGACCTCTATGTCACTGTCAATGGCACAATCATTCATCCAACCACACAAGCCCGCTGCCTGGGTGTCACCCTAGACTCGGCCCTCTCCTTCACCTCCCACATCCAAACTGTAGCTAGAGCCTGCTATTTCCACTTACGCAACATCTCCAAGATCCGGCCTTTCCTGACCCCAGACACTGCCAAACTCCTTGTCCATGCCCTCATCATCTCCCGCCTGGACTACTACAACTCCCTCTTGTCAGGCCTTCCTCAAAACCGCATCGCCCCCCTAAAATCCATCATGAACGCAGCAGCCAGACTCATCTACTCCTCCCACCGCTCTGTCTCCACAACTCCCCTACGCAAATCCCTTCATTGGCTTCCAATTCACTTCAGAATCAGCTTCAAGATCCTATGTTTGGCATACAAATCCTTACACAAGTCCTGCCCAACCTACATCTCTGACCTGGTCAGCAGATATACACCTGGCCGCCCACTTCGCTCCTCCAACGACCTCCTCTTAACCACCCCACGCATCTCGCATTCCCATGCCAGACTGCAGGACTTCACTAGAGCTGCCCCTATCCTGTGGAACTCTCTCCCGCTGCCCATCAGGCTCGCTCCCACCTTCAACACCTTCAAAAAAGCACTCAAAACTCACTTCTTCAAGGAGGCCTACATCAACTCAACACTACCCTAATCCTTTCTGCCAATAACTTCTTGATGCACCCCCTCCTTTTGTGTCACCAGCCCCTCCCTCTAGATTGTAAGCCTTTGGCAGGGCCCTCTTCCCTTGTGTATCATACTTGACTGTGTGCACTTTACCCAGAATTTGGAACTGGTAATTTTTTACCACTACCATTCCAGTTTATGATCTGGCATTGTACTATTATCTGCATTGTGTTGCGTATCTTATTGCTATTACCTGTATTGTTGTATCTATGGTCTGTTACCTGTATTGTTCTGTCAACCCTGTTATCATTGTCTGTAATCCTATTTATTGTACAGCGCTGCGTAATATGTTGGCGCTATATAAATCTAATAAATAATAATAATAACCTAATCTTGTGCTACCACCCATGTCTAGTACGATATTGTGGTTCCCAGAATGACCGATGAATAGCTGTTATGGAGATGTGCACAGTAGGGACATTTTCAAGCTTTACTTGGGGCTCTGGGCATGTGAGCTGAACATGTAGAAAGATACACCCCTTATTTAATTCCAGGATGAATATCTCTGCAACCATAGACCCCAGATTTGCAGGGTAGGGAGGTAATGCACCAGAACCACTTCCTTGCCCATTTTCTAGGCTAGCAATATGTCTGTATAGCCTTGTCTCTCTGATGTCGCCCCAGGGAAGAGTTCCCGATCAGCAGACATTACAATTACAGCTGGGATTAGTCACAGATGAGGGGGAATTAGACAGGCTAAACTCTCTAAATACATACAAGGGTGCATTTCTCTCTGTTTTCCTTCTGTCCTGTGCAAGAGTTCAGGTCCACTTTAAAGGATACCCGAACTGACATGTGACATAATGAGATAGACATGTGTATGTACAGTGCCTAGCACACAAATAACTATGCTGTGTTCCTTTTTTTCTTTCTCTGCCTGAAAGAGTTAAATATAAGGTATGCAAGTGGCTGACTCAGTCCTGACAGGAAGTGACTACAGTGTGACCTTCACTGATAAGAAATTCCAACTATAAAACACTTTCCTGATAGAAAATGGCTTCTGAGAGCAAGAAAGAGGTAAAAAAAAGGGAAATTTCTTATCAGTGAGGGTCACACTGTAGTCACTTCCTGTCTGAGTTAGGACTGAGTCAGCCACTTACATACCTGATATGTAACTTTCAGGCAGAGAAAGAAAAAAAGGAACACAGCATAGTTATTTGTGTGCCTGGCACTGTACATACACATGTCTATTTCATTATGTCACATTTCAGTTCGAGTATCCTTTAAGTACCTAGTCAAGATCTAGACACTGGTCACTTCTTGCACTACAGGATCTTCTCAGAGAGATCCAGCCTATGCCCCGCCCCCATATGGTCTTATAAGCAGGATGAAGCAACCCAGGCGGCAGCAGCAGCCCCACCTACACAGCCTGAAACTGACTGATAAACTCATCTGCTTCTGGTCATGTGCTGAAAAATTTAAAGCAGGATTTTAAACAGCAGAGACCTAATTTCACACAATCCAAAGTAACATATGAGCCCTCTGATTACTTCTATGGTATCATCGGTGCTTCAGAGATGTGGTTTAAGCAAAGGTTTGTTTAACCACTTGAGGACCGCCCCCAGCCGATGGGCGGCGGCAAAGTCCGGGTCCAAACGACCGCAATACGCCCATCGGCGGGGGCGGCTGCGGGAGTGGCTATGCGGCGATCGCGTCATTCGTGACGCGATCAGCCGCCGGGGACTCGCTCCGCCCACCGCTCGTAGTAACCCGCCGGCCGTTCGGAAGCGCCGGCGGGTTACTAGCACCCGGATCGCCTCTGCACATATGTATAATAGGCTTTGTAATGTATACAAAGCCTATTATACTGGCTGCCTCCTGCCCTGGTGGTCCCAGTGTCCGAGGGACCACCAGGGCAGGCTGCAGCCACCCTAGTCTGCACCCAAGCACACTGATTTCCCCCCCCCTGCCCCCTGATCGCCCACAGCACCCCTCAGACCCCCCCCTGCCCACCCCCCAGACCACTGTTTGCACCCAGTCACCCCCCTAATCACCCATCAATCACTCCCTTTCACTATCTGTCAACGCTATTTTTTTTTTATCCCCATCCCTGCCCACTACCCCCTCCTGATCACCCCCCACCCCTGAGATTCTCCCCAAAACCCACCCCCCCCCCGTGTACTGTATGCATCTATCCCCCCTGATCACCTGTCAATCACCCGTCAATCACCCGTCAATCACCCCCTGTCACTGCTACCCATCAATCAGCCCCTAACCTGCCCCTTGCGGGCAATCTGATCACCCACCCACACCAATAGATCGCCCGCAGATCCGACATCAGATCACCTCCCAAGTGCAGTGTTTACATCTCTTCTCTCCTCTAAACACCCACTAATTACCCATCAATCACCCATCAATCACCCCCTATCACCACCTGTCACTGTTACCCATCAGATTAGACCCTAATCTACCCCTTGCGGGCACCCAATCACCCGCCCACACGCTCAGATTGCCCTCAGACCCCCCCTTATCAATTCGCCAGTGCAATATTTACATCTGTTATTCCCTGTAATAACCCACTGATCACCTGTCAATCACCTATCAATCACCCCCTGTCACTGCCACCCATCAATCACCCCCTGTCACTGCCACCAATCAATCAACCCCTAACATGCCCCTTGCGGGCAATCTTATCACCCACCCACATCAAAAGATCGCCCGCAGATCCGACATCAGATCACCTCCCAAGTGCAGTGTTTACATCTCTTCTCTCCTCTAAACACCCACTAATTACCCATCAATCACCCCCCATCACCACCTGTCACGGTTACCCATCAGATTAGACCCTAATCTGCCCCTTGCGGGCACCCAATCACCCGCCCACACCTCAGAACGTCCTCAGACCCCAGCCCTGATCACCTCGCTAGTGCATTGCTTGCATCTATTTCCCCCCTCTAATCACACCTTGAGACACCCATCAATCACCTCCTGTCACCCCCTAGCACACCTACCCATCAGATCAGGCCCTAATTTGCCCTGTGTGGGCTCCTGATCACTCGGCCAAACCCTCAGATCCCCCTCAGACCCCCTTCCGATCACCTCCCCAGTGCATTGATTGCATCTATTTTCCCCTCTAACCGCCCCCTGAGACACCCATCAATCACCTCCTGTCACCCCCCTAGCACTCCTATCCATCAGATCAGGCCCAAAACATCCTGTCATCTAAGAGGCCACCCTGCTTATGACCGGTTCCACAAAATTTGCCCCCTCATAGACCACCTGTCATCAAAATTTGCAGATGCTTATACCCCTGAACAGCCATTTTGAGAAATTTGGTTTCCAGACTACTCACAGTTTTGGGCCCGTAAAATGCCAGGGCAGTATAGGAACCCCACAAGTGACCCCATTTTAGAAAGAAGACACCCCAAGGTATTCTGTTAGGAGTATGATGAGTTCATAGAAGATTTTATTTTTTGTCAAAAGTTAGCGGAAATTGGATTTTTATTGTTTTTTTCACAAAGTGTCATTTTTCACTAACTCGTGACAAAAAATAAAATCTTCTATGAACTCACCATACCCCTAACGGAATACCTTGGGGTGTCTTCTTTCTAAAATGGGGTCACTTGTGGGGTTCCTATACTACCCTGGCATTTTAGGGGCCCTAAACCGTGAGGAGTAGTCTAGAATCCAAATGCCTCAAAATGACCTGTGAATAGGACGTTAGGCCCCTTAGCGCACCTAGGTTGCAAAAAAGTGTCACACATGTGGTATCGCCGTACTCAGAAGAAGTAGTATATTGTGTTTTGGGGTGTATTTTTACACATACCTATGCTGGGTGGGAGAAATCTCTCTGTAAATGGACAATTGTGTGTAAAAAAAAATCAAACAATTGTCATTTACAGAGATATTTCTCCCACCCAGCATGGGTATGTGTAAAAATACACCCCAAAACACATTATACTACTTCTCCTGAGGACGGCGGTACCACATGTGTGGCACTTTTGTGCACCCTAAGTGCGCTAAGAGGCCCAAAGTCCAATGAGTACCTTTAGGGCCCGTTCACACTGCACGCGTTTCCAGCCGCGTTTTGGAAACGCGTGCAGGTGGCCAAAACGCACGACATCAGACATTGCATAGAGTGCAATGTCTGATGTTCACACTGCATGCGTTCCGGACCTGTGCGGTCCGGGGACGCATGCTGCACGCAGATTTTGCAAAAACGCGTGGCTGTCCCATTCACTTTCAGTGATGGGGTCAGCCACGCAACGCACACAAACGCGGATGGCCATGCGTTCGTACGCGTTGCGGTCCGCACGCGTTTCCGCACGCATGGCCATCCGCATTTCTGATCTGAACGGGCCCTTAGGATTTCACAGGTCATTTTGCGACATTTGGTTTCAAGACTACTCCTCACGGTTTAGGGCCCCTAAAATGCCAGGGCAGTATAGGAACCCCACAAATGACCCCATTTTAGAAAGAAGACACCCCAAGGTATTCCGTTAGGAGTATGGTGAGTTCATAGAAGATTTTATTTTTTGTCACAAGTTAGCGGAAAATGACACTTTGTGAAAAAAAACAATTAAAATCAATTTCCGCTAACTTGTGACAAAAAAAAAAATCTTCTATGAACTCACCATCCTCCTAACGGAATACCTTGGGGTGTCTTCTTTCTAAAATGGGGTAATTTGTGGGGTTCCTATACTGTCCTGGCATTTTAGGGGCCCTAAACCGTGAGGAGTAGTCTTGAAACGAAATTTCTCAAAATGACCTGTGAAATCCTAAAGGTACTCATTGAACTTTGGGCCCCTTAGCGCAGTTAGGGTGCAAAAAAGTGCCACACATGTGGTATCGCCGTACTCAGGAGAAGTAGTATAATGTGTTTTGGGGTGTATTTTTCCACATACCCATGCTGAGTGGGAGAAATATCTCTATAAATAGACAATTGTGTGTAAAAAAAATAAAACAATTGTCATTTACGGAGATATTTCTCCCACCCAGCATGGGTATGTGTAAAAATACACCCCAAAACACATTATACTACTTCTCCTGAGTACGGCAATACCACATGTGTGGCACTTTTTTGCAGCCTAACTGCGCTAAGGGGCCAAAAGTCCAATGAGCATCTTTAGGCTTTACAGGGGTGCTTACAATTAGGCACCCCCCAAAATGCCAGGACAGTGAACACACCCCACAAATGACCCCATTTTGGAAAGTAGACACTTCAAGGTATTCAGAGAGGAGCATAGTGAGTCCGTGGCAGATTTCATTTTTTTTTGTCGCAAGTTAGAAGAAATGGAAACTTTTTTTTTTTCTTTTTTTTGTCAGAAAGTGTCATTTTCCGCTAACTTGTGACAAAAAATAAAATCTTCTATGAACTCACTATGCCTCTCACTGAATACTTTGGGATGTCTTCTTTCCAAAATGGGGTCATTTGGGGGGTATTTGTACTATCCTGGAATTTTAGCCCCTCATGAAACCTGACAGGTGCGCAGAAAAGTCAGAGATGCTTGAAAATGGGAAAATTCACTTTTGGCACCATAGTTTGTAAACGCTATAACTTTTACCCAAACCAATAAATATACACTGAATGGTTTTTTTTTTATCAAAGACATGTAGCAGAATAACTTTCGCGCTAAAATGTATAGGAAATTTTACTTTATTTGAAAAATGTCAGCACAGCAAGTTCAAAAAGTCATTTTTTTGCCAAAATTCATGTCTTTTTTGATGAATATAATAAAAACTAAAACTCGCAGCAGCAATCAAATAGCAGCAAAAGAAAGCTGTATTAGTGACAAGAAAAGGAGGTAAAATTCCTTTAGGTGGTAGGTTGTATGACCGAGCAATAAACCGTGAAAGCTGCAGTGGTCTGAATGGAGAAAAAGGCTCTGGTCCTTAAGGGGCGAAAAGACTGTGGTCCTCAAGTGGTTAAAATGCAAAATTACCTATTTTTTTTGCAGTGGGCATATCAGGTTAGATCACAGCCTGCTAATCATTTGTAATCACTTGTTTCATTTATTTGAAATATACTTTTTCATGTGTTTTTTTTTTGCCAGGATATTTGTAAAAACACATTAAGAAATGACTTATGATCCCCCCTCGCGCAATGCTGTCCTCCGACGCTTAATAATTAAAATGCAATTTAAAAGCCATAAAAGTAGCAGAGATCCTTACCTAACCGCCTTTAATGGTATTATCATTCAAATGTAATTGTAAAGGATTTGTCCGTCCCTCTCAATAAATCTAAGCAGAATAAATTCTCCCATTCCACAATAGGCTTCCTTGTTGCCGGGGAACTTTCATCTCGCCCCGTCCAGCCCGCCACAAGAGGAGAAGCTTCTCTGTGCTGAAAGGGAAATATTTCTGCTCATAGACTGCGCTAAAGTGTTCATTATTCATCCTGAAATAAGCTATTATTTTCAGCTGACTGCCTTCATTGTTGGGATTTATTTGTCTCGGAGTGACGGTCTGCGATTCGCCAGATGGGGGGACGATTTCTGACCTGCGGTTACCTAGCTCTCATACAAAGCGCTGCCTGAACAGGAGAACGCGCTATATTGGAGTCGCGGCTCTCATCCTTCGCACCTCTCATCAGTTCCCGAGCGTGGTTTCGTACAGGGCGGACAAAGGCGGTAATTGAATTGCAATAATAGGAGACACCTTTTGACACACATCGCAGAGAGTCTATGGATGTGCGGGCGTCACAATGGAGCAGGCAATATTTTCTTGAGCTGCTTGCTGTCATTAATCACAATAAGGGGAGGATAAGGGCCTTCTGAAGTATGACATCATTTGTCTTCCATCTTTAGTAGTTGTCGGGAGGAAGTTAGCGGTGTGTTACAGAAGGAGACTGTGGATAATTATTATTATTTATATAGCACCACAGCCTCTGTATCCCTGCACAGAGTGCAAAATACACGACACTGGGCAACAACACGTTTACAGATCAACAACAAGGGAAAGAGGCGCCCTGATATGATAAAAGCATCTAAAATCAGCTTAAATCGATAGAAAATATGAGGTGGCTTACCTCAATGACGAAAATCTCAGTAATAAATAGAAAAGATTTTTATTATTAGCACAGGCAACGCGTTTCACGGGTCTCAGCCCGCTTCATCAGGCCTATAGCAGTGCCAAATAGAAGAAATCATTCAGCATAGGCAGCCTCACGTTTACAGATAGTACATTCACCTTGTGCTTGCGTGGGGTATCACCCTGGCGCTCTGGTTTCTTCCAATATCCCAAAACATAGTGATAGGTTAATTGCACCACCGCCACACCTCCAACTGTGCCCCCACCACACCCCTCACCATGCTTATCACTGAGAATTCAGCATCAAAAAGATGTAGATTTATCATTCAAATCAAACTACTCTGGTCCTTCTATTATGATTAGTTTTTCTTTATTTTAACATTTGAAAAAAATAAACATTTCTATTTGATTGATGGGAATAAAGTTTGGGGGAGATGACTATACTTGTGAGGAAGACATGGCTTAACTCGTGGAGGGCGTGGCCACACATGTAGGGAGGGCACAGCTTTACTTGTGGGGGATCATGATTCTACTTGTGGGAGACATGAAGCATAGTTGTGGGGTTGGCATGGCTACACTTGCATGGTAATACTTATGAGGGGTATGGCCATACTGGTGGGTAAGGCTTGGCTCTACCTAAGGGGAAATTAGCCATACTTGTGGGGATGTCATTGCTATAATTGCATAGGACATGGCCATGCATGTGGGGAAGGCATGACTTTACTTGTGGAAAACAGCAAATGGAGATCCGCACCACCTCGCTGGATGAATCTTGTTTTATTAGTTACAAAAAGACATACATATTAAAAAGAACCATGGGGCACTTGTGGAAAAAGCATGGCTATACTTTTGTGGGACATGGCCAGGGTCGGACTGGGCCACAGTAGTACAGTTTTTTCCCTCGGTGGGCCCCCCTCCAGGTCTCTGGTGGGCCCCCCCCTCATTGTCTGACAGAGCTCCAATTGCTGCCTGCAGCACAAAAATTATCTTCTCAGTGCTGTAATCACTCATGCTGAGAGCAGTGGCATAGCTAAGGAGCTGTGGGCCTCGATGCAAATTTTACAATGGGCCCCCCAAGCACTCTATACATAACAATTGATACGACGCACAAAAACCTGCCAATGGCAACTACAGTGTCAGAGGTGCAAGAATTGGATGGGAAATAGCTTGTTAATGATTACCACTGTTCAAAGTATCTATAGAAGTGATTATTATGAGCAAAGGACCAATAGGGAGGTAATACTGAAGTTGAGGGAGGGCCCTTTGGGGCCCCTTTGGCCCAAGGGCCCCGGTGCGGTGGTAACCTCTGCAAAGTAGGACATTACTTTATATTGAAGGAGGGGACTCTATGCAAAGTTTTGCTGGGCAGCAGTGTCTCTGAATTACAATGCTGCTAAGATCATGTACATTTGGCCTTGTCCATAATACATCATGACCACACCCACCTTCCAGTGCATGGTCACGCCCTTTTTTCACCGCAATCATGGGATGTGTGGGCCCCAAGTTGAAATTTCTTTGGTGGGCCCCCAGTGTCCCAGTCCGACCCTGGACATGGCCATACTTGTGGTGAAAGCATGGCTCTATTTGAGGCTATGCATGGCTATACTTGTGGAGCAGGTGTGTCTATACTTGTGGTGGAGAAGGCATAACTTTACTTGTGAGAAAAGCATGGCTATACTCATGTGGGACATAGCCATACTTGTGTGAATAGCATGGCTGTACTTGAATGAGGACATGGCCATATTTGTAGGGAGGGCACTGCTATACTCATGGGAACTTGAGAGGAATTCAAGTCTATACTCATGGGAAAGCAAGGCTGTACTTGTGGGGGACATTTCCATACTTGTGGGGATTGGAAGTCATGGCTATACTCATGGGAAAATGACCATACTTGTAGGGAAAGCAATGCTGTACTTGTAGGGGACAAGGCAATTCTTGTTGGGGGACATACCAACAGTAATAGGGAGATCATGCCTATACTTGGAGTGTTTCTTGCATTGACTTTTACTTGAGTTTAGGCATGTTCCGCATTAAAATGGCCGACTTAAAGAGGAACTCCAGTGAAAATAATGTAATAAAAAAAAAGTGCTTAATTTTTACAATAATTATGTATAAATGATTTAGTCAGTGTTTGCCCATTGTAAAATCTTTCCTCTCCCTGATTTACATTCTGACATTTATCATATGTCACATGGTGACATTTTTACTGTTGGCTGGTGATGTCACTGGAGGTAGCTGCTACTTGCTTTTTTGGCAGTTGGAAACAGCTGTAAACAGTTATTTTCCACAATGCAACAAGGTTCACAGACAGGAAACTGCCAGGACCATGGTCCTCACAGTTTCCTGTGGGAGGGGTTTCACCACAATATCAGCCATACAGAGCCCCTGATGATCCGTTTGTGAAAAGGAAAACATTTCTCATGGCAAAGGAGGTGTCAGCTACTGATTGGGATGAAGTTCAACTCTTGGTCACGGTTTCTCTTTAAACTTGAGATTTACTTTATTATAAACATATACTGTATATAGCAAATCCATATTTTTTTCTCTGCACTGAATCTGTGCCTCTCTCTACAGTATTACAGAATGCGACTTGAGTGAAAAATCCAAGAAGTGCGTAATTTAGAGATCTACTTAAACGCGCTCTATCGGAAGTCCTGTTGAGATGCATAATTTTCTGAGCGACAAAGTGCGCAATAACGGCGGCACAAAGAGGCTTGTCACTATGGGAATCCTCGTCCTAGCCTATTTACTAATCTGCTTAAACACTTGTTCTCTTGTGGGTGGCATAACCCCGGGTCAAGTGCACGGAGCTGACAATTGTTGTCGTGTGGGCGGTGATCTCCGGAGCCCGTACGTCTTCACATATGAAGTCACTTTATTCACTGGGTAACAAGCCTCTCTCAGTCACGGCTGTGCCAGAGCCAGGGAAAGGGGTGAATCATGGAATTCCCGGCACATGACAATGACTTTGTAGAGTAACGTGCTCTGCAGATTTATGCTACACAAAAGCCATGAAAGCGCTGCATTGTGCTAAAAAACGCAACTGCAGGCAAAAAGGAGGAAAACAAAAACAGCAATAACGTAAGCCATAAAAATAACTGCTTGTTTATATCAGCGTTTTATATTTGGATGAAAATTTGGCAGGAAAAAAAAAATTCAGAGCGTTCTCAGCCTGTTATAACCCCTGTTTATTGCACAACAGTGTCCTTCAGGCTGAAACCAGATTTGTAGCGCAAAGGAATTAATCAGGAAATATGCGACATGCATACACAGCGCACATCAATTATACCGGCGTTACTCAAACTAAGTACCGTATGTAACATAGTTTACATAAAGATGCCCATACATTGGCAGATGGGGCAGCAGATTGAATCGTTAGATAGAGCCCTCTCTGATTGAATCTGATCAGAAAGGGATCTATTGCTGCCAGGGTACTGCACAGAGATTTCTAGTAGGTTTCAGGATGAATTCTATTAGAAATCTGTGCAGCTGCCTTCGCCTGCCAAACCCCCAGGTCTCCTCTATGTAATGTGTACCCCTGGACCCATGGTCAGTGCGCAGTGTAGTTTTGGCGTACCAGGAGGGGGACATGCGTACCCCGTGACCCCACCTCATATATGTGACACAGTACATGCACCTACTTTAGGCAGCAGATTACCTAGGGGAGCACCGGGACAGTGATGTCGTGAGCAGGGTGCGGGCTTGGATGAGGAAACACCCGCCTGGCAGAAGTGAGGAGAGGGGCCGACATCATTCCTCCTCCCCTCTCCATGGCCCCCCTCCTGTGACTCCATACAGAGCTGGTGCAGAAGTATGTTTTTGTAAATCTCTCAGTTGTCCATGCGACACATCCATGCTTCTCGACAGCCAGCTCCTCTCTACTTCCTTTTTCCCTGTGCGTCATGCAGGAAAACAGGAAGTAGAGAGGAGCCGGCTGTGGAGAAGCATGAAAGCATTGCATGAACTGGTGAGGGATTTACAAAAACGCACTATTGTGCCAGCTCTGCAAGAGGACACAAGAGGGGGGCCCGTGAAGAAGGAGGGAGGATTTATGTCGGCCCCACTTCCCACTTCTGCCGGGCGGGTGTCAACCCTTCCAAGCTCTGAAGGAAAGAAACATGGAAGGAGTTCACCAGCAGAGAGGTGAGCCATACTGCACACACTGACCACGGCTCCGGGGGGTAAATATTACATATGGGAGAAGATTGGCCAGGGGTCCTCTACCGCCACACATTTTGGCCTAAAAACAATGCAAATGACGATCGGGTGACCAGGTTGCAGCATCGATCTCTGCCAGACTTGATCATCGTGATTGAATCCGTGGGATATCAATGCCACAAATAGAGGAATGTATAGGCGCCTTAATTTTTCGTACAAAACTGCTCCAGTGTCCAGGCAGGGTGAGGACTAGCAGGATTCATGCAGACAGGATGTGTATCAGGACAGAATGCTCATCAGGACACGCAGAGTCAGGACAGGCACCTGCCCATATACATATCAATTCTTCCCAGGCAATTCTATTACTTTGATCCAATCTGCTGTAACATATTGATTGGATCTATGCACTGTAGATACATTTTGGTCCGTTTGTTGTTTAAAAGTAGAGCATAAAGGAAGAGGAACTGTTAGGGGCCGGCATCAGGCAGGAAAGGGGGTAAAAGTGCATGCGGCTACGGGAGCGCGGCCACAAGCGGTGCGTCCCCACGCTCGCGCATGCGCAAAAGCTACCAACCCGGCGCTACGGAGGGGACCCCAGGAGACTGGCTAAGAGTACAGCTGTGGCTAGGGACACAACGGCTTCTAGGGGGTGGAGGAAGCCCCAGGTAAGTAAATACCACATATAATTTCACCTCAGGTATCCTTTAAAGTGGACCTGAACTCAGACCTCCTCTCTGCTCTAAAAGATACACAACAGCATAATCACCTTTACAGAAAAAACATTTCCTTGTTACAGCCGATACAAATCCTAAAATAAATCTGCACTGTTTCTACTTCCTGGTTCATGGAAGCAGACATATTGTTTATAGCCTGTGCTTTCAAATGGCCTTATCTGCCATAGGCAGTCATGTGACACAGAAGAGATCAAATTACAACTAATGATTAGACACAAATGAGGGGGAATTACACAGGCTAAACTCTCTAAATACATACGGGGTGCATTTTCTCTCTGTTTTCCTTCTGTCCTGTGCAAGAGTTCAGGTCCACTTTAAAACTAAGGGCCATTTGGAATACTTACCTTGGGGGGGGGGGGGGAAGCCTCTGGATCCTCAAGAGGTTTCTCCTGTCTTTCTCCGCCAGGCTGAGCCAGCGCTGAGACCCCCGAAGCCTGGCCGCACGCACTTGGACAGTGGCACGCACCCGATCGGGTTCGGCTTTTCCGCAGAGTGAGTTCCCTGTCGGGGGAACTTTTTTTTTCCTACAGGTACCCTTTAATATTTGGACTTGGGGGATAATGTCAAAAAAGGGGTTACAGTTAAGGTTAGGCACAAGAGAGGGTACAGGTTAGGGTTTGGCATTGGGAAAGGGAAAGGGGGGAGGCTAGCGTTATTCTAAGTGGGAGCACTGGAAGAGAAACCCCTAAAACAGTTCTATTAGTTTCTATTCCCAGCACTGTAAAGAATGCCGAGTTCACACAAATTTGTCCTGAAAGCCATTCCCACACGGCACTATGTGCCACAGAGCTGCAGGACTCTGGCAGTAACCGGCTTCCCGTCCTGACACAGCCATTCCTACCAGGCACTTTGTACCACAGAGCTCTGGCAGTAACCGGCATCCCGTCCTGACACAGCCATTCCCACCAGGCACTTTGTACCACAGAGCTCTGGCAGTAACCGGCATCCCGTCCTGACACAGCCATTCCCACAAGGCACTATGTGCCACAGAGCTCTTGCAGTAACCGGCTTCCTGTCCTGACACAGCCACTCCCACAAGGCACTATGTGCCACATAGCTCTGGCAGTAACCAGCATCCCCACCTGACAGCCATTCCCACAATGCACTATGTGCCACTGAGCTCTGGCAGTAACCGGCATCCCGTCCTGACACAGCCATTTCCACAAGGCACTATGTGCCACAGAGCTCTGGTAGTAACTGGCAGTACCCAGCATCCCCTCCTGACAGCCATTCCCACAATGCACTATGTGCCACTGAGCTCTGGCAGTAACCGGCATCCCGTCCTGACACAGCCATTCCCACAAGGCACTATGTGCCACTGAGCTCTGGCAGTAACCGGCATCCCGTTCTGACAGCCATTTCCACAAGGCACTATGTGCCCCAGAGCTCTGGCAGTAACCGGCATCCTGTCCTGACACAGCCATTCCCACAAGGCACTATGTGCCACATAGCGCTGGCAGTAACCGGCATCCTGTCCTGACACAGCCATTCCCACAAGGCACTATGTGCCACAGAGCTCTGGCAGTAACCGGCATCCCGTCCTGACACAGCCATTCCCACAAGGCACTATGTGCCCCAGAGCTCTGGCAGTAACCGGCATCCTGTCCTGACACAGCCATTCCCACAAGGCACTATGTGCCCCAGAGCTCTGGCAGTAACCGGCATCCTGTCCTGACACAGCCATTCCCACAAGGCACTATGTACCACAGAGCTCTGGCAGTAACCGGCATCCTGTCCTGACAGCCATTCCCACCAGGCACTATGTACCACAGAGCTCTGGCAGTACCTGTCAGTAACCAGCATCCACTCCTGACAGCCATTCCCACAAGGCACTATGTGCCACAGAGCTCTGGCAGTAACTGGCATCCCCTCCTGACACTTCCTGGTACAAGCGTGATAATGAGACCTCTCGGAAACAAGAAAGCGACGTGACATTTTTTCCTAATTGTGAACCATATGAATCTTCCTGCAGCAGTTTCTTCAGTATGGGCAGCACGAAGGCCACTAGGCAGAGCTCAGATAATGATAGCCTTACGATGAAATGTTATTCATAATCAGAAACCGTTTAATCTGCGCCATAATCTGGTGAAACACTTCTGAAAAGCATCACTGCTTCAAAATCTATCAGCCCCTGACAGACACGCTAATAAGCACGGGAACCAAAGCCTTGTGCATTTGTATGTTAGACGAATTTATGCTGTAAAATATACACATGATGTAGCTGCAAATGAATATTACATACTTACCTCACCGTCAATTCCTCTCAGAAGCTCACCATTTTCTTACAACAACAAGCCCCTCCAGTTCTGACAAAATTTTGTCAGAACTGAAATATATCAGTTGCTGTCAGTTATAACACACTGATGGGCAAGGTAATATCCATGTTTCCCTGTGGCTCAAGTGGGCGATATTACAGTTAACTGGTGTGCTGACCCAAAAGCTGTTACAGGGTCATCACCATTTTTAAAATGGAGGACGGAGAATTCCATTGATCACACACTGAGGCAAACTTGTAAGCCATGGGTGTGGGGGGCCGCCGAGCTGGAGGGGGTAGCGGGCAGGTATTGAGCACAGTGGCGGGGAGGGGGGTCCCCGCCCAGTGGGCAGCATTGCAGGAAGTGATGAGAGTGGAACACGGAAGAAGTGAGTCATCCCCGCCCGCTGCCTCCTATTAATACGCTCGCTGCTGCAGTTAAAAGCTAGAGGGGGAGCGCAGATCGGGGGACCCAGGTGAGGGTGGGGGGTCTGACTCCCTCCCCGCCGCTGTGCCCAGTAACCCCTTCCTGCTCGGTGGCCCCCCACGGCCAGGCAGGTACCGTCCCCATTCTTTGCCGCCTGAAGAACCCGCCTCAATTTGCCTCAAGGGCGAACCGGCCCTGATCACAGTGGACAAACGGGACACAGGAGAGGAGAAAGAGATTGAGGAGTAGACTACACGGGAGGTAAGTATGACCTGTGTATGTTTATGTTGGCTTATAATTCTCACAGTTCAGGTTTGCTTCAAAGGGAGTCTAAAGTAAAATAAAAAACAGATACTCACCTAAGGGGAGGGAAGACTCTGGGTCCTATAAAACCTTCCCAGTCTCCTCTTGGTTTCCTCATTCCCATGCAGGCTCCCTTGTTAGCAGTTTCTGACCATTTAGTCGTGGACTGCTCTCTTCCACGTCAGGTGGGCTTCCGCAGTAGAGATGGCCCGAATCTGTAATTTTCGGTTCGCGAACCT